>NC_133654.1:118001119-118340563 GCF_009905375.1 Apium graveolens
CATTGCATTCATGTTTAGAGAGCTGAGAGAGATCAGTAGTAATTACCTGGTTGCTAGATGAACTAGTTTCATTTTTATCAGAATTAGCCATCAGGGCTAGGTTGACATATTCCACATCATCATCTTCGTTTGCCCCATCTGCTGCCCAATCATCTTGAGTGAGAAATGCTCTTTCCTTTTGTTTGAGCAAATCAAAATACTTCTTTTTGTAATCAACTTGCTCAAATTTCTTTTTCTCAGAATTTGGCTTCCTACACTCACTTGCAAAGTGTCCACTAATGCCACAGTTGTAACATTTGAACTTTGATTTGTCCACCATGTTTTTGTTTGGCTTATTGAACTTTGTGTTTTTCCTGAACTTCATCTTTGCAAACCTCCTGGACAGAAAGGCCAAATGTTCTTCAATATTATCAGATTCATCCTGACTGGAATTGTCTTCATCCTCAGCAACTTGCTCTTTACCCTTGCTTGATTCTGATTTGCTTGTGCCAACTTTGAGACTTGGCATTGTCTTCTCCTCATTCCTGGCTTCCATCTTCTCACAGTCAGCTACAAGAGCAACTGTTCCTCCTTTTCTCTTTCCCTTTTCCAACAGCTCATCCTGCTCCATTTCAAGTTCATAAGTCTTCAAAATTCCATATAATCTTTCAAGTGTGAAGTTCTTATAATCTTGAGAGTTTCTCAAAGAGACAGTCATGGGCTTCCATTCCTTTGGCAGAGACCTAAGAAATTTTAAGTTGGAATCCTTGACTTGGTATACTCTACCATACAGCTTCAATCCATTCAACAGTTTCTGAAACCTGTTGAAGGTATCATTTAATGATTCACCTTCTTCAAAGTGAAAATATTCATACTGTTGAATAAGAAGCTGCATTTTGTTCTCTCTGACCTGCTCAGTACCTTCACAGATGATTTGTACAGTATCCCAAACTTCTTTTGCAGTTTGGCAATTGATGACATTGTCAAACATATCTTGATCTAAGCCATTAAACAAAATGTTCATGGCTCTCTTATCCTTGCGGATTTCTTCCATGTCTTCAATAGTCCATTCTGCTCTTGGCTTGGGAATAGACTGTCCAACAGCAACTGTTGCAGTAGCAGCTGTGGCTACCTTGTGAGGGATGTGAGGACCATTTTCAATACAGTTGATGTAGCTTTCATCTTGAGAAAGAAGATGTAAATGCATCTTCACTTTCCAGTGATGATAATTATCCTTTTCCAGGACTGGAATCTTTACACCAATATCCTTCCTATTCATGATTGTAACAGGAGAGTTCTTCTGTGCACTCATGATGTTAGCAGAATAGATCTTTAAACTCTTTATATGTTAAGAGCTTGCTCTGATACCAATTGTTATTCCCAATGGACTAACAATGAGATTTACAGAAGGGGGGTTGAATGTAAATCTCAAAACTTTTTCAAGTTTTGAGCAGTTTGTAAGGCTAAGTGTTTGAGTGATCAAATGTGTGTGAATTGCTTGGAGCTGATGCAGACAGATATATATTCAAACACAAATGTAATGAACACAAAGAACTTAAAAACTTTTCTGGTGGATTTGTTGTTCCACCAGAGATGTGTTATTTCAGAAAATCTGTGATTCAAAATTAAATCACAGCTGCTTCCTAGTACAAACTAGATGATTTTCTCTCTTGATATTTCTAAACAGCTCAGGAAAATTTCATATCTAATTACTAGCTACTACTTGGTTTATATATATCACCAAGTTTACAAGTGAAGACAAAGATAAAGTACAATAAGAAAATAGTTCTCCACTTGTTTCTATTCCATTTTTATCCAGTGTAATATGGAATTATCTGTTGACTTTCCATTTTGAACCAGACTAAAAACGGCTGATTTTTCTGCTGTTCCTGAAATAGGCTACCACATCTCTGTCAATCCATGTGCCTCTGTCAGCTTTGTTAACTGTCACTATCAACTGCTATGAGACTGAGCATCCGTTGAAGCTTTCATCCGTTGATGGCTTTATCCGTTGATGCTCTAGCAGTTGAAGCTTTATCCGTTGAAGCACTTATCCGTTGATGGATATTATCCGTTGAAGCATTAGAGACATCCGTTGAAGCTTTGTTTCTTATCCGTTGAAGGTCTTCAATATCCGTTGACACTTCTTCACTTATACAAAATTACAAGGCATGAAATATTTACAATTAGCCCGCCTATTTGTACATCCATTAGTAGTCAACATGACTGATTATTTCCTAACAACATCTAAGAATTACAGCTTGAAACCAGAGAGTGAGATGTGCTACAATACCAAACTTATTGCTAAGTAAGGCTACTCTTTCAACGGATAGCCAAGATGGTCTTATCCGTTGAGGCTACAAACACTAGATTTCTACTTAAGTGTTTTGCTTAACTTATCATCAAACTAATACCCATGTTCCTAACATTAATATAATTTGATATTATCTTATAATTAGCCTTTTCAATATAATTTATTTAATATTACTTAATTATCGATAAAAATTAATTTACAAATTAAAATTAAATAGATGTTATTAAACTTTATTTAATATTACTTAATATAGTCTAAATACAGTCCATAAACATGTTACTGTTAAAATATATTTTTTAATTTAAAGTAAATAAACGTTGTGATGGACATTAACAGAACGATCATTAAATCAATAATTTTCAGTTTAAAAGTTAAAAAATGTTACTAAAGTTATCTGCCATTACTTAATTAGTTTTAAAATAATGCTATAGAAAATAAAGTCTACAACGAATAGAAGTTAATTCGTGTTAATAGTTTACTTTGTAAGTTGTAGTTTTTTAAAATAAAAGTATATATATGTTGTTTTACTTAATTTAAAGTAACTTAATAAATTTTTAATATAATTTATAAATAAATAAAGTTTATAGAGAATATAATTCAATTCTCGTTAGTAGTTTACCTAGTAGTTTGTAATTTTTCTAAAATTAAAAATAAATATAATTTATTTTACTTAATTTAACGTAACTTAATATTTTTTTAATCTAATTTATAAATTATTTAAAAAAAATATTTTATGGAGTTAATAGACGATTGAATGAATACTAATTAAAAATAAAATAAAATTTACAAAGAATAGAATTCGATTTGGGTTAAAAACAAAGTTTATAGAGAATAAAAGTCAACTTATATGAGGTAAGTACCAAAATTTGGTACTTTGGTACTTTTAGCACCAAATTATACATGGTTTCGCTTATTAATAAATATAGCTTAAAACCCGTACGATGCACGGATCGTACATATTTTTTTAAATATTATATAATTTTTTAAAAAAAAATTGAATTCAATTTTCAATTTTGTTCATTTAGAATTTTAAATGTATGACTTCATAATAATTATATTAGTAAACGTATTTGTTCATAACTTTTTAGAACATTTAAATTTATTTAAAGTGATAGCATTTGTAAGGAGGGAAATGTTTTTATAACGAAATTATTATTTTATTGAGGGTTAAAATATAATGTCTTCATATCGTTGGGACCTTAAATAATATTAATTTAGCATGTTGATTACTTAATCGATTAACAGTAATTTTATAAAAGATATTTGAAAAAGATAATATTACTGATTGAACGATATAGTTTAATTGATTATTCTATTTGTATTTTTTTAAAAAAATAATATTTATGTTTTAAATAAAATTTGATTTTTAGTTCACATCAATAGGATACAAATTATACTTAGTCTAATATAAATTTAATTTATCTCGGATCAGTGGTTTAATATTTTATTTTAACCTGATGCCCAATACACCAACCAAATCAAACTAATAATTTTTAGTTTAATTTTTTTTAAGTGCGGATCAATAACATAATTTTATTTTAGACTGAATAATTAGTATAAATTATTTTATTTTTTTTGGCCGAATTGTATTTTTATTTTAGTTTTGTGTTAGTCTAAATCAATTGTATAATGTATTTTTTTATCGTGGATAAATAAAATATATTATTTTATTTATCCAAATTCATTTGTATAATTTTTTTAGGAGGACTGATAGTATTATAATTTTAACTTATCCTAATTCACATGACATATCAATTAAATCTTAATAGTTATATTTAGTTTGCTTATTAATTTAGTCTGAAGTAAGATATTAGAATAATATAGAATTCGATATGAATTAAAATATAAATTGGTATAAGAAATTGAATTTAATATAAATTATAATGATATAGAGTTTGATATAAAATATAATTGAAATTGGTAAAACAATAGAAGAAGTTGACTTCAATATCAATTAGAATTAGAATTGATCAATCCAATAATTAGAATTGAAATAATTAAGTAAGGGTAATTAAGTAATTTCATCAAGTACCAACCAACCGACTACCAAACTTTTAATATTTCGTCTATTATAATATAGTATAGATACTAGTTTAAAACTCGTGCGATGCACGGATCGCACAGATTTTTTTAATATTATATATTTTTTTAAAAAAAAATAAATTGAATTTTTGATTTTGTTTATTTAGAACTTTAAATGATATGACTTCATAATAATTATATTAGTAGACGTATATGTTCATAACTTTTTAGAACATTTAAGTTTATTTAAAGTGATAGCATTAATAATGAGGGAAATGTTATTATAACGAAATTATTATTTTATTAAGGGTAAAAATATAATGTATTCATTATGTTGGACCTTAAAAAGTATTATTTAAGCATGTTGATTAATTAATCGATTAACAGTAATTCTATAAAAGATATTTGAAAAAGACAATTTTACTGATTGAGCGATATAGTTTTATTGATAATTTTATATGTATTTTTAAAAAAATAATATTAATGTTTTAATTAAAATTTGATTTTTAGTTCACATCAATAGGATACAAATTACACTTAGTCTAATATTAATTTTATTTATCTCGTATCATTATTTCATATTATTTTATTTTAGCCCGATGCCCAATACACCGGCCAAATCAAACTAATTATTTTTAGTTTAATTTTAAATTTTTTAAGTGCGGATCAATAAAATAATTTTGTTTTAGACTGAATAATTAGTATATATTATTTTATTTTTGTTGGTCGAATTGTACTTTTATTTTAGTTTTGTGTTAGTCTAAATCCATTGTATAATGTATTTTTTATCTTGAATAAATAAATATATTATTTTGTTTATCCAAGTTCATTTGTATAATTTTTTTAGGAGGATTGATAGTATTATTATTTTATCTTAACCCGAGTCATAGTATATATCAACCAAATCTTAAGAATTATATTTAGTTTGTTTAAATTTAATTTAGCCTGAAGTAACAAATTAGAATGATATAGAACTCGATATGAATTAAAATTTAAATTGCTAGAATTAGTTGAATTTAATAAAAATTATAGTGATATAGAGTTCGATATAAAATAGAATTAAAATTGGTAAAATAATAGAGGAAGTTGACTTCAATATGAATTAGAATTAGAATTGATCAACCCAATAATTAAAATTAGAACAATTAAGTAAGAGTAATTAAGTAATTTCAGCAAGTACCGACCGACTACCAAACTTTTAATATTTCGTCTATTATAATATAGTACAGATATTATATAATATGTAGTACATTTATTAAAAATATTAAGTATTCTATTATTGTATATATTTATAATCCGATCGGATTATTAACGGATCGGATAGTATCAAATTCATATCCTATATTTATCGGATCGGATTTTTTTCGGATCGGATTTTTTTTAAATAATCCATATTCGTTAGTCTGCGGATCGGATCGGACCGGATATTCAATCCATCGACAGCCCGCCACAGCACCAAAATCACAAAGACAGGCTCATCACCATTATTAAAACCAAGGACAAGAGATTTACTCTTATAAGCTTCATCCCAAAAGAAATTGGCTTAAAAATCTATCTTTGTTTTAGTCAGAGGGGCTCATGTCCGCTCTATTTTAGATCATTCTAAAAAACCCTTAGCTAAAATATTTACGTGAAATTTTGTTATAAAATCTTTAGTTAAATTATCTAGGTAACAATATTTAGGAATTATATAAAATTTGAAACACCCAACCATACTTACTCTTAGCAAAAATTATAAATAATCATATTGGGTTGCTAAATTTGTCAAACCACTAAACTTCTTAGGTATAATTTTGATATCATATTTATATATAATATTATTGGAGTCTTCGCCCTTCTCCCTAGCTAAAATTTTACATAATTATCAATTTATCATATTTTAGCTAAAATTCAACTAATTAACATTAGAGATGCTCTTAGTCGGGTATACTAATTCTACCATCAACTAATCTGCATTAACATATATAGGAAAATAGTTTATACAAGTGGATAGTCACCAAGGCTTTTTATATAAGCAAACATAACATACCAGTCGATACATCTTTAGGTAAAGACTTGCTAAGGATCTACTCAATATAAACACCCTTGGCACAGAGACCCAGCTATATTTTGAAATTCAAGTTGCAGGCCCTTAACACGTTGGCTCACCACATCTTGTTCTGATTTTAATGTCGAGTGCACCCTATCCTTCATCTCCTTCCTCGATACAACATCGCCCAGCTTTGCTACAAGTTCTTCCATTTTCTGGTTTAATCGAATGATTTCTTCATCAACTCTTTCTATCTCATTTAAACTATCCGATATCTTATATTCAATATCTTGGTATTCCTTTTGAAGCTCTTCTCCTTTTTGTTTCATCGACAATAAATGGGTCAAGATTGCTCGAATTCTTTCGACATTAAACCCGTTGGTTTCCAACTCAGCAAGAGTTTCCATATTTCTTTCAATTACAGTGATAGGATCAGAGAACTTTAGCTTTGTAATTTTTTCTGCCAGATTGGAAAAATTTACCATATGAGCAATAGCCAATCCTTCGCGAGTTTCTTCATTTAATTTGACCAGAGGAGAGAAGTGTGGCCTCTGTGCCAACCTCTTGTATATTTCCATAGACTCAATAGCTTTCCAGAGTGGTGAACGCTTAATGAATGGTAAACTCTGATTATTTTCCATATTATCAATGCTTACACTGGCAGGTGTTCCAAGTTCACCATTTTTATCAGCTTGATTAAAAAATTTAACAGGTAAATCTCCTGGAGCTGAAGACAGTTCTGCTTACATGATAAAGAACAAGGGATACTCGGTAAATATAAAAAAAACTAAAAGGGATATTGCAACAACCGGAATCAAAATAATCGGCTTACTTGGACCATTGGTGTTATCTACTCTATCCTTTTTGGCAACTGGTGGAGTTCCAAAATTATCTAGTCTTCCATTTGCATTAGCACATTGGCGTTGAACATGCAAAGTTCCTAAAGATAATGACACAAGTTACATTTGAATAATAGTACAACTCCCACAGTACAAAAAACAAATCGGAAAGCTGGAAACTAAGTTGCTCACTTGAAGAATCTGAACCTGTTGGAGATGGCTTGGCTACCGGCAAGCTAGAGTTGCTGACTTGATCATCATTTACATCACCAAGATTTCCATCCATCAGCATATTGAAATCTTTGACATGATGAGTCTCAGGTAAAGAAGCATTTCCTAGTGATGCATTCTGGAATTCTGCAGTATTGGGTAAAGTTTAACAACAGTAAAAGGCAACAAGAACACCAGCACTCTTGCTTAAGTGAATATCTTAAACAATAAATCTGATCAACAAACCTGAAATTTATTGCCTAATTAACACACATAAGCACTCTATTTTTTAACTAAAGCCTATGTAATTGAAATTTCAGAAGCACGAACTTTGGTACAAGTACTTGTTCACCATTCGACATTTCAGCATTGTCAAATAGACAACAAATTTGGACACACGTGCGTTGTACATGAACATAAAAAGTTTGATTAAGTAATTGACTCTTTAAATTTCCTCAAAGCTAGGGGGTACTCTGTCAAACAGCCTTACTCTACTAGGGGTGAGGCCTGCACACATCTCACCTCAACCCCTCCCCCTCTCCCCGGGTCTTTACTTACACGTAGGATAGGTATGTCTAGTTGGTCTAAACGAACCCCGAGAAGCATCTAAAAGAAATCAAGCAGGTAGAAATTTGTTTGGACAGGGGTTTGCAAACCTAGACAAGAACTTTACTTCTTAGCTTGGGGAAAATGTTTCTAACATATGCTTGTTAATCAATACAAATATCCAGTTTTTGTAAAAAAAAATAAACTAGACAAAACCAGATAATTATTAGTCCAATTTTCCTCAACATCTTTCAGCAATTATAAAAACATATAGCAAGCACTTCTGCAAAATATTATTTAGAAGGGGACATGAACAATTTATACGTGTAGACACTACTATAAAATATGTTCCAGCACATAGTTTAATATCATGACTCACTGTCCAATTTGCTCATCCCTTTATGCTCATTTGACAGCGAATTCTTCAACCGCCTGACTCTTTTACTCGGAACTGTTTCACCCTCCAGGTCCTCCGGAAGAGGAACAATTTCTGTTTCTCCGGGCAAGTCACTGTGCCTACAAACACTTGTTCGTTTTTCATCAGCTGTAACCTTCAAACTGCCGTTGCTAGAAGGCTGAACATGTTTTTCACTGGATTTTATATCAACTGGTGTCTGCATTAGACGGTTCTCGGCATTTATTTCAGCCTCATTCCCTACCCACGAATCTTCCATATTCATATTCTGCAAAATTCTTCCATCTCCCATGCTTCTATTGCCTATATGTAAATTATTAAAACATGTTCACAAAGTAGAAATCTAACAATTTAATTTGTGTAAGTGCATTTAACCATTTATGTTATCAAAGAAAATGGTAATAAATCTTTCACTGAACCTATTTGTTTTCCCCTTTTTCTCTTCGAACTGACGTCCCCTTGAGTTGATCCATTGGTGCTCTGGGTGTAAAGGGAAAAAACATTAATAAAAGTAACATCATGGATAATACCGCACAAGAAAATAATATTTGGTTCATCTTTAATGGCTGTTTGCATTGTACAAACAGAAAATCATTATTTATGTAAGTAAATTTCAAAAGCAAGAGGTGACAGAACAATTCTATGACATTTTTCATTTAATACGAAAGCTAAACTGTACAAGAATATATATCGTTAAGAAAAAATATCCCTCATTTGCTAGAAAATTTCATACATTCTAGTTCCAGGGCTTGACCAGTGGTTCAAATATATAAAAAAAATAATAATTCAGAGTGGAAACTACATAACAGATATATAGGATGATTCTCAGTTAAGTGTCAAACTCATTACTCACATCAACAGTAGTTATTTCCCGGTCCGTGCTCTGTTTCTTCTGATCTTTCTTCTGAGAGGTCTCACAATCTTTTGCAAATGGTGTACCTTTAATAGCTCCTGTGACAAATTCTTTCTCCACAATATCAACATGCACCCCAGTATTACCCTTCTTTTCTATATCAATATTCAGACTTATATCAAGTCCTAGATATTACACAATTGACTTTTCTAGTACAAATGCATACCCGTGGATAAAGAGCCTTTTTCAGCCTGTTGTGTTTTAACCCTTTTACTCCGTCTTGTGGAACTTCCAGAATGATTAGGCACCATAGCAAGTCTACCGGGATCCTGCACAGTTATGATGCAATGCTCTCACATAAGCCTTAGGGAACAAATACAGGAGATAGACATTCATCACAACTAGAAATGGATGATTATAGTATGTTACATCACATCCAAATAAGTTTGTAAATGTAAAGAGGGTAACAAACGTCAAATGATCCACTATCAGACAGAGAAATCCTCAATTTGTATCTAATACTGAACTCCAAAAACTAAGAAATGCAATTTAGCACCTCGCTGAAAAGTGAAAATAATTTTAATATTATTATTTGATGATACTCTCATTATAACATACTAGCTTAAAACCCATGCAATGCCAGGATTGTTTATATAAATTTTTTGAATTTAATTTTAAGGTGAAATTTTTTAAATAAGACATTTAATTTATAAAAAAATTTAATAATATGATGTGATAATATTTATAAAAATACACCTGTGTATAAGTTACTGAAATTTTTGAAAGAAGTGGTATTTTAATTTTTAAAAATAATATTAATGACTGAACCACATAGTTTTATTGATTTTTATAGCCATGTTTACAAAAGATAATTATGTTCTAATTAAAAGGTAAATTTTAGCTCAGATTTATGGTATACGAATTATCTTTAGTTGATTTTAATCTTGTTTTAGCCCGGATCAATTGTATGGATAAAACAAAATAATGTTTTAGTTCGACACTATTATAACGAATTATCTCTAACTTCATTTTAATAAAATAGTATGAATATTATGGAAATTGAAAAAAGCCCGTAATCATATAAACCCAAACATTGTACATGCCGACTATCAACTTTTATATCATTAGTATTATTTTAAGCCGTATAAGAATTATCATTAGTTTGATTAATTTTGGTTTTAGTGCAAACCAATAATATACTTCATTTTGTATTAACCTCAAGCCCGTTATATCAAACAGATCCACCTAATTATGTTTGAACCACAAGCCCTAATTATGTTTTAACCTCAAGCCCGTTATATCAACAGGATCCATCTTATTATGTTTAGTTTGTTTTTAATTATATTTTAGCCAGGGGGATATGTTTTGTTTTAGACTGAATATATAATATATATTATTTGGTTTTATCCTAATGACATTTTATCGATCAACGAATTAACTTCAAATTTTAATTTTGTTTTGTCCCGGTTCAATAGTATGGTTCATAGTATAATTTTTTTAACTTGTTTTGTTTTAGCTTGTGGCAGCAAATTCAACTGACTATATTTAGATTATTTTTACTTAAGATTGGATTAATTATATAATTTTGTTTAGCCTGGGTGAATAATCTATATTATTTTGTTTTTATAATTATATTGTGAATATTAATCTATTTGTGATTTAATTTAAATATTACGATAATTACAGGTGACCGGACCGACTACCAACAAAACTTTCAATGTTTCGTGTCTTTAATGTAATATTATAGATTGCTCACATAGACAACTACTACGTAGATTTAAAAGCTCATATTCATTTTGTCGTAGCAGAGTGGGTGCAGTTTTAAAGCTAGATTTCAATGATTTTCATGCGGTGGGGAGTAACATATTATGGTAAGCAATGTCGATTCAATGTTTACCAAATCCCTGATCAATGACCATGAATGCATCGAAAACCCCCTAGTATTCCTAGATGATGTTAATGTGTAACAAGTCATACTGTATCGTGCAACGGAGCAGAGAAACATTCTACATACCGTAATCCTTTCATTGTATTAGTAAGATAATAAGAAGGTTAAGGAGGTTACAATAAAAACTTTAATCACCACTTCCTTAGTTAAAAGCCTAGTTCAGGGAAGTGTCGAATAAGATTTCCATAGTTCAGCTGGAACCTTAAATGCAATTATGAGCATCACCCCCTAGGTAAAATTTAAATGGCTTGGTAACTGGATATAACTTGAATCACCATTCTTACCCATCTGAAAACGAGATTCAGAAGTGGGGTTCATTTTACATATCTCCGTGTCCAAAAATCATTTTTTAATATTACTAGAAAGATTTGTAGTGAAGTCCTAGTACTATATATATATATATACACACACACAAACACACACACATTTAGAATACCAACAGAACTGTATATTATAAATACGTAAAATATTACTCATTTAGGGTCCAACTCAAAATTGTAACTCACGTCAATAGTATGCATTTCCTGATCCATGCTTTTGTTCTGCTGGAATTTCTTCAAAAGGGTCTCACAATTTTTTGCAGACACGCCTTTTACTTCTTTAACAGAAGTATCAACTTTTTCTGCATCACCTTCTTTCTCGACAACTTCATCATGAATGCCAGTAGTCGTCTTCTCTGTATCATTAATCAAAGGACAAATGAAGAGATAAAAAATTAACAATTTAGTTATCTATTGATCAGTGCATACCGGTAGAAGCACCACGTTTTCCTGCCTGTTGTTTTTTAGCTCTTGATTTCTGTCTTCTAGAATATCCAGAGAGCATAGGTCTATCGAAATCCTGCAAAATTAAAATGCGAAGTTCTCACACTTGACATAAGCCTGTGAAATAAACGGGTTTGGCAAGAGACCATTGGTGCAGAACTTGAAACTGAGAAAAGGGAAAGAGTCCGTCATGAAGGAACAAATCAGAGAGAGTGATCCCAAATCTTATCTTACATTATGATTAATGGACAATATGCATTTGTAAATGCAAAGATGGCAACATTGATCCAGTATTGGGACTTGGGAGGAAAAGATATCCTTAACCTTATTTCTAATATATTAAACCCAGAAATGAAGCAAGTGTCAATCAGGGGAGTTGCAGACACTAGTTTGATTTAACTGATAACTTAATTTGGAGAAAGCAGAGAGTGTGCAGATTTCCTCGTGTGCCGCACTAACACGAAAAGGTAATCAACGTTTCTCAAAAGATATAGGCAAAACAGTTCTAAGTCATAAAGTTGTTTATCTGTGCTAACCTCTGATATCTTATTTATTATAGAAAACAATGCATCAAATATCCAAATCCTCATCACAACCCTCTCATTAGTTAAATAATTTTTCAGTCATACTAACTTTTCGAAACACATACAAACATGACGACAATAACTACGATGTAATTCCATTCTCTACTAAACCCTTTCAAACATACACATAATTACTAAATACACAAATTTCTCATTTTATATCAACGTTATTGTAAGTGTTCTTCAACATTAAAAGAACATTCTGGTATCACCAATTTCATCCACCAAATAACTACACACACAAAACCAAACATTCTTAGGGGAGTTTTCCCATTAGCATATTAATATAATCTATATAATATACACACACACACTAAACACCTATTAGGAATCTTAAGTTACTAACTATATATACTGAATCATGAATATATATTACTCATTCAGGTGTCAAACACACTACTCACGTCGAGAGTTTGCAATTCTTGATCCAAGACTTTGCTGTTCTGGTGTTTCTTTGGAGGGGTTTCACAGTTTTTTGCAGACACGCCTTTTATTTCTTTGACAAACATATCAACTTCTTCTGCATCACATACTTTCTCGACAATTTCATCATTCATGTCAGTACCCTTCTTCTCTGTATCAGCATTTAAAATTATATTAGGAAGTAGATAGCTAACAATTGGTTCATCCAGTAATTAGGGCATACCAGTTGAAGCACAACTTTTTCCAGGATGTTGCTTTTGAGCACTTCCATCCTGTCTTTCAGAATTCCCAGGGTAATCAGACAGCATACTAAGTCCACTTGAATTCTGCGAGATTAAAATGAAATGTGAGACAAATGACATAAACCTATGGAAAAGAAATCCAAATATGAAATAATCCGGAGATGCAGAACTTGATAACAAATTTAAAAACAGGGAGGGTCAGTCGAGAAAAATATAGAGAGTGTGACCTTATGTTACATTATACACAATTCAACTTTGTAAATGCAAGGATGGTAACAATGATCTATTGATGGGAGGGAGAGTTATCCATAACCTAACTTATAATATATAAAGTTCAAAAAACAAGCAATGCTAATTGGCACAAAATGTCCCAAATACTGATTTATTTGCGCCGCACAACAAAACAAAAAAATTGAACATTAATGACAACATACACCAAATCCCCAAAAAAGAGAGTTAGGAAAAATAGATCAGAGAAACATGATACCAATTGTTTATATTTGCTAATGACTGACAACTTCATTTATACATTTAAACACGAAGCATGCATCAAATATCCAAATCTTCTCATCACAACCCTCTTACAGGTAAATAAAACTTTAACAGTCAGTACTTATAATAATTTACGTGATGATCCACTTTTCAATCAACATCCCCAACACATAAACCTACACACACACAATTACCAAAGACACAGCATCTCTCATTTTGACTATTCCTCATCATCCCATTTAACCTAAACATCAAACAAATCAAAATCTTTTCCCTTAATAAGCACAAAAAAAATCATGTAAACCCGAAAAGATCAAAAACCCAAAACCCTAATCATACAAACAAAAAAAAACCCATTAACCTAATCATACAAACAAAAAAAGCAAAACAAATCAGAAAAAACCCTAACCTTAATCTTCTTGTCTGGCTTAACCCATTTCCCATTAATCCAATCAAAATGAAACCTAACATCAAGTCTCTTAGCAGTAATTTTATCCGGAGGATCATCGAAAGCAACCAAGACCTCATCTTTACTCAAAACCTTTTCAACCACACCAACCCACCACCCATCTTTATGATAAACATCAACCACATCATTAATCTCAAAATCATCATCTTTAATCCCAGATGGAGCCAATGGCCTAACTAATTCAACATGCACTTTCTCACACAACTTTTTAGTCTCATCTTCATCAGAAACCAACTCATTATACTCAACCAAAACAAACCCATCTTCTGATTTCTTGGGGGGTTGTGTTATTTTGGCTAAGTACCAAACCCCTCTAAACCCGTCATCAACACTTGTTACTTCTACCTCTGTGCCTTTCTTCCAAGCCACCATTGTTTTTCTTGGGAGAAGATGAAGAGGGTTTTTGGGGCACTGTGTGTGTAAATAGTGTGTGTATTGGCAAGGGCTATAGTGAGTACATAAATGTGATTGGTGTGATGGGAATTCACAAGAGGGGGGTTATTAATTTTGGACTGCAGAAATTGGTGCTGTTATTCGGGGAGTGAATGACTCTGTTGTCTTTGATTTCGGGATTAATTCCTTACTCTAATTAATGCTTTCTATTGTTTTCGTTCACAGTAGATTTCGAATTTCAAACATTTTTTGTATGGATTAGTCTGAAAGTCTGAACTAACTCTACATGCACGGCCATCATCTAATTTGAATTGATATTTTTTTCATTTTGGTTGCTAAGTGTATATTTATGTCTTTCGTAAATGGATGATTTATTTATTTAATTGCTGTGGCACATGTTTTTTAATATTTCATATTAAATTAAAATAACATATGTAGTGTTAATTTTTGTCATTATTGACGGCGATTTATGAAAGTTATTGTAAAAATATTTGTGATTGTTTGCACTACCGTAGAGTACAGTCGTTTATTACATATAACTTTTTTTATAATTGTTATTTGAATTTAAATCTTTTTAAATTTTTATTTTTGACGTAATAACTCTCCCCTCCCTCATTCAATATTAACAAATACGCATTTTAGACATATTAAGCGTCTCCTAGTTGCATTCAATACAGAAATCTTGTCCAAATTATTCATTTTAGTCAAATACCAATATAAATCAACATAATCATATATGTTTTATAAATACTATAAGTCAAAATATATATATGATAATTTAAATATATTTCCACTTATTTATAAGGAAAGAAAATAACTAATAAAGCCATTTTGGGATATACATAATAAAGCCATTTTGGGATATACCTTAACCCAATAAATATGTCGTCACTTTGTTGACCCTATATACCAATCTAATTCTCAAAACACAATACTTTATTTATTTCATATTAATATACGCAGTGATATGTACTCATCTCTCCTCTCAACTTCATCTCGTTCCTATTTTTTCGTCATAACAACCTCTTTCTGGGTGCTTCCTCGTCTCTTATCTTTCTTGTCGATATTTACACTTATATATATATATTTGGTAACTCGTCATTACAAGTTATTGAATGAACTGAGTCGATTCAGATCCCAATTAGTACCATTAATTCTCCACAGTCTTAAGTTGGTGTTATTTTTTTTTACCTTTTGTTGTACTAATATTTTTGTTGGATAATTTGAAAACTCAAGTAGATTTACACAAATTTATTGAAATAGATGTGAGTTTTGATGCAATATCTTATGTACAAATATCCATTACTGGAGTAAGCACTCTACGTTTCACATGTACACCGTTACCTTTAGCGTATCGAAATTTTATCACACATCAATCCTTTTTTGCATTAATTTCTTTTACATACTTTTACATTAGTGAGTTAGATATGTTTACATAATTTTTATGAAAGTATTAATGTTTAAATTTTGTTATGTAGTAATAAGTTAAATATAAATATAATATATGTGAACATGTATGTATATATGTATATTAATCATGCAAAATTAAAAGATTTTAACAAATAAATCATTAAGTTAAATAAATAATATATGTACATTAGCGTAGGGGTTTAACAATTTATAAATAAATTAAATAAATTTTTTAATTAAAGTATACATATGTATAACTAAATATACAATTATATTAATGAAGCGTATCAATGATGTGTCATTTAATATATATTAATTATGAGAATAAGGTTGAAATAAATATTATATATAGATTTCAATGTAGGGGAATAATAGTTATATGAATTAAATCTCTTAAAAAAACTCATGTTGTTGTATTATATATATAAATATAATAATAGATTTCATAGGGCCGCAAATAAATAGGCGTTCGTGAACAAAACTCGGAATGACACGTTTAAATGAACTTAGTTTGGCTCATTTCAATCTTGAACATAAAAATGAGATCGAATGAGTAAACGAGTCGAGTCTGGTCGAGCTCTTTTCTGTCCAACTCAGACGCGACTCGTTTAGCTCGGAATTGACTTGGATAGCGCTCGAGCTCGGTAACTCGACCCGGCTCATATAAAGTATATTATATTACAACTAATAAATCATTACTAATCACTTAAATATTTTTATTAGTATATTTTTCTATCATTTTATCTCGTCCATATAATTGGTGTAAGGGATTAAAGTGTTTTGGTCGTTAGAGACAACGTGTCACTCCAGAATTGTTACTAGTAATTATAATTTTCTAATAGAAATTAAAAGTACATTAAAATTCTATATTTTTATTGCAAAAAGCTGTGAGTAGAATTTAAAGATATATTATAATAAGGTTAGAGTAAAAACATGTATGAAATATAAAATTTAATCATTTTAAAATAAGAAAAAATTAAATTTATGTTTATATAACAAAAAAAATAAAATGAGTTAAATTTATAAATTTCACCTAGCATGTGTCCATGAACACGCACTAAAAAAGTACTTGATTAATTACTGGACTCTAGGTCATCGCTTCCTAAGATAAATATTTATAAATCTTAGTGTTTAACATTGCTTCCGAAATAAAGTCACACATAAGACACAACAATATAACTCATCAACTTGATGCATCTGCCTCCAATTCCCGCCACAAACTAGAAAAGACTCAAACCAAAGCCTAAGCCCCAAGGTGGGCAGGACGAAGATAATGATTTCGAACAAGTTTTTTGGATAAGCTCCTGAATGTGTAGTCTCTTAATTTCTATGATTAAATATATTTTAATTAATAAAATATTAGGTATATAAGATTAAGATGTGCGGGCGTGTAGCGCAACAAAGTGGAACAACAAATTGGCTTGAGCGCAAGGAAGAAAAAGGTTTCAATTTTTGGATTGAGTTGTATAATATATTGACACATGTAAACATATTCTCGTGTAATTTCTCAAAATATAATAGAATCTCTATTTTTCAGTTCCATTGATTTTCATGGTTTTATTTAAGATAAAGAGAAAATGAAATATACATTTTAATGATGTTACTGGAAAGACGAGAAAATATGCATATATTCAATACATTATTATATAAATATACAATTATATATGAATATATGACATCTAAATTAAATCCAAGATACACTCGGATTCGGACAATAAGTGAAGTATTAGTTGCAAACCCTAGTTGAAGATACTGGCTTAAAGAAATAGAAATAGCAAGAGAGATTGTATGCAATGATGAAGAGCACAGAGGATTACGAAGGCCTTGCATATCCTCCCACGATTATGCGCTGAGTGATACATTTTTCTATAGTGATCATTAAGGGATCTTGATCCCATTGTGTTTTTAGATGATTCACCTAAACAAGATTATGGACAAGAACTCTACCCACCCAAGAAGAGGTATTACATAAAAAGTAAAGAGTAAAAGGGTCATACAGGTGCTTTACTTAGATTTGGAAATGCTCGCTAAAGCTAACACACATTTGGATTCGATAAGATTATAGGATGCAGTCTTATTGTTCAAGGCGTGGTTGTAAATCAATCTGCTTATGTTGATCCACTTGTTACTAAGGCCAGAAAGACTGTTAAGATAGTTGTTAAGAAGCAAGTTAATATGGTGATGAAGAGTAGAGCTGAGTAAAAAAACCGAATTAAAATCAAAACCGAACCGAAATCAATAAAAATTGGAAAAAATTGAGCCGAATAAAATCGATCAGAACCCGAAATCGAGAAAAAAAATCGAACTGATTTAAATGGCTCGGTTCCGGTTATGCGTTTCAACCGGATCGATTCTAATAAATAAATTATAGTTATATTGCAAAATCAGACTGTAATCTGCAAAGAAAATTTGTAAACAAAGTAAGAGAACTTTGGTGCTGACATTTCTAGAAAGAGAACTTGCAGTGTACAACAATACCAAAATGTAGGTTTCATGTACTCTCCGTTAGACATGGAAATATTGTTAGATATATTTGTGATGTCATGTCTAATCTGATTTGTTTAGTTTCAGAACTTATTATCAGAACTTAACTGGAAATCAGAACTTACTGAAGACAGGAAGTTATCAGAACTTAAGCCATTAGGACTTACATCAGAACTTAAGTGTGGATACACTTTAGGGATGAAAAGCGGCTGATTTACAGGAGACGATCTGGATTAAACAAAAGAAGATATGCTTGGAGAGTTATACAGCTAAAGGACTACAGTAGATAATCTCTGATTATTGTATTTTAGGAAATAGAACATATCATATCAATTAGGAGATATCTTGTAACTGTGTAGTATATAAACATAGATTAGGGTTTAGACCATATGTGTTATCATTCATGAGAATATTATTCATTGTAACCATAGCAGCTCTTAGTGATATCATACATATCATACATCACTGAGAGAGTAGATTAAACCTACTGTAACAGAGTTTGATATATTGAATAAACTTGTAGATATGAAACCATCAGGGTTCCTATGCTCAGGGTGTCTGAGTACCCTGTATGGAGTGTAAAGATGGTCATGTTTCTGGAAACTACAGATCCAGAATATTTAAACATAATTTATGATGGTCCACACAAGCCCACAAAGCTTTCTGATGCAGTTGAGAATGAGCCACAGAAGATGATTCCCAAAGAAAAGAGAGAACTCACCACTGAAGACATCTCTTCACTAGGCAAGGATGCAAAAGTAAGGCACTTGCTTCATAGTGCACTTGACAATGTCATGTCAAACAGGGTGATTGGATGCAAGACTGTAAAAGAAATCTGGGATGCATTAAAAGTGAGATGTCAAGGAACCAATGCCATCAAAAAGAATAGGAAGACAAAACTCACACAGGAGTATGAGCACTTTGACTCAAAATCTGATGAGTCACTAACTGATACATATGACAAATTCACAAAGCTGTTGAATGATCTGTCACTAGTGGATAAGGAATATGATCCAGAAGATTCAAATCTGAAATTCCTACTAGCTCTTCCTAAAAAGTGGGATTTGAAAGCTACTACAATAAGAGACAACTATGAACTTGCTGATATGTCTCTTGATGAAATCTATGGAATGCTCAAGACTCATGAACTTGAGATGTAGCAAAGAAAGAAGAGGCATGGAGGGAAGTCTAAGATAGTTGCTTTAAAGACTGAAGAAAAGCCAATTGTCTCTAGAAAGGCAAAAGGAAAGGCTTTCATCATACAGTCTGATTCAGAGTCATCAGATTCTGATGATGATGATTCAGAACCTGAAAATTTATCTGAAGTGGATGTTGATACAGAGATGATGCAACTATGTGCTCTTATGGTGAAGGGTATCACAAAGATAGCCTACAAGAAATTCGGAAAGGGCAAGAAGTTTTCCAAGAAAGGTGGAAGTTCTGACAAGAAAGGGTTCAGAAAGACTGAAGGCAAAGGAGGAAAGTCTGATAGAGGAGACAACTCAAATGTCAAATGCTATAATTATGGTGAAAGAGGCCACATCTCTCTTGATTGCAAGAAATGAAAAGGTGATAAAGGCCAAGCACTTATCACAAAGAAGAAAAACTGGGCAGACACTTCAAAATCTGAAGAAGAGGTGAACTATGCCTTAATGGCAAATGCTGATAGCAGTTCTAATGCTGCTGAACTAAAGGTACCTCTATCAACTCTTGCTTTTGATATAGAAGATATTACTGAGTTGAGATTATTTCTGAAAAATATTTATATTAGCTATAGAGATCAAACTTTAGAGAATGAAAGATTAAAATCTGAAAATCTAAAGTACAAAAATAGAAATAGCTATCTTGAAGAAGAGTTAATCAAGATGAACATTATTCAGACATAGAGAGATAATGTTGTGTATGTTAAGAATAAATTGCTTAAACAAAATGATTATCTAAAAACTGAATTAGAAAAAGAAAGAGAAATCATCAGGACTTGGACTAACTCAGGCAGAACAACTCAGAATATTCTAAGTAGTGGAAACTGGAAAGAGGGGTTAGGTTATAAAGATGGTAAAAGTGAGAAAGGGACTTTGCCAATTGCTATTGAACAGACTGAAAAGCCAAAGGTCAATCTTGTTAAAATTGTTGCAAAAACTGTTGTGTCTGATTCTGAAGAAATGAAAGACTCTAAAATAGAAGTCAAAGTCAACTTTTGACAAAATAAAACAGGATAAACCAGATTTGGTAAACATTGGCTTAATGACAAAGAAGCAGCTTAAGTATAAGCTAAAAGAGATTAAAAATGTGAACAAGGTAAAGGAAGCTAGGAAAAATAGGAATGGAAAGGAAGGTGTGAATAAAAGTAATAATTATATGCCTGTTCCTAATGCTCCTAGAAAGAAATGCTATAATTGTGGAAACTCTAACTATCTTGCTTCTTTTAGAAGGAAAAATATAGATATAAACTCTTAACCTCCTAGATCAGGAGTTAAGAGTCGGTCTGTTAGGTTTAAACCATAAAATCCTTATTTTCATTGTGGTAGTTTATGGCATTCTATTTATACTTGTAAGGAATATCATAGTTTGTACTATGATTATTATGAAATAAAACCTTCTTTAAAGAAAATTAGTGTAATTCCTTCTAGTGTAAATTCTGATGCAAAGTCTGATATAAAGTCTGATAAAAAGCATGTTAGCATAAACTCTGAAACTAAATCCACTGCAAATGCTAACAAACTTAACAAGGCCAAAGGATCCAAGCAAGTCTGGGTCCTTAAAACTAATCAATAGTAGTATTTGTGATTGCAGGGCAACAGGAAAAACATCCTGGTTCTGGACAGTGGATTCAGGACATATGACTGGAAATAAAGCCCTGCTATCAGACTTTATCGAGAAAGCTGGCCCAAGAGTTTCTTATGGAGATGGAAATATGGGAAAGACTCTGGGATATGGCAATACTAATCTTGGGAATGTCATAATTGAAACAGTAGCTCTTGTCTCGGGACTTAAATATAATCTGCTAAGTGTGAGTCAAATCTGTGATAGAGGTTATCATTTGGAGTTCTTTGAAGAACACTGTGAAGTTGTAAGTAATTATACAGGCAAAGTGGTTCTGAAAGGTTACAGACATGGTAACATATATGAAGCCATACTTTCAACAAATTCTGATGGTTCTGCAATTTGTCTGTTAAGTAGAGCATCAATTGAAGAAAGCTAGAATTGGCACAAGAGACTCTCTCATTTAAATTTTAACAACATAAATGAGCTAGTAAAGAAATATCTTGTGAGAGGACTGCCAAAATCAATATTTGCTCCTGATGGTTTTTGTGACTCATGTCAAAGGGCAAAACAAAGAAAATCTTCATTCAAGAGCAAAACTGAATCCTCAATTCTTGAGCCTTATCACTTATTGCATATTGATCTATATGGTCCAGTCAATGTCATGTCTATTGCAAAGAAGAAATATGTTATGGTTATAGTGGATGAGTTCACAAGATACACTTGGGTGTATTTCTTGCACAAGAAGAATGAAACTGCATCTACTCTAACTGATCATGTCAGACAGCTGGATAAGTTAGTCAAAGATTCTGTTAAAATAATAAGAAGTGATAATGGTACTGAGTTCAAGAATTCAATCATGGAAGAGGTTTGCAAAGAGCAAGGAATAAAGTAAGAATTTTCTGCACCTGGAACTCCACAGCAGAATGGAGTTGTAGAAAGAAAGAACATGACTCTTATTGATGCTGAACTAACTATGATTGATGAAGCAAAGCTACCAACCTATTTTTGGGATGAAGTTATACAGATTGCTTGTTTTACACAGAATGCTACACTCATAAACAAGCATGGAAAAACACCATATGAGATGTGAAGAAAAAGAAGCCAAATCTAAAATACTTTCATGTATTTGGATGTAAGTGTTTTGTTCTTAAGACTCATCCTGAACAGCTGTCAAAATTTGATATAAAAGCTAATGAAGGAATTTTTGTTGGATATCCACTTTCCACAAAAGCGTTCAGAGTCTAAAATTTAATAACAAGGGTTGTCATGGAATCTATCAATGTATTTTTTGATGATAAAAAGATTACTGGACTTGAAGATTTCAATGATCATGATCAGCTGAGATTTGAAAATAAAGATGTAAATTCTGATTCTGTAAATTCTGATGACCTAAATCCTGATCTTGTAAGTTCTGACGGGTTAAATTCTGATGTCATTAAAACTGTGGTAACTGCTCCAAAGGAAAATGCACCTGTTCAGGGGGAGCAAGCTGATGATCATACCACATCTCAAGACTCTCAAGAAGCATCAGAACCAGTCACTGGCTCTTCAAGTTCTGATTCATCAAGTTCTAATGAGCCAAATTCTGACAATTCTGGAAACTCTAATTCTTCAATTCCTGAAGGATCCAACTCAAATTCTAGAATCTCAGAGAGCATAACTTCAGGGGGAGCATCATAAAATGCTGATAGAGATAGCATGGATCATGGGGGAGGATCCAGTTCTAGAGATCAACTTCCATCTGCAAGGAAGTTGACTAAATTACACACATCTGACTTAATAATTGGAGATCCTGAAGCAGGTGTCAGAACTAAAACAACAACAATAAATGAATGTCTCTATCATTTCTTTCTATCTAAGATTGAACCAAAGAAAGTGGAAGAAGCTCTTCAAGATGCTAATTGGGTGCAAGTAATGCAGGAAGAGTGTTAGGTTACACACACTGTAGAAGGGGGTTGAATACAGTGTTTAGCACAATCAAATCGAATATAAGAACTCAAGTAACAGAAAATAGATTTTATTCAACACAATAAACTCTGTTACAATATGGAACTGTCCTCTCTCAGTGATGAATAAATTATCACGAGAGCTGCTAGAGTTACAAAGAATAATAACTTTGATAATCGTAACACTTATAGTGTAAACTCTATGCCTGTATTTATATACTACACAGTTACAAGATAATCTTCTAATTAATATGGAATATAATTCTGCTTCCTAAAATATATCAACTAGTTATCTTTTCTTCCAAGTATTCTATTATTCATAGAATTCCTTCTTCATGCACAATTCTTTTTGTCTTAGTCTTGATCTTCTTTTCTTTCAATCAGCCGCATGCCTTATCTGAAAGTCATCTTAAGTCCTGATATTATCTCCTGATAAATATCTTCTGAACCTTAAGTTCTGATAACTTAAGTTCTGATATCTTAAGTTTTGTCTTCAGTATAAGTGCTGATTTCCAGTTAAGTACTGATTTGTCCTGTAAGGTAAGATCTGAAAACTAAACACAAATCATATTACACATGATATTATCAAATATATCTAACAATCTCCCCCAACTTGTAAATTAGCATAATATACAAGTTCAACAGATATTTGATGATGTCAAAAACATTAAGTACAAATGCATGAGAATTTGACTAGATAACTACAACTTACAGTCCTTTCAGCTTTACCATCTTTAACTTTTGATAACCGCTTCAGTCTGTATAAACTTCAGAATTTAAGTAGTTATAGATCTTTGACTTAGATTCAATTTTTAATTTCTTTTGATCTCTTTGATATCTGGAGTTTTCCTGAGATAGTTCTTCAACAAACATCTCTCTGCATATTCAAGTTCAATGACCATCCTCCTTTTAGCATTTATCAATTAAGCTGTATCTTCTCCAGTTTGAAAAATAGCTGCTCTGAGATCATTTATCTTAGCTTTTCTTATCTCATGATCTAGTCTTATCAGATATGCCTTATCAGACTCTATATTGAATTCCACAACCTTATAACCCAGAAAAGTAGTTATAATCTTAGCAGAGTTAGGCTTCATATCGACAATATCACCCTTGTGATCTCTGTACTTGGGACAGTATGTGATGTCAGACTTTACAGAATAAAGTTTCTTCTGTCTTTGAATTTGAGACTTTAAATATCCTGCAGCACTATCTGTTAATCTGTCTTTCACTCGAAGTAGGTATAGAACATGTTCCGGTTCCTCAAAATACTTCAGTGGTATAGCATTTTTCTTAATCTGGTATACCCTTCCATCTGTCATAAAATATAACAAGATATGTTCTTTCAAGAAGGTATGGTAAACCATTTGTACAGATTCAAGTCGATTCAATCTTTCAGGAGTTGCTCCAACACGTGGCTCACTTAAGGAAGTTGGATCATTGGTAGTGTTATGTACTCTTCTTTCATCAGAACTACCCAACCCAGATTTATCTCTTGCTTCCTTTCCTGTAACAACTCTTGCTTCAAAACCACTTGTTGCAGTCTTCAAAGGTTGAGCATGTTTAGCTTTGGTGAATCCTGGAAGGAGTATCTTTGAAGATTTAACATGAGCAATGTCAGAGGTTTCCTTTTCCTTATCTTTTGATATCAAGCCAAGTTGAGCTATGTCAGAGGTTGCTTGCTTCACTATCATATCAGAACTTACTATATCTTGACTCTGAACAACATGAGCCATGTCAGAGGTTGTTTGAAAAATCTTCTTATGCATCAGAGTAAGATTAGCATCTGCTTCTTCATCAATTATTTCTTCATCCATAACTGGCATATAAACCTTTACAGGTTCATCAACTTTTTCTTTACCCTTGGACCTTGGATCAATTTCCATTTGTGATTTGGCCTTGGTTGCCTCAGAACTTGTTCTTTCCTATATCACAATACCCTTAGGTTTTGGAAATTTCTTTTTAACAACATAAGCTTCAGATTTTGTCTTGACACCTTATGCTTTGAGTCTAGCTTCTTCTTCCTTTAGACTCTCAAAGTCCATTCCTGGATTTTATTTAAGAAATAACTGCTTTAAAATTTCTTCATCAAGTTCTAGATATTCACCAGAACTTATCCTTTTACCAGTATCAGAACTTATTCTTCTCCCAGTATCAGAACTTGTTCCTTGACTTGTAATTCTAGCTTTACTTGACGAAAGTCCTTTGCCTTGACCTTGACCTCTACCCTTATCAGAGTTTCCCTGGTCATCATTTCCATCATCCTTTCCTTTCAGTGTCTGAATAGATTTGTATTTGGACTTAATCACTTTCTCCCTCTTTTTGGCATCAGCAGGTAATAGAAGAGAGACAAGCAATTCCACTGAGGATTGGATCTCATTGAGTTGACTTTGGTGAGAAGCCTGATTTTGCAGAATTTCTTCAATTTGAGCTTGTTGTTTCTCCTGAGTTTTCTCAATGTAGGCAATTCTGTCAAATGTTGGCTTGAAAAATCTGTTCTTTTCAAGTTTCACATTCATATCTTACTGGATCAAGTTTTCTTGAATTTTATTCACCTTGTCATGAGTTATTTAGTGTTGACCTTGAATGTGCCTTGTACTCAATGTAGTAACTCTCAATTGTGCCTTGAAATCATCATTTATCAGCATTTCATCAGCTTTTGCAAGATGCTCAGCAAGAATCTTTTCAGAAGGAACAAAACTAACTGAGTTCCATTCTTTAGTCCACTCCTTTCCTCTAGGAGTTTCCCTCCAAGGTACTGGTGTTTCCCCTGTAACAAACTTCTTGAATAACTCAGCTTTATGAACAGTTTGTTGAGATGCATGTCCTGATGGACCAACTGCATCAGCATCTAAATTACCAGCAGCTTCACCAGTAGTTTCTTCATTATCAGCATCAGAACTTGTAGATCCTGCAGTATCAGCATCCTCTGATAAAATAGCAGTATGTGAGGCTATATAGGCTTCAACATTTTCCTCTAAATTCTGATCTGCAGTCAGGTTCTGATCAACATTCAAAATTGATGTTGGTGATGGAGTGAGGTGAATTGGTGGAGCTTCCAAGTACAAAACCTCAAGCACAATCAGGTTATGAATATCAATTTCAGCACTTGTACCTGGTTCTTCAGTATGTACTGGATCAACTATAGGTGACATAGAAGGTGTAGGTATTTTAGCTTGAGCAGTTTCATGTTGTGCAGAAGGAAGTAATTCAATAACAACTGGTTCTGTTGAGATCAGAGATTTCTGATCCCCTTCTTTAGCTGCTTCCACTATATCTGAATCTGACTCAACTATGTCCCTATAAGCTCTCTGTTTCTTTAATTTCCTCAAAGGTGGAGACACTGTAGGAGTTTTATCATCAGAATTTAATTTTCTAAGCCTTTTGAGGGGCCTAGAACTCCCAGTTACAATATCTTTCTAAGAAGAAACCTTCTCAGCTTCTAAAATAACAGGTTTTGATATTGGAACCTGTTCCTTAGCATCTGATTCATCTTGCAGAATAAATCTCCTTCTCTTCTGTTGAGTCTTAGAGACTTTTTAAGTCCTCTTGGGTTTGGAAGATGAAGGCTGCTCTGTAGGATCAGAAGGTTGAGGTGTTTATGTAGAGGTGGTAGGTGCTGATGGATGAGGTTCTGATGGTTGGACATCAGGATATAATTGAGTGTTTTTAGCTAGTCTGAATGATGGAATTAATTCACTAGCTGATTGGGGCTTATCATCACAACAAAAACTATAGATAAGCTGACAGAGTCTAGCAAAATAAACAGTATTTTTATCTTCTGTCATTCTATCCCCAATAAAACCTAAGACAACACTTGCATAATCAAAATCAGTTTGATTTATGAGAGCATACCCGATTTGTTGGCTAAAATATGGGGATTGCATCAAAATTAGAGCATTTGTTTGCAAAAGCTTTGATTATGGAGTCAAAGAAGAAACTTCATTCCCTCCTTATGAAAGATCTCTTCAACTGACCCAGCTTTGCCAATGTCCTCTCATACCCCAGACTGGCCATCATATTTTGAAGAACTGGCTCTTCAACAGTAGAATAAACACAGTTCTCAGGCAGCTGCAGTGCTTGTCGGACCGTAGCCAATGTCACAACATACTCATCCTCCTCTGATGAAAAAATAATACTTGGGGACCCTTGAGCACCACCATCATCATATACTCTGCTTCTCCAGAATTCCAGTACTTGAGTACCAGAGACTGCTTCAGGTTCAGTCAGAGCGTACCCAATATCAGAACTAGCAAGAAAGTCCTGAATGAAGTGAAGTTCTGATGGGGCTTCCGACTTACTAAGAATAGCAGAGAAGATATTAGGAACAAACTTATCTCCATCAAATATTACATCTTTTGGTGCCATCTCTGTAAGAAATTAAGTGAATAAGAGAATATTTGCAAAGTGTTTGTAAAAAGTTCTGAGAGAAAAACAGCTTCGGAAAATAAATGAGAGAGAGAGAGAGAGAGAGAAAGTAAATGAGATTTAGAATAGAAAAGTAAGTAAAAGATTAGAAAATCTTTTATCTCTCATATATATACTCTCTCCACTCAACAGTCATATTTTTGAAGCATGGGATACATTTTACACCTGGCACCATGTGAACAGTCAGTAAAAGGTTAGAATGAGAGTTAATGGGCACGTAATATAAGCAATAATTACCGTGCACATGCAGTTTTTCAGGACATACACGTTAACCACTAACCCACAATGATGATGACTGTTTTATCTCACATTAACCAATATTCTGTAAAAATATTATCGTTCAAGTAATGACAAAAAATAAACCAATTAATTAATATTGTCACGACAACATCAAAACTTGATTATTATCAGGATTTAAAAGTCATCAGAATATGGCTCCTTAACTCAAAAAATGAATATGTATTCCTGTAATTCTTCACACAAATACTGATATGGTTTCATCAGAACTTAATTATCAGAACTTCCATCAGAACTTGTCCTCAGAATTTATGAAAACTGACACATAGACTGTTCATCTAAAACAATGTTTATCATCACAGTAATTTTCATCATTCATATGGAGTGTTAGTGTGTGCATTAAGCTAAATATCAGACAAAGAGTAAAGTCTGATTCACTTCAATACATCTTAGAAATAAGGCATAACTAAGAACTTTGCTCAAAATCTGTCATTATTCTGAAGTCTACTTTAGAATGAGTTCATGCATGAGTCCACCTCAACTGTTTTGTGCTCATTTTATGCATCTTTTGAAGTTCTATTTTACAGTGGCTTCTCAGTGTAAGTGAGTCACGACTGCTTATTAGAATTTATGTTGTCATCAGAGTATTTCTCCAGTAATCATAGAGTGTGAAAAGTCACCAAGAAAATTTTATTTTGCTTTTCTAATGCATATTACTTAATACCAGCAATGCACTTGGGTCTTCCCTTCCACATTTTTACTCTAGATCTCAAAGGAGTACCTGATTTTTATTACTATGCTTTTCTTTTTCTTTTGATAAGTGAGGCTTATCAACACTTAGTACATCCACCAGATTTACTAACATCAGAACTTAACAGATAAGAAGCACTATTCTAGTTTTTGACTTAGTAATAAGATACACAAAGTAAACTTCAACTAAGCTCAATATCAGAATTTGCTTGTGTTAAAAGATTTTCACATAAACAATTACTTCAAATATGGGATCCTTAGTATATTAAAGACTACTAGGTCAGCATCTAGCACAGTTATCCTCATTGGATTGAATAGTCACAGAAATATTCATATCACTATCAGAGTTTAGAAATTCACATTAGACAACAATCAGCACTTAAGCAATTTTCAATTTAAGCACATAATACACAAAGATAGTAATATCTGTAAATACTGATCATAAAATCTGATGTATCAGAACATAAACTAAGCAGATTTAGAGAAAGAACCTGAAACCATTTCAAGTTCATTTACCAATCTTGTAAAAGTAGCTTCACACAATGGTTTTGTGAAGATATCTGCTAGTTGTTGATCTGTGGGAACAAAATACAATTCCATTGTACCTTTATCCACTTGTTCCCTTATGAAATGGTACCTTATGCTGATGTGCTTTGTCATTGAGTGCTGATCTGGATTACCTATCATAGCAATAACACTTTGATTATCACATTAAATAGGGATTTTAGAAAATTCTAACCCATAATCTAGTAACTGATTCTTCATCCAAAGAATCTGTGCACAACAGCTTCCTGCAGCAATGTATTATGTTTCTGCAGTTGATGTGAAAATTGACTTCTGTTTCTTGCTAAACCATGAAACCAATCTGCCTCCAAGAAATTAGAAGCTTCCACTTGTGCTTTTCCTGTCAATTTTGCATCCTGCAAAATCTGTATCTGAGCACTTTTCACAATTCTCCATTAAGAAAAGCACTTTTCACATCCATCTGAAAGATTTTAAACTTCTTGTGAGCAGCATAAGCCAAAAATATCCTTATGGCTTCCAATCTAGCAACCGGTACAAATGTTTCATCATAATCAATTCCCTCATATTGAGAGTAACCTTTTGCAACCAGCCTTGCTTTGTTCCTTGTAATTATGCCGTCACTGTCAGTTTTGTTTCTGAACACCCATTTTGTACCAACAACTGATCTGTTCCTTGGTCTTGGCACTAGGGTCCAGAATTTATTTCTTTCGAATTTATTTAACTCTTCCTACATTGCTTGCACCCAATCAGCATCTTGAAGAGCTTCTTCCACTCTCTTTGGTTCAGTCTGAGAGAGAAAAGAATGATAAAGACATTCATTTGATGTAGCTGTTCTAGTTCTGATACCTGCATCAGGATTTCCAATAATTAAGTCAGGTGTATGTGCTTTAGTCCACTTCCTTGCAGATGGAAGGTTTTCTCTAGAACTGGATGCTCCCCCATGATCCATGCTGTCTCCATCAACATTTTCTGATACTCCACCTGAAATTATGCTCTCTGAATTGGATCCTTCATTTTTTAAGTTTTCAGAAATATCAGAACATGAGTTTTCAGAATTATCAGAACTTGGCCCATCAGATCTTGAAGAGCCTGTTGTAGGTTCTGATGCTTCTTGAAATGTGGTTGGTTCTTCAGTATGCTCCCCCTGTACAGGTGCATTTTCCTTAGGCGTAGTCACCACAGTTTCAATAACATCAGAGTTTAATCCATCAGAGTTTGCAGTATCAGGATTTACAAAATCAGAATTTAAAACTTCATTCTCGAATCTCAGCTGATCATGATCAATCTTCAAGTCCAGTAATCTTCTTATCATCAAAAGAGACATTGATAGATTCCATGACAACCCTTGTTCTTAAATTATAGACTCTGAAGGCTTTTGTAGAAAGTGGATATCCAACAAAAATTCCTTCATCAGCTTTTAGATCAAATTTGGATAGCTGTTCTGGATGAGTCTTAAGAACAAAACACTTGCAACCAAATACATGAAAATACTTCAGATTTGGCTTCTTTTTCTTCACCATCTCATATGGTATTTTTCCATGCTTGTTAATGAGTGTTGCATTCTGAGTAAAACAAGCAGTCTGCATAGCTTCAGCCCAAAAGTAGGTTGGCAACTTTGCTTCATCAAGCATAGTTCGTGCAGCTTCAATAAGAGTTCTATTCTTTCTTTCAGCAACTCCATTTTGTTGTGGAGTTCCAGGAGTAGAAAATTCCTGCTTTATTCCATGGTCCTTGCAGAACTCTTCCATAATCAAATTCTTGAACTCAGTGTCATTATCACTCCTTATGATCTTCACAGAATCTTTGACCAATTTATCCAGTTGCTTGACATGGTCAATCAAGATAGATGCAGTTTTACCTTTTATGTGCAAGAAATACACCCATGTGTATCTGGTGCACTCATCCACTATGACCATAGCATATTTCTTCTTTGCAATAGACATGACATTAACTGGACCAAATAGATCAACATGTAGTAGGTGATAAGGCTCAAGAATTGATGATTCAGTCTTGCTCTTGAATGAAGATTTTCTTTGTTTTACCTTCTGACATGAATCACAAAGGCCATCAGGAGCAAATACTGATTTTGGTAGTCCTCTCACTAGATCTTTCTTGACTAGTTCATTTATATTGTTAAAATTTAAATGAGAGAGTTTCTTGTGCCAATTCCAGCTTTCTTCAATTGATGCTCTACTCAACAGACAGATTGCAGAACCATCAGTACTTGTTGAAAGCTTGGCTTCATAAATGTTACCATGCATGTATCCTTTCATTACAACTTTGCCTGTAGATTTGCTTACAAATTCACAGTGTTCTTCAAAGAAATCCACATGTTAACCTCTGTCACAGATTTGACTCACACTCAGCAGATTGTGTTTAAGACCTGAGACCAGAGCTACTTTTGCAATGATGACATTCCCAAGATTGATATTGCCATATCCCAGAGTTTTTCCAATATTGCCATCTCCATAAGAAACAGCTGGGCCAGCTTTCTCCACAAAGTCTGATAGCAGGGCTTTATTTCCAGTCATATGTCCTGAACATCCACTGTCCGGAACTAGGATGTTCTTCCTATTGCCCTCCAATCACAAAGACCACTAATGATTAGTTTTAAGGACCCAGACTTGCTTGGATCCTTTGGCCTTTTTAAGTTTGTTAACATTTGCAGCGGATTTAGCATCAGAGTTTATGTTAACAGATTTCTTATCAGAATTTGCAATATCAGACTTTGCATCAGAACTTACACTAGAAGGAATAATGCTTACTTTCTTTATAGAAGGTTTTATTTGATAATAATCATAGTACAAACTATGATATTCCTTACAAGTATAAATAGAATACCATAAACTACCACAATGAAAACAAGGATTTTGTGGCTTATATCTAACAGACTGACTTAACTCCTGATTTTGAAGGTAAGGAGTTTATATTCTTATTCTTCCAGCAAAAAAAAGCCAGATGGTTAGAATTTCCACAGTTATGACATGTTTTTCTAGGAGCATTAGGAACAGGCTTATAATTGTTACTTTTGTTCACACCTTCCTTTTCATTCCTATTTTTCCTAGGTGGCTTTACCTTGTTTACATTCTTAACATCTTTCAGCTTATGCTTAGGCTGCTTCTTAGTCATTAAGCCTATGTTAACTTCAGTTGGCTTATCCTGTTTAGATTTGTCAGAAGTTACTTTCTCCTTAACTTCTGATTTATTAATATCAGACTTTGCAGTTACAAACTTAACGATTTACCTTTGGTTTTTGTTTAACAACTATAGGCTCAGTTTCTACAGTTCCCTTACTGTTCTTACCATCTCCATAACCTAAGCCCTCTTTCTAGTTTCCACTACTAAGAATATCCTGAGTTGCTTTACCAGAGTTAGTCCAAGTCCTGGTAATCTCTCTTTCCTTTTCTAACTCAGTTTTTAGAGATTCATTCATTTTTAACACTTCATCCTTGACATAAAATGCATCATCTCTATCTTTCTGAGTTTGATGGAACATGACTAACTCTTTTTCTAAATAATCATTCATCTTTTTATAAGCAAGATTTTCAGAAGTTAATCTTTCACATGTTAAAGTTTGATCTTTATAACTAATGAACATGGTCTTAAGATATCTTCTTAACTCAGTAATATCATCAGTATGAAAGGCATAAGTAGTTTGAGGTACCTTTAAGTCAGAAGTATCAGAACTGCTATCAGCATTTGCCATCAAGGCATATTTTTCCTCATCCTCAGAATCTGAAGCATCTGACCATCTTTTCTTCTTTGTGACAAGAGCCTTGCCTTTGTCACTCTTCCCTTTTCTACAATCTGGAGATATGTGGCCTTTCTCACCACAGTTGTAGCAATTAACATTTGAGTAATCTCCTCTGTCAGACTTTCCTCCTTTGCCTTCAGATTTTATGAAACCTTTCTTTTCAGATCTTGCACCTTTCCTGGAAAACTTCTTTCCTCTCCTGAATTTTCTGTGCGCAATCTTTGTGATCCCTTTCACCATAAGAGCACACAGCTTCATCATCTCCTCATCAGGGTCCATCTCAGGTATACTTTCAGTTTCTGAGTCATCATCACTATCAGAACTTGATGACTCAGTATCAGACTTTGTGATGAGAGCCTTTCCCTTGCCTTTCCTTAAGGCAGCTTCTTTGGGACTTTCCTCCTCAGCCACAAAGGCAACTGTTCTTGACTTTCTTCCATTCCTCTTGCTTCTTTGTTCCATCTCAAGTTCATGAGTCTTGAGCATCCCATAAATTTCATCAAGAGTTGTTTCATCAAGGTTATAGTTGTCTCTTATTATTGTGGCCTTCAAATCCCATCTTTCAGGAAGAGCTAACAGGAATTTTAGATTTGAATCTTCAATATCATACTCTTTGTCAACTAGTGACAAATCATTCAAGAGTTTGACAAATATGTCATATAAATCAGTTAATGTCTCATCTGCCTTTGAGTCAAAGTGCTCATACTCTTTAGTGAGTATTTTCTTCCTGTTCTTCTTGATTGAATCAGTTCCCTGACACCTTATTTCCAAAGCATCCCATATCTCTTTTGCAGTCTTGCAAGTAATTACCCTGTTTGACATGACATTATCAATTGCACTATGCATCAAGTGTCTTACCTTTGTATCCTGTGCAATCGATGAGATATCTTCAGCAGTGTAATCACTTTTCTCCTTTGGTACAGACTTTGATGGCTGTCCTGCAACTTCCACAGAGAGTTTGGTTGGCATATATTGTAACAAACCAAATCCGGGGTCAAGATTTGGTGTCACGAAATAATCTTTACATAAAATAAAAGAATGTTCAATTACCCCTTGAATCCGGATCATTTACAGGTTATAGGATGAAACAAGAATCTAATCTTCTACAACTTACAACAACTAAAAATACAAATGGAAATACCTTTGTACTAATGCTCTCGTCATATTCTTCTAACTTCTTCAACTTCTCGCAGCGGAGATTTCTCTAACTTCTTCTGTCTATCAAAGTTATTCACTTTTACCCCTATCTGGTTCTGGCAGAAATAAGAATTTACAAAGCAAGAGTGAGCCAAAAATGTCCAGCAAGTATATAATTTGAGTTTCAAGCATTAATATCAAAAGAAAACTTCCGGAAAAAATCTTAAACCAATTTTAAACAATTCTATTCATTTGAGTGAGTTGAGCGAATAAATGTTGGCTATTCCCAGCCTTTACCTATAAATTCAAAAATGACAAGCGACTCCCCGATCAGATAATCGTCTCGCTTAACATAACACTATCGTCTCGCTTACAGGGTTAACATACCCTAATTCAGATAATCGTCTCGCTTAACATAACACTACTTATTGCTTCTACCCATACGATTTCATAACCACAAATCATATTTATATATATTATTGAAATACACATAGCAATTATGGTTCACATCTTCGAAATCCGGTTCGGTATTTATTTTCGGAAAGTATGTATACTCATTGTTTTGATAAGATAGGGTAATCGGTTATTTATAAAATATTTTGTCACGACTCATAATTTAGTTTGTATAATATAAATATATATAGTTGTTCGACGTCTCCGATAATTATAGGTTACGTTCCCGTATTTTCAGAATTATTTTCCCGAAAATCGGGCAGCGTCTCCTTTGTTTATCAGCCTACCCGTCGAAACAATTCGACGTCAACAATTCAACATTTAATCCAATTTCACAACTACAATCCCAATATTCAAGAATCCCAATCACCAACACGTATTCATTTATTATTATTATTATTCATTTTTATTTCGAAAATCTATTTTACAACTAATTTTATTTATTTATAATTCAGGACTCAGAATTAATTCATCACGGTCCACCGTCGACTCGCAAAAGCTCATCGTCGATGGCGGTAAAATTTATTAGTGCCCGATATTATTCGGGTGTCCAAATAAATTCTACCGATTTAAAATATTCTCGAAATTAATTCCAATAATTTCAGGAATTTATTCGAAACTTTTATTAAAATAATTCGAACAAATAAAATAAATATTCATTCGAAATCCTCCAAAAAATTTCAGAGTAATTAAATCAAAATCACGCAATAAAGGAACAACAGAACAACGCAACTACACACGCGCACAACACGCGCATACCATAACAAGCAACAATGGAGAACCACACGCCACCAACACGCGCCACACGCGCGGGCGGCGGTGATGGTTACCGGAAAATAACACGACAACAGGGGCGGCACCAAGGTCACAAACAACACAACGCATACACATGCATCGATGACTGCACAGACGCACATATACAGACTGAGATACACACGCGAAGCACGAACACGCGCCAGCACCGTCACCCAGCCGGAGAACCGGCGGCAACGGGGCGGCCTAAACAAAAAAACAAAGGCAACCACTCACCATAACAGAGGTTTTAGGTGGAGGAGAAGAGGAAGAGACTCGAGAGATTCGTCGACAGAGAGAGAGAAAGAAATCGAAGAGAGATTGAGCAGAGGCGGTAGCAATGGAGAAAAGGGGGGGGTTTGGTTAAATCATTTTTTTTCTTTTATTTTGTTCCTGTTGCTATCTGGTCTCGTTCCTAAATCGCAAATGTATTATTACGTATCGCGTGCAAAAATAATTCATCGGAAATATATACAATAATTCAAAATATTTCTTAAAATCTCCAAATATTGAAAATTAATAAAAATAACATTTTTAAGACATTTTCAAATCACCGATCAAATCCGCATTTAACAATTTAACGAATAAATGTGTAGGTGAATAAAAGACAGAAAATTTTCAAAATTTTTTTAAAATTCTCGAAATATTTAAAAGTTAATAAAATAAAATTTTTAGGATTTTTGAAACATCTTGAAATTAAATATTAATTTTACAATTAACTAAAATCGGAAAATCATTTAAAAATAAATAATCAATAAAATATGAATTTCTAAATTTTATAAACTCCCAAAAATAATAAATAAAATTATAAAATAACAAAAATAATTTTAGAGACAATTTTAACATTTATAAGAATAAATATTCAATTCAATCACTTTAAAAATGAATTAAGTGCATACAGCTCGATAATTAATTACAAAATCCAACAAATCACAAACAATTAATAATACAGCAACACATAGCTGACAGAATCATCACCTATTTTATTTATTTAATAATTCGATAATTACATTTACACATCGGATCCAAAAATAGGTTACTTAGCCGCTAAGTAACTAAAAAGACGATACGATTTTAATACCAAATTTGAATAATTATCAAAATAGAGCTTCCTATAAAATACTTTATACGAAATTAAGGTAATAATGTCTCGCCTTTTGGAGAATATGGATTTTTATCGATATATAAAATGAGTTGCGTATCGAAAATTTCACACCGGGACTCGTACAGGTCAAACCGTACCCCGGATTGAGAAAATCAAAACATGAAAAGTGTTCAGAATTATCAGATTATGTTAGAAAGGAATTTTTGAAAGAGTTTCGGGTTGTAAAAACGTAAAAACGATTGAAGTGGAACGATTTCTGATTCTAAAATCAATTTTATAATTATGTAAGAATAATCATTATTAATTCTATAAGTCCTTATAAAATCATATGATAATCCAAAAATTACCAGAAAAAAATACCAAATTATCTAGATTTAATTCTGGATAATTGGAAATTAAAATATCTCAATTTTATCAGAAATAAACATCCAAATATTATTATCCATAATCAAATAATTCCACCAAAATTCACATAATAATTATGTATTGATAAAAATAATTACATAATATTTCCCAGACGTTACATCCTTCCCCCTTAAAAGGATTCTGTCCTCAGAATCATGCTAAGGAACAGACCATGATAAGTTCCAAGTATCTTTCTTATGATTTCTCAGTTCTCATCAACTTAATCACAACTCAACGGTTTCTTACCGTCCTCAAATCTATCAGTTTACTTACGCAATCTGACTTAAACCTTCATTTTATACATATGGAGCTAAATTACTCTTCAAGGTCATACATACATGAAGTCTTATGAACTCGTTATACCTGCGTCAACAAGACCAACTCATTCATAATCGTTCCATTTACCTCTATGTCTCAAAGGACTAACTTAATTCACACGAATCTTCTTTCTTGTCTAATTCCAATAGTTTGCTCACGACTACCTTCCATTTTCACTGACTGTTCTACTTTATTCTTCACGTTTCTTTTTGTTCGTTTAGTCTGACCTATGATCCTTTTCAATCGTATTGTAGAATCTTTAATCGGTCTCTTGCATTTTCTATCTGTCTGCGCCCGATATCCTGAGCTCATGACGTCTGATGCTTCGGAATGTTCTACCTCTATTCAAAAACTAAAAAGGAAAATCTTGGCAATTGCATCTACTTACCACCTGGTAGCATACTTCTATTTCTTTTCAATCACTATCAAGTAGATTCATCGAGCAAGAATCTCTTATCTGAAAGAAAGTACATTAATTTGGAATGGAATGAATTAGAACTTTATTCAAAACCCGGTCTCTTAGTACTAATACTCATTTTGTCGTCATATCAAATTAGATATCACTACGAACTTTGATGCTCACAACGTCCCATACTGAAGTCAACATCAATCATCTGTATTAATACCACCTTTGATATCCAACAACAAAGTAAGTATCAGCATAACCCAGAAGATGGATCAAAACCTATTCTTCAATTTCTAACTTTTCCAATTCCTTTATCCATTTTCCGGCGATCTTTGTAACATTCACTCTTTCTTTTCTATTCGAGACATCTGTCTCTAAATGGATCTTGCTTGGTTGGTAATTAATCATGTTTTCGTAGCTCATAATCTATTATGACCAGAATTCACACCTTTGAAGCTTAGACTACAGTTGCTACTTTTCAACCCTCTGCAGGCATATCTTCCAACGCTTAACTTGGTCTTCCTTAGTCCTTGAATTGGCGAGGATGTTATCAATAAATAAAACTACACTATCTAAATACTCCTGGTACATTATGTACATTTAATCTTCAGACTTATAATTTCTGATAATCAATGCGTAACTTCATATCTCCATGCTTCTTTTTCCCATGATCACTTTTGTGCACATCACAAAACACTCTTTATTTCATCATTCTTTCATTCCACATTTCTGAAGTTTTCCTTCACTCATTATTTCATTCCTATTTAGTTATACGATACAGGGCTTTTGACACCAGCTTGACTCTGTGCAATAATCGACGAGAAATTTTTACCTCATTCCTCGAGGTAACCTTGGAAAATCATTCGCTCGAATCTCCGGGACTTCACTTTAATTTTAAAGAATTCCGACGAGATTCATTGCAACGTTCTTCTCTAGCAGTTCGCCATCAATACCTTTATTTAATCATCTCTGTTTACACGCATTTTTGGAACGAATTCCTATCCCCAACTATCGACGTTTCACCTCATTTTCCTAACAATTCTGGCACAACCGACGTTCCCAACTTGCATATTTCCTGGGTTATTTTATAAAATTTATTTATCACCCTTTTGATTCCACTTCTTTCTCCATTCTCATTATTCATTATCTCTTTTAAACATAATGAATTTTCTTTTTCTAAGTAATATTAATCTGTTCATTATTAGATAGGTCATTTATGGAGTTCACACTAGAATGAAGGCTTTTATTTATAATATTTAAATTCATACTAACATAATTATCGAATTTCAACGGTAGCTATTCTCTTAGCCTTGCTTAACTCATCACGGATCGCGTATTTGACTTTTCCACATTGACCAACATCGCTTTTCCCTGAGTTCACATGCGGACTTCATCAATCTCCGTCTTACATTCAATGTTTGAATTTGTGAGCTTTCCACTATTTTACAACAACTTCCATTCAATCTCCGTTCGAAATGAGTATTCCTTTAAGTCCTTCCCGGGACGTCATTACAGATGATAAAATCTCTTTGTTTTTTCTTACATCTTCAGTTCTTAAAAACGCTCTTCTTGTTTATTACAAAAAGCCTGTTTATCCAGATAAAACTTCGCACATGTTTGCAGCCCCTCATGCTAATTCTATTAAACTTCCAATTTCTGCTAATGCCATTACTTCCTCCAATTTCTTAATTACTTTGTTTTCGGTTCTCAAAATCATGCCAGAGCTTGACTCAATCTAATTGGAATCGATCTCCATTTAACTAACCATTAGTTGGTAAAGTTGATCAATTAACTCTTTTAACTGATTAATTAAACCAAGTAAAGACTAGCTAACTGGAATCAAAGACCAATTTCACAAAGTCGATTTGATCATAACATTTTTTCTCAAGAACCGAGATCGCAATCATTTGGAGTACTGATGAAAATGACCATATACTTTATTATTCTTGAATGTAGGGTAATTTCTGAAAGTTTGGGCAGCACTTCCCTTACACCATTGACTACCAGTCGGACTCCAGCCAACACCATCAATCAACCAATCATCCACTATCATATCCACTCACTTCCATCAATAAAATCATCAATTTACCACAATTCATATTTTATCATTTTAATCAGCATCTGACTGGAATAGCATATATCTCTTTAACTGAAATTGGCTTACACCAACAATAATTAATATAACCATACCTTTCACTATTCATATTAATCCTCTGTTGTTGACGATACGCCCTCAATTTCATTAACTAATTTTTTTATCTTTTAATAACCGCGCATGGTTTTCATTATTATCGTCGCAATTTGGTGGAAACTTAGTCGTTATATCATTGTTTCTTAAAATGTTTCACAGTCAAGTCACCATTTCTTCATCTTCAATTATCTTCCCATATCAAACTTTCGTCACTGACCTGGGTATGAGCATTAAATTCACCATCACTTATTTATGCAAGTTAGAGAACTTCACAATTTCTTGAAGAACACGTTCGAAGTTCGATTACATTTAAGATTTCTTCCATCTTGAATTTTCACGACAAATATCTTCCCGCGACGAAGGGATGTTTCATGTAATAATTGCATGTCTGAATCATTATTCAGATTTTTTTTGATCTTTGATTGTCGTCCCGATACTCATTTGCTCTGTCTGACGCACACAACTTTGCTTCCTTACTTTGTAACTAATTTATTCGTTACAATTCACTAACGATTTATTTCTTGTCGAAATCTTCTGATTTGAAGTGCATCGCGTTAACGTAATCTACCCTACTGATGAGATCCTCATAACACGAACAACTATCAGATTTGATGTCTTTAGCACGACCACGTTGTCGGTGTATATATTCTTTATTGCTCGCAAATGTCCACCATTATTGATTTGCAGTCGCATCTATGTTCGTTGTATGATTCCATGTACCACACTATTTCATTTCTTTTGAAATCGTCATAGAACAGACTCTATGCAAGAGGAGAGTGTGTGAATAGGATTTTGAATGAAAAGAAGGATAAGGAATAACAATGCAACAAACAGTTGGAAGAATCTGTGAGTCAATAAATTGAAAGAAGAAGAATGAGCGAAGATTTAGATGTGAATGAGACAACCATATTTGTACTCAAGATGGCCAGTCTTTCATACTATATGGCATACAGCACATGATTAGGTGGCGTCCCACCCGACTCTTCGTCATTTCGACAAAGCGTCATATCACAACACTGTTGTTTCAATCAGGAATCACGAATTTGAGAAGAGAAACAATTCAGAAGGAATACAAGAAATTTTCTTTCGTTTCCATCTCCTATGATTTATCAACTGATAAACTCATACGTACTCAAGACTCAAGAAGAACATATGCTATCGTATTAAAGGAAAGAATATCAATGTTGCCACCTTCCACGCTTCACCTATGTATGCCTTCAGGATCGTTCGAATACAGTTTCACGATTCAAGTCACATTATTGCTTCGAAATGCTGTCTGGATATGCCTTCACATCAAATGCTTCAATAATTTGATCTTAATCGTGTCCTTCCAGAATTTATAATCACTGCTTCCAGTTTCCTTTATGCCGCATATATTAACCATCGATCACGCAATGTCTCAATTTTCTTAATAAAAACACGATTCTTCTCCAATCATCTGGAAGATTCTTTATGTTCTTCAATCACCCTCTAAGCGCTCGAATCACGAATTTCGTTAAATTTTTAACAATTTTTATGATTTGGGTAAATAATGTTTTAACATGTTGATTTAATCATTATTATTATTATTATTAAATAAAATTTATGTTCATTTTTTAACGAAGAACTTTAAACTTTCTTCTTACTAGTGGGTCTACTTGGTCCTTTGGACTAATAACACTGAGTCTAATTCAATTCTTCTTTTTAGATCATTTTCTGTTTATAATAACAAGAACATAAATAGTAATTCGACAACCAAATTATAAAATTCATTTCATGCAAAAATCCTCTGAAAGTTGATGAAGAAAATCTTTTCTGAAATCTCATTTTAAAGTTTTGGAAATCAAATATTTGGTCGTCATTACTAAATAAGTTATTTGCTATTTTTATGATTTACCCATGAAATGTCTAATTAAAAGAATGCCCATATAAGGGTCTCTCCACTTTGGCACCTCTTCTACTTTTACTTGGATTCTGCTCGCACTTATTCGTTGACGAAACTTCATTTACCGTTGTATACCATTTTATTTCTAACTCGAACCCAATGCTGATGTCTGCCATTGTCTTTTATATTCTTGTCGTCGTCCTTGACGTTATGCTTACAATCACGCATGCGATTCGACGTTCGGTCTATAGATAGTGTCGCATCTTCTTGCTAGTCTTACCTACACCTATTAAAGTAGATATCATTCCTTGCGCAGCTCCCGATAAGTGATAAGAATCTTCTCGCAATGATGGTGCCTTCGAAACGTGCAACGTTAGTTCTTCATCAGCTTCCATCGAATCATTACCTCCGGCGTGGAGCTCATCCTACTACCTAATTCTAAGTTAAATCGTAGCTTCTCTTACACAAATTCTCACAAGAATCGATCGCATATTCTTCAAAACCTCATGAAAATTAGGGTAACATACCCAATCTCCGTCAATCTGTCGATTCCTCATTACTGTAGAATCTGAAAACTCAATATACCTATAGCGTGGCGATATTCGCCTTACACTTTCTCAACAATCCTATCTTACCAACTCCATATCGGATATGCTAACCCTGATTTGCACTCAACTGAACTTAACATGAGTATGCCTAGGGTCTTTCCTATCCTGTACGACCTATCATCCCTATCTTACTCTCACCTATTCTTATTTCAGTGACCAATAACCTGCAGCTCTGATACCAACTTGTAACAAACTAAATCCGGGGTCAAGATTTGGTGTCACGAAACAATCTTTACATAAAATAAAAGAATGTTTAATTATCCCTTGAATCCGGATCGTTTACAGGTTATGGTATGAAACAAGAATCTAATCTTCTACAACTTACAACAACTAAAAATACAAATATAAATACCTTTGTACTAATGCTCTCGTCATATTCTTCTAACTCCTTCAACTTCTCGCAGCGGAGATTTCTCTAACTTCTTATGTCTATCAAAGTTATTCACTTTTATCCCTATCTGTTTCTGGCAGAAATAAGAATTTACAAAGCAAGAGTGAGCCAAAAATGCCCAGCAAGTATATAATTTGAGTTTCAAGCATTAATATCAAAAGAAAACTTCCGGATAAAATCTTAAAACAATTTTAAACAATTCTATTTATTTGAGTGAGTTGAGCGAATAAACGTTGGCTATTTCCAGCCTTTACCTATAAATTCAAAAATGACAAGCGACTCCCCGATTCATCTCCTGAATCAGGGTTTTGTCCAGTTTTGGAATCATCAAACCTTTTGAGAGAGAGAATACCGTTAATGGAGATCAACAACAAATTAGACTGGATACTAGTTCGCATCTATATTCTGCTGATCTGTCAGAATATAATGCAGATCTTCTCCATATATAGATCCAGTCGGGTCCCCAGGCACTACGGCCCATCTCGAGGCACCAGTCATATTCCAGTCCTCAGGATTAAGACACACTTAACCCCCAAATTATCACTATCCAGCCCGTGGAGTATTTTGGTATCAAATTATTTTGAATTCAAAACATCCCAATTCAGGGTTCGCAAATACCCATAATCGAATTATAGGAACAAGAATAAAAAGAACATGCATAATAAGGGTAGTTGCAGCGAAATATAAAACATTTAACTATTCTGAACTAAAATAGGAATGAAGAAATAGTTGCAGTAAGTTAAAAGAAAAATCAGGAATACTTGCAGTATTTAAAAGAAAGTTCGGGAATACTTGCCTCGATAAGCTTTAACCACTATTATTGGTCGACTTTCGTATTGCCTTGAGCGTTTGGCTTCATCGTCAAATCACTATCCTATTCTGGATACAACCCTATCCTTCGTGTCCTATGAATGGAATCTTGTTGAGTCTGATAACTAATCACTAGATCATTCCTAGTCCAACGTCACGTCTTGGGTCTTCCGACTAGGACCTACATGGTTAACATACCCTAATTCAGATAATCGTCTCGCTTAACATAACACTACTTATCGCTTCTACCAATACGATTTCATAACCCAAATCATATTTATATATATTATTGAAATACACATAGCAATTATGGTTTACATCTTCGAAATCCGGTTATGTATTTATTTTTGGAAAGTATGTATACTCATTGTTTTAATAAGATAGGGTAATCGGTTATTTATAAAATATTTTGTCACGACTCGTAATTTGGTTCGTATAATATAATTATATATAGTTGTTCGACGTCTTCGATAATTATAAGTTACGTTCCTGTATTTTCAGAATTATTTTCCCGAAAATCGGGCAGCGTCTCCTTTGTTTATCGGCCTACCCGTCAAAACAATTCGACGTCAACAATTCAACATTTAATCCAATTTCACAACTACAATCCCAATATTCAAGAATCCCAATCACCAACACGTATTCATTTATTATTATTATTATTCGTTTTTATTTCGAAAATCTATTTTACAACTAATTTTATTTATTTATAATTTAGGACTTAAAATTAATTCATCACGGTCCACCGTCGACTCGCCAAATGTAACACCCCCAGATCCGGGGTCGGGAATCCGGGTTGTCACGGTCTTTCTTTCCACAATATCACTTTACTTAATTAATAATAAATACCCTCATGCTGTGACCCCACACTAACACACACCACAACTCGTTATAGTCTCAGAGATGAAATTGAAATAAGTACAAGTCTTTGAATCCACAATTTAAAATTATTACAACCCAAAATGATTACTTGATAATTTACAGTTAATTGCCATTATCTGCCACAAGTTATAATTATACATAATTGGATTCTCAAAAGTAGATGGTCTAAACTACAATGGATCTACCTCTGCAGCTATAGCAGCTACAATATCAGCGGGAAGACGCGGGACGCTTCCCACGCGCTTGCGCTGGGTCTGCTGGAGTCTGGCCATCTCTCCTAACTGTTGTTGTGTGATGAAGAAATAAAATAAGAGTGAGCCTTACAGCTCGCAAGATAATATGTAGTGATAACAATAATACCAGTATCTAAATGGATACTTACTAAAATCTTTATCGTGTGTAAGATAATTACTTACTAGATATAAGTAAAAACAAGGAATGAAGTTACCAATACTTCCCCACACTTATATCATTTATAAAGCTACTTGAACTATCACCGTTCAAAGTATAATAAAATTCACGAGGTCATCCCATAGAGGAGACCACAAATAAACTTGAAAATATTTGATCTTTGAAATATTTTGAAAAGAAATGAAGTTACGAGATACTTCATTCAATGGATACACCAATAAAAATGTTTGACCCTGTCAATGCTTCGGCAACCACCCATTAGTAGCCTTTCGATCGAAATGCTACGGGTAGTGTTGCAGAATTATCCAAATGGATGATGAACTCATTACGGGAGTTTACCGCGCCAGGAAGACCACTTACGATGATCAGTCGTAGTAGTACAACCCCACCATTTTCTACATGTAGAGGAGAACCTGTCGGATTTACTTGTCAACCGAACACTGAACTCCTAAGGAATGGACCGCCTTAGCGGAACTTCCAGGCCATTTGGGCCAATATAATAAGGCTGGGCCGGCGCTACTCGACCACTTACGCCACTCCTAGTTCAGATGAAATCCATGACTCTGAAACGTAAAGCTCGTTTCCCCCTTTCCCCAAGTAGAAACTTGTTGATACGGCTCCACCAAGAAGTCGTATCTAGTTGGAAAGGAAAACTCACCGATATTTCCCAGGCGATGCCTGTTAATGGATTAACTTGTTCCAAGAATTTTACTTCCCGAATATTGGGTAAGTAATCAAAAAAACTCTTTTACCAAGACAGCAACCTTGTTGCGAATATAAAACACACCACCGAGCCGGACTCCCCAGGTTTTTGAGCGAGTATTTAAATCCCCTTTAAAAAGGAAGATCTTAAATATAAAAATGAGTTTTGGGATCCGCTCTGACTTTTAAAAATCATTTTGAAGACTCGAAAACACTTTAAAGAGTGTTTGGAGTAAGACTGATTTAATGAAGTAAATCAGTCCCCAGAATATTAGAAAATATCTGAATATTATTAATTAAATAATATTCCCATAAAGAATAATCTTTATAAAAATAATTGAAGTAGAAGTATTAAATTTATACTTGAAACGAGTATTAAATAACCCAAGATATACTTATATGAAAGTATTATCTTTATTTGAATAATCGAAAATAAGTTTGATTATTTACACCTTATTCTTTAATAAAATAAAGAATATATCTCAGCAAATAATCGGAGTCATAGATCCTCAAATGAATATTCAAATAATATTCAATAAATAAAATACGCTGAGTCATAATACCTCGAATGAATATTATAAATAATATTCATTAAATAAAATAAAGGAGTCATACATCCTCAAATGAATATTCAAATAATATTCATAAATAATATAAAAGAGTCATAAGCCTTCGAATGAATATTCAAATAATATTCAATAAATAAATAAAAGGAGTCATAAGTCCTTGAATAATATTCGAAATAATATTCAATAATAAAATAAAGTTTAAAGTTATCGAATAAACCTTATTCGATTAATAGTTTGGAAAACTATAACCATATATATATATATATAAATATATATATATATATATATATATATCCATATCCATATATACAAGATTACTCGGGATCCTCGACTCCCGGTTTTAGAAAATATTTTCACCTTTGGGTCCCTATACTAAGGGTATATGCAAGATACAACTATCCTCTAGCATAGGTATTATCAAATAAACCAACAGATATATATCTCAAGAATATAAAACAGGCATGCATATATACCATATCACATGCTACAATATATCGCAACATTTGCTAAATAACAATCATGCAATATCACAAGATAATGCATATACATACATTTACATCACAACAACAGTGTATCGGATAGAATACTTGCCTGAGCGACTTGGGGGTGAGAAAGGCTCGGGACGAGTCTGGCAACCTATAAACAACAAGTAAGTTGGAATTAAACCAAAATCACTTGTAAGTCTATGCTTTAACTAACTTAGACTCTAATGCTAGTTTTACGCTCACCGATTCGCTTAAGTCACTCGGGTACCCTCGGCTCCACCATTTTTAATAACTTGACCTTTACGAGTTTTAACGCGATTCCTTCGCGAATGACTTACCAACTGCCTAACACACTTACCATAAATGTTTCACACATTAATTAATCCTTTTTGGTCTTTAACCTACATTCCAAAGTAAGGCGAGGGAAAAAGTTTCGTTCGTGAAACACCGTTACTTGAAACGGTCGTTTCTCCTAAACCGTAAATCGGAATCGGACGAACTACATATCAAAACGAAGCTCGTAACATGAGCTATCTAAACATGGCAGTGGTCACAATTTAGCAGGGGGTTCTCGGGTCCTAATGCTATGCACAAAAACAGTCCAAAGAAAATCGGACATTACGACGGCTATGTTTACGCGATTTCCCATTTTTAAAACTACCCACAATCATCACAAACCATCCTCAAATCCACACACATCAAACACCCATCCTTACCACATCATAACAATCCCAAACAATTCAATATTACTCATTCATACATATGCTTAACCTAACTTTAATCATGCTTTAAGTTTCTTTAAATCAAAACCACTAAATTATCATTTCATTTCACCACCATTCCAAATCTCAACTCTAAACATAACAACAAGATACCATAACATCTTACTCATCAAAATCACTTTATAATATATATGAACCTAGGGTTTGAAAAAGGTATACCTTCCTTGAAGTGGTGGGTTGAGCTAGGAAGCCTTAAGAAGCTTGGAGAAGCCTTAGGAAAGCTTGGATCTTCAAGAAAACAAGAAAAAAAACTCAAGTTAAAACTTGAAAACACTATTCATTGTCTTCTCCAATGATTAAATCAAGAAGCTAGAGAAAGAATTTGTGGCTTAAACTTATGATATAGCCATTACTAAGCATAAGGATGGTTAGGGAATTTTCTTACCAATTAAGGATGCTTTGATCTTGATTTTGGAAATTCTAAGCCTTGCAAAAAGAAGAAAGCCGAGAGCAAACAATGAAGAACAAGGCCTTGGTTGATTTTTTTTTGATTTTGATGAAATGAATTGCTAGTTGGTTGGCTTGTTTTTGTTTTCCCATTTAGCAAATTACCACCTTGTCCTTGCATTTGTGTGGTCCTAAATCAACCACACCTCCTTCCTTCCATGTCATGCTTATGTCACCCCTATGATGTCATCCTCCCTTCCTTGTCTCCTTTCTATTGGTTGGATGACATCACTCCCCTTAATCCCTTTGATTAGCTTCCTAATCGTTTGCCTAATGACCGCTGATCTGTTGTACGGTTCGCTTAACTTTCGTTCTCGTTTATCGTTTGAAGGATCATACCCGGGATCTTATTACTTAGGTTCCCTTGACCTTTCTCAATACATTATATTCCTTTAATTTAAATCCTTTTTATCCTGTTACCTTATACTCAATTCTCTCCGTATCTTGTGGATTTCCGGGAAAAACCAAAGTGTTCGGAATTGGGTTCTGACGATATTTACATACACTTATATACTTCATATAGTACTAATAAAATCCCAGAATATCCATAACAGAACCCCTACATAGTGTGGCGTGAAAAGTTTTCTCATTCAGCTAAAACACTATTCACAAGGGTTACAAAAAGTTGAAAAATTTTGGGGTTATTACAGTCTCCCCTCCTTAAAAGGATTCCGTCCCGGAATCAAACAGAAAACAATTGGGGGTACTTTTCTAGCATTGCGCTCTCTAGTTCCCAAGTCGATTCTTCCACATTATGATTCTGCCATAGTACTCTGACTAGCTTGATCACCTTGTTCCGAAGCACCTGCTCCTTCTTATCCATAATCCTTACTGGCTTCTCCACGTAAGTTAGATCTGGCTGCATATCCACCTGCTCGTACTCCACTATGTGCCTGGCATCTCGATGATACCTCCTTAGCATTGACACGTGGAACACATTATGAACTTGTTGCAAATTAGGGGGTAGGGCTAGCTCGTAAGCTAACTTTCCAATCCGTCTTAATATCTCAAAAGGTCCAATGTATCTTGGGCTTAGTTTTCCTTTCTTTCCGAACCTCATTAATCCCTTCCAAGGGGATACTTTCAACAGTACTAAGTCCCCTACCTCATATTCCTTGTCCTTTCGGGCTAGGTCTGCATATTTCTTCTGTCTGTCTTGGGCTGCTACAAGTCGCCCTCTGATAAGATCCACTATATCTTTGGTCCTTTGGACCACTTCGGGTCCGAGCATCTTCCGCTCTCCTACTTCATCCCAGTATAAGGGAGATCGACACCTTCTTCCGTACAAGGCCTCATAAGGCGGCATCCCGATGCTAGCATGAAAGCTATTGTTATAAGAAAACTCGATCAACGGCAGGTGATCATCCCAACTTCCTTTAAGGTCTATTGCACAGACTCTCAACATATCCTCTAGTGTCTGGATGGTCCTTTCACTCTGTCCATCCGTCTGGGGATGGTACGCGGTACTCATATTTAACTTGGTCCCCGCACATTCCTGAAAGCTCCTCCAAAATCTGGAGTTGAACCTTGGGTCTCGGTCTGAGACAATGGACGCTGGGACTCCATGTCGCGTCACTATTTCCTTAAGGTAAATGTCCACCAGTCTATCGACTGTATATCTCTCATTGATAGGAATGAAATGAGCTGACTTTGTCAATCGGTCTATAATTACCCAAATGGCGTCGTGATTGGCTTTCGTCCTTGGCAAGCCTACAACAAAATCCATCGCTATCTGTTCCCATTTCCATTCGGGAATCTCCAGGGGTCGCAAAAGTCCACTGGGTCTCTGGTGCTCTGCCTTCACTCTTTGGCAAGTTAAACACTTGTTCACCCATTCTGCTACGTCCCTCTTCATGTTGGGCCACCAGTAATATTCCTTCAAATCCCTATACATCTTGGTACTTCCTGGGTGAATGGAATACCTTGAACTATGGCTTTCATCCAAAATCTCATCTTTAAGTTCTTGAACATTCGGAACCCAAATTCGGTAGGAGTACCTCATTATCCCTTTATCATCTTTCTCAGTATGGATCTCTTCTCCAGTCATTGACTTTCTGTCTTCATTCATTATTTTCTCTTGGCACAATCTGATCTTTTCCAATAATTCTGGCTGCATTGAGATCTCAAAAAGCTTTTCAGTTCCGGTTCCGGTTACCTTTACCTCTATTTCCATTTTCTCAAAATCCCTTATCAACTCTTCCGAGGTCGTTATCATTCTGAGTCTTTCCTTTCTACTAAGGGCATCAGCCACCACATTGGCTTTCCCTGGATGATAGAGAATCTCACAATCGTAGTCCTTGATTAGTTCTAACCATCTCCTCTGGCGCATGTTGAGCTCTTTCTGCGTAAATATGTACTTGAGACTCTTATGGTCTGTGAAAATCTCGCACTTCTCTCCATACAAGTAGTGCCTCCAAATTTTTAAAGCAAATACTATTGCCGCGAGCTCAAGGTCATGAGTAGGATATCTAACCTCGTATTCCTTCAATTGTCTCGACGCATACGCGATAACTTTACCGTGCTGCATAAGCACACATCCTAATCCTTTGTGCGACGCGTCACTATATATCACAAAATCTCCTTTTCCATCCGGCAATGCCAGTACCGGAGCCGTTATCAACCTTTTCTTTAATTCCTGAAAACTGTTCTCGCATTTCTCCGTCCACTCAAACTTCTCTGTCTTACGAGTAAGTCGTGTCAAAGGGGCTGCGATCTTCGCAAAGTCCTGCACAAATCTACGATAGTAGCCGGCCAATCCTATGAAACTCCTCACCTCTGTGGGTGTGGTTGGCCTTTCCCAATTTGAGACTGCCTCTATCTTGGAGGGGTCGACCAATACTCCTTCTTTATTGATCACATGTCCTAAAAACTGTACTTCATTCCGCCAGAATTCACACTTCGAGAATTTGGCATATAACTGCTCCTCTCTGAGTATTCCTAGAGCTATCCTCAAATGCTCTGCATGTTCTGCCTCAGTCCTTGAGTAGATCAAAATATCATCGATAAAAACTATCACACACTTGTCCAAGTACTTCTTAAATACTCTATTCATTAAATCCATGAAGGCCGCTGGGGCGTTGGTTAATCCAAAGGACATTACCAAGAACTCATAATGCCCATACCTGGTACGGAACGCTGTCTTGGAAATATCTTCAGGCTTAATCTTTAGTTGGTGATATCCAGTTCTCAGGTCAATCTTGGAGAAATAAACAGCATCCTTTAGCTGGTCGAACAGATCGTCTATTCTAGGTAATGGGTACCTGTTCTTTATGGTTAGCTTGTTCAACTCTCGATAGTCTATGCACAACCTCATGCTCCCATCTTTCTTCTTAACAAATAAAACTGGTGCTCCCCACGGAGACACACTGGGTCTTATCATACCCTTATCCAAGAGTTCCTGCAATTGGATAGCTAATTCCTTCATTTCTAACGGGGCTAACCGGTAAGGTGCTTTTGAAACTGGCGCCGTCCCTGGGGCCAACTCAATAGCAAATTCAATCACTCTATCGGGTGGTAATCCCGGAAGGTCTTGGGGGAATACATCTTCAAATTCGTTGACTACTGGAATATCTTGTAAGTTGGGCACCTCCTTCTGTGTGTCCACCACATAGGCTAGGTAAGCCTCACTTCCTTTTCGTAGCATCCTTTTGGCCTGAGCCATAGTCAAAAATTTCTGCGTCTGCCTCTTTCCTCTAAATATAACTTCTTTCTTCCCGGGGATATTTAACTTAACTTTCTTCCCTTTACAGTCTATCTGAGCATCGTTGCTAGATAGCCAGTCCATTCCCAAAATCACATCAAACTCCCCTAATTTAAAAGGAATCAGATCAACACTGAAAGATTGCTCCCCTATGCCTATCTCGCAGGCGGGGTGAATCTGGTTAACAGGAATAATCTCATGATTGGCTATTTCTACTTGCAAGGGTTCTATCAAGGGTTTAGCCTTAAGTCTTAACCTACGCGCAAAGTCCTTTGATATAAAAGATTTAGTTGCTCCCGAATCAAATAAAACATTTGCACTGACTGAATTTAGAGAAAGGGTACCTGCTATCACATCTGAATCTTTCATAGCATCCTGGACTGTCATGTTGAAAGTCCTCGCAGTAGGTGGCTTATTAGAAGCAGCCCTGCTTGCTCCCGAAGCTGCTGGTTTGTTCATTGGGCATTCTCTCTTCCAATGACCCTGGCGTCCACACTGATGACAAGTGGTGGTTGGAATGACGGCAGGGGCTGACGAAGGGCATTTGTGAGAATAGTGGCCCACTTGCCCACACTTAAAGCAGGTTACTGGCTTTCCTTTACACTCCCCAGTGTGATTCCTTCCACAAGTGTTACAGGTTGGCAATGGGGGTCGAGACTGGTTGGAATAGGACATTCTTGACTTCTGGCCGCCCTGGCTCACACTCACACTCATTGGTCGCTTAAACCCAGTGTTCCTTCCTGGTAGGGACACTGCTCCTCGATTAAACCTAGTTGGGAAGCTCCTTCCTGCGGAACCTCCACCCATGCTCATACTTTTCCTCTTTATTCCTTTCTTCTCTCTTTCCTTCTGCATCTGTTCACTTCCGACTTCTACAATCGTTGCTTTTTGCACCAGAGTGGCATAGTCCGTAAGCTCAAAGATTGCCACCCTATTCTGAATCCATGGTTTCAGTCCCTGCTGAAACCTCCTAGCTTTCTTTTCCTCGGTGCTCACAAACTCCGGCACAAACCTTGATAACTCAGTAAATTTCGCTTCGTACTCTGCTACAGACAAATTCATTCTGCTTTAGCTCCAAGAACTTGAGCTCCATCTGGTTTTCCATAAACCTCGGGAAATACTTTCCCAGAAACAACTGACTAAATCTCTCCCAGGTTATAATAGCATCTGTCTCCATGTTTTTCTTGGCCTCCCACCAGTAGTTAGCTTCTCCTTTCAGAAGGTAGGTAGCAAATACAGTTTTCTGTGCCTCATCGATACTCAAAATCTCAAAAGATTTCTCCATCTCCTTTAACCATGCCCTTGCCTCAACTGGGTCGGCTGATCCGTGGAACTCAGGGGGCTTAAGGGACTTAAAAGCCCTGAAAGAGTTTGCCACTGCATTGTTACTTCCTTGAGGGGGTGGGTTGGGTTGACGTTCCAAATTCTGTCTTAGGAGTTGCATGAACTGGCTCATGGGATCCATGCCTGGGTTTGGTACTGGTTGCTCAACCTCGGTTTCTCCTTCTTCAGCCTCTACCTCGAATCCCTCAACATCATACGTTTCCTCTTCCTCTTCATACAGGGAGTCATCCTGTTCCACATAATCCTCATCTTCCTCTTCACTGTGATCTTGGTTTCTATTGTCCTGATTATGGCTTCCCTGGTCCTCAGACCCAGGGTTCGCCCTAGTTCCAATCTTTCTTGGCGGCATGATTCTGATAATAATAAAAACAATTATTGGGAAAAATTCAACGTTAGGTCACAATCATATACAACATTGTGCCTTGCACAGCTCTTATAATGGGGAGAACGTATATCGCAATTCTATTATTTTAAGAAAGTTCTAATACGAAGTGCAGTAATAATAATAATAAAACAGTGATCCCGTCACTATGGAACTGAACTGAAAGGAAACAAATATATACATAATGCGAGAATACATAGTTTGATCTGGTCAAAAGTACAACAGTGCTACAGTCATCTGTCCCAAAAGTGATACACAAGAGTCTATCTGTCTAGTCAGAAAAAGGGATGCTATATACAAGTCAACTATCCCGGAAAATTGGCTCTTACTAAGGCCTCGGCTAACTAGACAACTAGACTAATCCATCACCAATCCTGAATCACACACCCGAACGGGTCAGCTCCCAAACCCTTTCCATCGCACGACGGAAGATATAGTCGGCCTGCCGCCTGGAGATCCTACCATGCCTGTCCCCCTGGAGAGATCTGAGTCTCGCTCGGGACGTGAGCTCTATCCCTGTAAGCTCCCTCCTCAAGGATCGGGGTATAGAAGCCCTGGTCTCATAAGCTCGGGTACGCCTACCCGCCCTCTCTGCATCCAACTCCCTCCTGGCCTCATCCAGTCGGGCCTCGGCAACAGCCACTCGGGTCCTCAAAACATCCTGAACATATCCATGAGCTAACGAAGACTGCCTCTGGGCAGGGTCAAGAGGTGGTGAATCCGGAGCCGCTGAGGGTGCCTCCTCGGTCTGCCTAGGCTCGGAAGTATGGGTCTCTGAGCTGTCATCATCAGGAATCCAAGATAGTGGTGGAGGGGTAGGGGCTCTGACCACCGGAAGTGTGGGTAAAGGGATACCATCATACACTACCATAGGTCCAACACACTCCTCAGCTACTGGGACCTCATCCGGGTCCTCCTCATCTGGAATAGCAATAACCTCTGTCTCTGACTCCTCTGAGGGGTCCTCCTCATCTGAAACAGCAATGACCTCCGTCTCAGGCTCCTCTGGGGGGTCCTCCTCATCCTCCTCCATCTCAGGCTCCTCCTGATCCTCAACATCCAGCAATGCCTCATCATGCTCACGCTCGTACCTCTCAGGGTCCTCCATCTCAGGCGCCTACACATTAAACGAGCTAAATTACTATCATGATATTTATAAGGGTTCCCGTAAGGGTTTTAGCTGTCAGTACTACTTTAAGTAGTCCGACCATGAACTTGGCAAGAGTTCTTATTATCTTTGTGAGTTTATTATTTTATCGTCGCATCATCTCTGAGGTTTATAACGCTTAGCTCTGATACCATTTCTGTAACACCCCCAGATCCGGGGTCGGGAATCCGGGTTGTCACGGTCTTTCTTTCCACAATATCACTTTACTTAATTAATAATAAATACCCTCATGCTGTGACCCCACACTAACACACACCACAACTCGTTATAGTCTCAGAGATGAAATTGAAATAAGTACAAGTCTTTGAATCCACAATTTAAAATTATTACAACCCAAAATGATTACTTGATAATTTACAGTTAATTGCCATTATCTGCCACAAGTTATAATTATACATAATTGGATTCTCAAAAGTAGATGGTCTAAACTACAATGGATCTACCTCTGCAGCTATAGCAGCTACAATATCAGCGGGAAGACGCGGGACGCTTCCCACGCGCTTGCGCTGGGTCTGCTGGAGTCTGGCCATCTCTCCTAACTGTTGTTGTGTGATGAAGAAATAAAGCAAGAGTGAGCCTTACAGCTCGCAAGATAATATGTAGTGATAACAATAATACCAGTATCTAAATGGATACTTACTAAAATCTTTATCGTGTGTAAGATAATTACTTACTAGATATAAGTAAAAACAAGGAATGAAGTTACCAATACTTCCCCACACTTATATCATTTATAAAGCTACTTGAACTATCACCGTTCAAAGTATAATAAAATTCACGAGGTCATCCCATAGAGGAGACCACAAATAAACTTGAAAATATTTGATCTTTGAAATATTTTGAAAAGAAATGAAGTTACGAGATACTTCATTCAATGGATACACCAATAAAAATGTTTGACCCTGTCAATGCTTCGGCAACCACCCATTAGTAGCCTTTCGATCGAAATGCTACGGGTAGTGTTGCAGAATTATCCAAATGGATGATGAACTCATTACGGGAGTTTACCGCGCCAGGAAGACCACTTACGATGATCAGTCGTAGTAGTACAACCCCACCATTTTCTACATGTAGAGGAGAACCTGTCGGATTTACTTGTCAACCGAACACTGAACTCCTAAGGAATGGACCGCCTTAGCGGAACTTCCAGGCCATTTGGGCCAATATAATAAGGCTGGGCCGGCGCTACTCGACCACTTACGCCACTCCTAGTTCAGATGAAATCCATGACTCTGAAACGTAAAGCTCGTTTCCCCCTTTCCCCAAGTAGAAACTTGTTGATACGGCTCCACCAAGAAGTCGTATCTAGTTGGAAAGGAAAACTCACCGATATTTCCCAGGCGATGCCTGTTAATGGATTAACTTGTTCCAAGAATTTTACTTCCCGAATATTGGGTAAGTAATCAAAAAAACTCTTTTACCAAGACAGCAACCTTGTTGCGAATATAAAACACACCACCGAGCCGGACTCCCCAGGTTTTTGAGCGAGTATTTAAATCCCCTTTAAAAAGGAAGATCTTAAATATAAAAATGAGTTTTGGGATCCGCTCTGACTTTTAAAAATCATTTTGAAGACTCGAAAACACTTTAAAGAGTGTTTGGAGTAAGACTGATTTAATGAAGTAAATCAGTCCCCAGAATATTAGAAAATATCTGAATATTATTAATTAAATAATATTCCCATAAAGAATAATCTTTATAAAAATAATTGAAGTAGAAGTATTAAATTTATACTTGAAACGAGTATTAAATAACCCAAGATATACTTATATGAAAGTATTATCTTTATTTGAATAATCGAAAATAAGTTTGATTATTTACACCTTATTCTTTAATAAAATAAAGAATATATCTCAGCAAATAATCGGAGTCATAGATCCTCAAATGAATATTCAAATAATATTCAATAAATAAAATACGCTGAGTCATAATACCTCGAATGAATATTATAAATAATATTCATTAAATAAAATAAAGGAGTCATACATCCTCAAATGAATATTCAAATAATATTCATAAATAATATAAAAGAGTCATAAGCCTTCGAATGAATATTCAAATAATATTCAATAAATAAATAAAAGGAGTCATAAGTCCTTGAATAATATTCGAAATAATATTCAATAATAAAATAAAGTTTAAAGTTATCGAATAAACCTTATTCGATTAATAGTTTGGAAAACTATAACCATATATATATATATAAATATATATATATATATATATCCATATCCATATATACAAGATTACTCGGGATCCTCGACTCCCGGTTTTAGAAAATATTTTCACCTTTGGGTCCCTATACTAAGGGTATATGCAAGATACAACTATCCTCTAGCATAGGTATTATCAAATAAACCAACAGATATATATCTCAAGAATATAAAACAGGCATGCATATATACCATATCACATGCTACAATATATCGCAACATTTGCTAAATAACAATCATGCAATATCACAAGATAATGCATATACATACATTTACATCACAACAACAGTGTATCGGATAGAATACTTGCCTGAGCGACTTGGGGGTGAGAAAGGCTCGGGACGAGTCTGGCAACCTATAAACAACAAGTAAGTTGGAATTAAACCAAAATCACTTGTAAGTCTATGCTTTAACTAACTTAGACTCTAATGCTAGTTTTACGCTCACCGATTCGCTTAAGTCACTCGGGTACCCTCGGCTCCACCATTTTTAATAACTTGACCTTTACGAGTTTTAACGCGATTCCTTCGCGAATGACTTACCAACTGCCTAACACACTTACCATAAATGTTTCACACATTAATTAATCCTTTTTGGTCTTTAACCTACATTCCAAAGTAAGGCGAGGGAAAAAGTTTCGTTCGTGAAACACCGTTACTTGAAACGGTCGTTTCTCCTAAACCGTAAATCGGAATCGGACGAACTACATATCAAAACGAAGCTCGTAACATGAGCTATCTAAACATGGCAGTGGTCACAATTTAGCAGGGGGTTCTCGGGTCCTAATGCTATGCACAAAAACAGTCCAAAGAAAATCGGACATTACGACGGCTATGTTTACGCGATTTCCCATTTTTAAAACTACCCACAATCATCACAAACCATCCTCAAATCCACACACATCAAACACCCATCCTTACCACATCATAACAATCCCAAACAATTCAATATTACTCATTCATACATATGCTTAACCTAACTTTAATCATGCTTTAAGTTTCTTTAAATCAAAACCACTAAATTATCATTTCATTTCACCACCATTCCAAATCTCAACTCTAAACATAACAACAAGATACCATAACATCTTACTCATCAAAATCACTTTATAATATATATGAACCTAGGGTTTGAAAAAGGTATACCTTCCTTGAAGTGGTGGGTTGAGCTAGGAAGCCTTAAGAAGCTTGGAGAAGCCTTAGGAAAGCTTGGATCTTCAAGAAAACAAGAAAAAAAACTCAAGTTAAAACTTGAAAACACTATTCATTGTCTTCTCCAATGATTAAATCAAGAAGCTAGAGAAAGAATTTGTGGCTTAAACTTATGATATAGCCATTACTAAGCATAAGGATGGTTAGGGAATTTTCTTACCAATTAAGGATGCTTTGATCTTGATTTTGGAAATTCTAAGCCTTGCAAAAAGAAGAAAGCCGAGAGCAAACAATGAAGAACAAGGCCTTGGTTGATTTTTTTTTGATTTTGATGAAATGAATTGCTAGTTGGTTGGCTTGTTTTTGTTTTCCCATTTAGCAAATTACCACCTTGTCCTTGCATTTGTGTGGTCCTAAATCAACCACACCTCCTTCCTTCCATGTCATGCTTATGTCACCCCTATGATGTCATCCTCCCTTCCTTGTCTCCTTTCTATTGGTTGGATGACATCACTCCCCTTAATCCCTTTGATTAGCTTCCTAATCGTTTGCCTAATGACCGCTGATCTGTTGTACGGTTCGCTTAACTTTCGTTCTCGTTTATCGTTTGAAGGATCATACCCGGGATCTTATTACTTAGGTTCCCTTGACCTTTCTCAATACATTATATTCCTTTAATTTAAATCCTTTTTATCCTGTTACCTTATACTCAATTCTCTCCGTATCTTGTGGATTTCCGGGAAAAACCAAAGTGTTCGGAATTGGGTTCTGACGATATTTACATACACTTATATACTTCATATAGTACTAATAAAATCCCAGAATATCCATAACAGAACCCCTACATAGTGTGGCGTGAAAAGTTTTCTCATTCAGCTAAAACACTATTCACAAGGGTTACAAAAAGTTGAAAAATTTTGGGGTTATTACACCAAAGCTCATCGTCGACGGCGGTAAAATTTTTTAGTGCCCGATATTATTCGGATTCAAAATAAATTCTACCGATTAAAATATTCTCCAAATTAATTCCAATAATTTCAGGAATTTATTCGAAACTTTTATTAAAATAATTCGAACAAATAAAATAAATATTCATTCAAAATCCTCCATAAAATTTCAGAGTAATTAAATCTAAATCACACAAACAAACGCAATAAAGGAACAACAGAACAACGCAACTACACACGCGCATACCACAACAGGCAACAACGGAGAACCACACGCCACCAACACGCGCCACACGCGCGGGCGGCGGTGATGGTTACCGGAAAATAACACGGCAACAGGGGCGGCACCATGGTCACAGACAACACAACGCATACACATGCATCGATGACTGTACAGACGCACATATATAGACTGAGATACACACGCGAAGCACGAACATGCGCCACCACTGTCACCCAGCCGGAGAATCGGCGGCAACGGGGCGGCCCGAACAAAAAAACAAAGGCAACCACTCACCATAACAGAGGTTTCAGGTGGAGGAGAAGAGGAAGAGACTCGAGAGATTCGTCGGCGGAGAGAGAGAAAGAAATCGAAGAGAGATTGAGCAGAGGCGGCAGCAATGGAGAAAAGTGGGGGGGGGGTTTGGTTAAATCATTTTTTTTCTTTTATTTTGTTCCCGTTGCTATCTGGTCTCGTTCCTAAATCGCAAATGTATTATTACGTATCGCGTGCAAAAATAATTCATCGGAAATATATACAATAATTCAAAATAATTCAAAATATTTCTTAAAATCTTCAAATATTGAAAATTAATAAAAATAACATTTTTAAGACATTTTTAAATCGTCGATCAAATCCGCATTTAACAATTTAACGAATAAATGTGTAGGTGAATAAAAGACAGAAAATTTTCAAATAATTTTTAAATTCTCGGAATATTTAAAAGTTAATAAAATAAAATTTTCAGGATTTTTGAAACATCTTGGAATTAAATATTGATTTTATAATTAACTAAAATCGGAAAATCATTTAAAAATAAATTAACAATAAAATATGAATTTCTAAATTTTATAAACTCCCACAAATAATAAATAAAATTATAAAACAACAAAAATAATTTTAGAGATAATTTTAACATTTATAAGAATAAATATTCAATTGAATCACTTTAAAAACGAATTAAGTGCATACAACTCGATAATTAATTACAAAATCCAACAAATCACAAACAATTAATATTACAACAACACATAGCTGACAGAATCATCACCTATTTTATTTATTTAATAATTCGATAATTACATTTACACAGCGGATCCGAAAATAGGTTACTTAGCCGCTAAGTAACTAAAAAGACGATACGATTTTAATACCAAATTTGGATAATTATCAAAAAAGAGCTTCCTATAAAATACTTTATACGAAATTAAGTTAATAATGTCTCGCCTTTTGGAGAATATGGATTTTTATCGATATATAAAATGAGTTGCGTATCAAAAATTTCACACCGGGACTCGTACAGGTCAAACCATACCCCGGATTGAGAAAGTCAAAACATGAAAAGTGTTCAGAATTATCAGATTAGGTTAGGAAGGAATTTTCGGAAGAGTTTCGGGTTGTAAAAACGTATAAACGATTGAAGTGGAACGATTTCTGATTTTAAAATCAATTTTATAATTATGTAAGAATAATCATTATTAATTCTATAAATCCTTATAAAATCATATGATAATCCAAAAATTACCAGAAAAAAATACCAAAATTATCTAGATTTAATTCTGGATAATTGGAAATTAAAATATCTCAATTTTATCAGAAATAAACATCCAAATATTATTATCCATCATCAAATAATTCCACCAAAATTCACATAAAATTCACATAATAATTATTTATTGATAAAAATAATTACATAATATTTCCCAGACGTTACATATGTGGTCCTTCATAAATCCTGTCGAGATATTCTGGATCTGTAGCTTCCACAAACATAGCCATCTTCACTTTCCATATGGAATACTCAGAAGGTTTCAACATGGGAACTCTTATAGTCTCATATCGACTATGAGTTACATTTTTGGAGGTTCTTCAGTTTTGGTGGGCTTGGTTGGAGTTTCTTCTTCAGACATGATTGATTTTGGATCTTAAACTGTTTGTGTATTAACAGAAGGCTCTGATACCACTTGTTAGGTCACACACACTATAGAAGGGGGTTGAATACAGTGTTTAGCACAATCAAATCGAATATAAGAACTCAAGTAAGAGAAAATAGATTTTATTCAACACAATAAACTCTGTTACAATATGGAACTGTCCTCTCTCAGTGATGAACAAATTATCACGAGAGCTGCTAGAGTTACAAAGAATAATAACTTCGATAATCATAACACTTATAGTGTAAACTCTATGCCTGTGTTTATATACTACACAGTTACAAGATAATCTTCTAATTGATATGGAATATAATTCTGCTTCCTAAAATATATCAACTAGTTATCTTTTCTTCCAAGTATTCTATTCTTCATATAATTCTTTCTTCATGCACAATTCTTTATGTCTTAGTCTCGATCTTCTTTCCTTTCAATCAGCCGCCTGCCTTATCTGAAAGTCATCTTCAGTCCTGATATTATCTCCTGATAAATATCTTCTGAACCTTAAGTTCTGATAACTTAAGTTCTGATATCTTAAGTTCTATCTTCAGTATAAGTGCTGATTTCCAGTTAAGTACTGATTTGTCCTGTAAGGTAAGATCTGAAAACTAAACACAAATCATATTACACATGACATTATCAAATATATCTAACAATCTCCCCCAACTTGTAAATTAGCATAATATACAAGTTCAACAGATATTTGATGATGTCAAAAACATTAAGTACAAATGCATGAGAATTTGACTAGATAACTACAACTTACAGTCCTTTCAGCTTTACCATCTTTAACTTTTGATAACCGTTTCAGTCTGTATAATCTTCAGAATTTAAGTAGTTGTAGATCTTTGACTTGGCTTCAATTTTCAATTTCTTCTGATCTCTTTAATATCAGGAGTTGTCCTGAGATAGTTCTTCAACAAACATCTCTCTGCATATTCAAGTTCGTTGACCATCCTCCTTTTAGCATTTATCAATTCAGCTGTATCTTCTCCAGTTTGAAAAATAGCTGCTCTGAGATCATTTATCTTAGCTTTTCTTATCTCATGATCTAGTCTAATCAGATATGCCTTGTCAGACTTTAGATTGTATTCCACAGCCTTATAACCCAGAAAAGTAGTTATAATCCTAGCAGAGTTAGGCTTCATATCGACAATATCACCCTTGTGATCTCTGTACTTGGGATAGTATGTGTTGTCAGACTTTACAGAATAAAGTTTCTTCCGTCTTTGAATTTGAGACTTTAAATATCCTGCAGCACTATCTGTTAATCTGTCTTTCACTCGAAGTAGGTATATGTTGAACAACCTCCAGGCTTTGTAGATCCAAAATTTCCAAATCATGTCTACAGGCTTGACAAAGCACTTTATGGCCTTAAGCAAGCTCCTAGAGCATGGTATGAGACTCTGGCTCAATTCCTTCTGGAAAGTGGATTTCACAGAGGCACAATTGACAAGACTTTATTCTACCTCAACCATGGAAAGGACTTACTTTTGGTACAGATATATGTTGATGATATCATCTTTGGCTCTACAAATACAAAACTTTGTGAAAGATTTTCCAAGTTAATGTAGTCAAGATATCAAATGAGTATGATGGGAGAGTTGAGTTATTTTCTGGGACTTTAAGTCAAACAAACTGAAGAAGGTACTTTTATCAGTCAATCCAAGTACACCAGAAATCTACTCAAGAAATTTGGAATGCAAGACAGTTCTACTGCATCAACTCCCATGTCCACTGCCACCAAATTAAATAAAGATACTGGAGCATCAGTAGATATTACTAACTACAGAGATATGATTGGCTCTTTACTCTATTTAACTGCAAGTAGACCAGATATCATGTATGCTACCTATCTTTGTGCAAGATTTCAGGCTGATCCAAGAGAACCTCATCTAATAGCTGTGAAAAGAATTTCAAGTATCTCAAGGGTACAGCTGATCTAGGATTGTGGTATCCTAGGGAATCAGATTTTAGGTAATAGGTTACTCAGATGCAGATTTTGCAAGATGCAAAATAGACAGGAAAAGCACTAGTGGAAGCTGCCAATTTCTTGGAGGCAGATTGGTTTCTTGGTTTAGCAAGAAATAAAATTCAATTACCACATCAACTGCAGAAGCGGAATATATTGTTGCAGGAAGCTGTTGTGCACAGATTCTTTGGATGAAGAATCAGTTATTGGACTATGGGTTAGATTTTTCTAAAATACCTATTTACTGTGATAATTAAAGTGCTATTGCTATGATAGGAAATCCAGTTCAACACTCAATGACAAAGCACATCAGCATTAGGTACCATTTCATAAGGGAACATGTGATGGAAGGTACAGTGGAATTGCATTTTGTTCCAACAGATCAACAACTAGCAGATATCTTCACAAAACCACTATGTGAAGCAACTTTTACAAGACTGGTAAATGAACTTGGAATGGTTTCAGGTTCTTTCTCAAAATATGTTTAGTTTTTGTTCTCATACATCAGACTTTATGATCAGTGTTTATCGATTTTCCTATCTCAATGTAATCTGTGCTTAAATTGTAACATATTAAACACTACTTATTATCTGATGTGATTCTATAAATTCTGAAAGTGTTTTGAATGTTCTGTGACTATTCAATCCAATGAGGATTATCTTGTTAGATGCTGACTTAGTAGTCTTTAACAAACTATGTATCCCATGTTTGAATTAGTTATTTATGTGGAAATCAATAACACAAGCAAATTCTGATCCTGATCTTAGTCAAACTTACTTCATGTATCTTATTACTAAGTCACAAACTAGATTATTGCTTCTTATCTGTCAAATTTTGATGTCAGTAAATCTTAAGGATGAACTACATATTTGATAAGCCTCACTTATCTGAAGAAAATAAAAGAAAAGAAAAATTGAAATCAGGTACTCCTTTGAGATCTAGAGTAAATATGTGAAAGGGAAGATCCAAGTGCATTGCTGGTATTAAGTTATATGCATTAGAAAAGCAAATCAATTTTTCTTGGTGACTTTTCACATTCTCTGATTACTGGAGAAATATTCTTATAACAGCATTAATTCTGATGGCAGTTGTAACTCATTTACACTGAGAAGCCCTTGTCAAAAGAATTTCAAAAGATGCATAAAATAAGCACAAATAGTTGAGGTGGATTCTTGCATAACTTTATTCTACTGTAGACTTCACAATTCAAGATAGATTTTAAGAATTTTTCTTAGTTATGCCTTATTTCTAAGATATACTGAAGTTTATCAGACTTTAATCTTTATCTGATCATTTGCACATACACACACTATCACTCCATATGAATGATGAAAATTACTATGGTGATTAAGTTGTTTCTGATAAATAGTTAAGTATTATTTGCATAAATTCTAAGGACAAGTTCTGATTATGTTCTGATGATTAAACTCTGAAGAAACCAGTCAGTATTTGTGTGAAGAAACACAGAAACAATCATTCACTTTTTGAGTATAGAAGCCATGTTGATGACCGTTAAATTCTGATAATAGTCAAGTTCTGATGCAAATCCTGATGCTTGCGTTTATTTACTTGACTTATTTTTGGTATTTACTGTAACGGTTATATTTCTCAGAAAAATAATTAGGTGAGATAAAAACAGTCATAATCATTTGTTAGTGGGTTACGTGTTGGTTTTGGTATGTGCAGGTGTGCAATAATTACTGCATGTTTACCGTGCCCACTATTTATGTTTTAACTAATTACACGCTGCCAAGTGTAAAGCTGCCGGTTCTAATTCACAAAAAGAAACATTTCCTTGTGCCCACTCTTTTACTCTATTCTCTCTCTCTCTCTCGCTCTCTCTCTTATTTTCTTACTCTCTTATTTTCTGACGTTCTCTTAAAGGCATTTTATCAAACACTTTGCAAACACAAAATTTTCACTTGATTTTTCAAATAAATGGCACCAAATGATGTTATTTTTAATGGAGCTAAGTTTGTCCCAAATAACTACTCTGCTATCTTGAACAAGGATGAAGCTCCTTCATAACTTTACTTTGTTCAGGATTTCTTGGCTCACAGTGAGATTGGGTATGCTCTGACCCAACCTCAAGCAATCTCTGGTAAACAAGTGCTGGAGTTCTGGAAGACTGGAATATATGATGATGGAGGTGAAATTGGATCTCCAAGCATCATCTTCTCATCAGGAGAAGATGAGTATATGGTAACTGTTACTAGAGTGAGGCAGGCTCTTCATCTGCCTGAAAACCACACTTACAACTCAACACCTGGACAATCTGTTCTTCAGAACATGATGGCAAGCTTGGGATATGAGAAAAGCTTGTCCAAGCTAGGACAGTTGAAGAGGCCTTACATTAGGAGGGAATGGAGCTTCTTCTTTGATTGTATCACAAAGACTTTTGCTAACAAATGCTCCAATTTCGATGCCATTCCAATCATGAGTCAACAAATAAGGTATGCACTTCTTAATCAGACTCATTTTGATCATGCATCTGTTGTGTTAGGATATATTGGTGACAGAATGAAGAAAGATGCAAATGTAGTATATTTTGCTAGGTTCTGTCAATTAATTTATAGTTATTGTTGTCCTGATAAGCCACAAGTGTTCAGTGACCTAATGGAACCTTTTAAGTTACATAAAAGGGCATTTACTGACTTGTTATCTGCTGATAACAATAAGGATGTACTAAGACCTCTCCAAATACCCCAACCTGTCAAACAGTTCTTAGTCAATACTATCCCAGACACTTACATAGCCATATTCCCTGATGTAGCACCATCACAACCATCCACTACTCAACAACCAAATTCTACCTCACAATTACCAACATCAGCACCTGTTGTCAGCACTTCACAGTACAGACCCAAATCCAAAACCAAACCAACCTCTGGTACTTCTCAAAAGGTGCCAGTTGTAAAATCTGACACATCCTCCAGACCCAAAACCTCAAGAGCTAAATCTGTTCCTCGATCTCCACCAAGGAGAAAGAGAAGGCTGATTCTGAGAGATGAATCAGATGAGGAAGAACTGGTCCAGGTTCCTGCATCAGAACCTGTGACCGAAGAAGCTGAAGAGTCAACTCTTCAGAAGGAGAAAGCAACTGAAGCTTCTTGCATTCAGAAAAGAAAGAGGTCTTCATATTCTGATATAGATCATGTCACCCCTCCATCTAGAAAATCAAAATTGAGGAAGATGAGAGCAGGTGTGCATATTGTATAAACTCAATCTGAGGATGCTGAAGATGCTGAGGAAGGGGATCAGGAATCTCTGATCTCATCAGAGCCTATTGTGATTGAAGCCTTGCCAACAGCTGAAGAAGTTCTGATTCAGGATTATGAAATTCCTGAAGTCCACATATCAGAACCTGTACAAGAATCTGTGATTTCTCCACCTCACTCTCCAATCAAAGCTACAGATGATGTTGAAGAACAAGAGACAAGTCCTGAAATAGATATTCATAATTTGAATATACCTACTGTTCTATATCTGGAAGCTCCAACTACAAAACAACAAACTCCTGTTACTTCTCCAATTTTACAGGCTGGGATACCAACAACACCAATTCTAGATCTTGGAACTGAAGATCAGAATTTAGACAAAGATGCAACTGCTTCAGAGTCTCCTACAGCCACACACACCTTGGTGTTATATGAAGATGAGGAGATTCTAGCAAGTTCTGGAGAGTCAGCTCCAGTAAACACTCCAGTGCCTACAGGAAAGGAGGCATTATTCCAGTTTGAGGAAGAGGTTGCTTCAGTTCCATGGGAGGAAACCTTTAGAGGGGCTGAGTGGATGCATAAATGGAATGATACTGATTTTATTCCCAGCCCACATGTTCTGACAGAACATGTTTCAAAAGCTGATGAGTTGCTGACAAATTCTGACTTCAAGCATCAACTAAAGGTCACTGCTCTCAGTACAAGAACTCTACAAGGTCAACACCCCAAGACTCATGCAAAGGTTGATAAACTTCAGGAAATAGTTGATAAGCTAGCCATGATGCAAGATCTAGAAAAGAAGAGGTTTATCAGGCCAATTCAAGAAAAAGTGGATGCTATTGAGCTTGTTCAAGCCACGCAGCAGGCCCAACTGGATGAGGTATTACAAAATCAAGCTGCTCAACAGACTCAGTTAAATGAGATCCAATCTTCAGTGGAACTCCTTCTTTCTCTACTCCTGACAGATGATGCAAAAAAGGGGGAGAAGGTAGTTTAGTCCAAATGTGACCAGGGAAACTCTGAAAAGAGTAGAGGTCAAAGTCAAGGGAAGTAGCTGAGCAGAAATTCCACTCAACAAACAAGTTCTCATCAGAGAATGTCTGGTAGCAAGAACTCTGATAGATCTGTTATGCAAGGGAGGAATAAGAAAGGAAAGAAGCCAACAGATCAGGATGTTCCTTTGTTGATCACAAATGATGATACTTCAAATACTGATGATCAAGTTCTAACAACTACTTCTGATGTGATAGTCCAAGCTGGAAGCCAAGAGTCACAGAAGTTTTTGCAGACTTTGAAATTCAAAGGAAAGAACAACATTCTTCTACAAAGATCCCAAAATTCAATCTGTTGATGAAGAATTGGCCAAGAGACTATTCCTTAAGGATAATCCAGGAGTGGATTTAGAGGAATTAAGAGAAGAAGAAGCTAAATTTGCTGCTGAGAAGAGCAAACCCAAGTCAAAAGCTTCTAATGCTAAAAAGCCACCAAGGCCAAAAGAAAAGGGGATTGTGATAAGAGAAAGATTTGCCACAGAGATTCCTAGATCAAGGACTAGATCTCAAACTACTACTGATCTCAAAGACAAGGGAAAAGGAAAAGTTGGGGAGACAGTCAAGAAACAGAAGATGAAGATTCCTCTAATTCTGATAGATCCTGTGTGCAAGATGGTTCAAGTCTTTGATGATGCCGCTGCTGAAGATGAAATAGTTGAAACTCTAAAGAGAAAGAGGATGACAAAAGAATCTAAGACAACCTCTGACATAGCTCAAGTTGTTCAGAGTGAAGAAGTTCAGAACTTAATAAATCTTGAAGATATTTCAGAACAGCAAGCTACATATGAAACTGTAAATCCTGACCAATTCATCAAGACATCAACCTCTGACACTGCTCAAGTTGACATAGACAGCTTAACATTAGAAGACAAGAAGAAGCTGCTATGGAACAAGTCTATTCCAATCGGCCTAAAACAAATCAGATGTTGAATCAACTTGCAGCATTTGGGGTAAAAGCCAAGCAAGCTAGAGACACTTCTGGATTAGGTTCTGATAGAGAGAAATTCCAGACTGGGATAGAAGTTGATATTAGAGATCCATTCACATTGACTGACAAGCCATATGAAGAGATCACACAGAAGCACCTTGATAAAGTGCTTTCTGCTCAAGTAGTGATGGATACTCATGATGATTATGAAGAAAAAGAGAAATTGATCTTATTTCTGATTGATGGCAGAACTTATAGATTATCTGACTCTGATTTGCTGAAGAAATCTATCAAAGAGCACTAATATATTTATTATCTACTGGAGGTAAATTCTAATGTTACCAGAAAATGGTCAGAATATATTCTGAAGAAAATAAAAGATTTACTCAGAATTTATGGTGAAAGAATGACAGAGTATACTCCAATGATGACTGAGGATGATGGAAGAGAAATTCCTATGAGGAAGAATTATGCTAAGGTAGAAGTAATTCTGAAAGGAAGATGCTTATGCTATAATGAAGATTCTACACATCCAAGGGTAATCAGACTGGGAGATGGACTAGAAAGAAATCCAATTTTTGCACTCAGAGCTGCCATATATCAGATTGGTGATATTGAAGATGAAGAACTGCAACAAGTCAAAGCTCAGTTACTTGAAGTTAAAAGAAATGTAGAGACCAAGCTGGTATCAGACTTTGTAAGGAATCATTATGGATTCAGGCTGATTCAGTGAATTTGGTAAAAGCTGCATGGACTGTAAGCTGTATTTAGTTGTACATATAAACTCTCATTGCATTTGTACTTAAATATTTTTGACATCATCAAATCTATAAACTTGTATATTTTTATAATTTACAAGTTGGGGGAGATTGTTAGATATATTTGTGATGTCATGTCTAATTTGATTTGTTTAGTTTCAGAACTTACTATCTGAACTTAACTGGAAATCAGTACTTACTGAAGAAGGGAAGTTATCAGAACTTAAGCCATTAGGACTTACATCAGAACTTAAGTGCGGATACACTTCAGGGATGAAAAGCGGCTGATTTACAGGAGAGGATCTGGATTAAACAAAAGAAGATATGCTTGGAGAGTTATACAGCTAAAGGACTACAGTAGATAATCTCTGATTATTGTATTTTAGGAAACAGAACATATCATATCAATTAGGAGATATCTTGTAACTGTGTAGTATATAAACATAGATTAGGGTTTACACTATATGTGTTATCATTCATGAGAATATTATTCATTATAACCCTAGCAGCTCTTAGTGATATCATACATCACTGAGAGAGTAGATTAAACCTACTGTAACAGAGTTTGATATATTGAATAAACTTGTTTTCTATTACATACTTGTGTTTATAATCGAATTGATTGTAGATACTATATTCAACCCCCTTCTATGGTATCATTGAGGCCTAACAAATATGCGATGACTTCAATACATAAATTTTGTTATATTTTCCTTCTATTATCAGTAGCATTAAGTATGATAACTAAATAATTTTGTAAGTTTAATCTATTTTGTAAGTATTAAAAATGTCTAATTTTGTTAAATTGGACTTCCTTTGCCTTCCGTATTTTGGGATTTGTGTACACTAGCCGGAAGGATCTTATTGTAAAAAGACTAACTTGATTTATTTTGTTAGAACAAAAAATACACTCTTAATAACATACAAAAATATACCTTTAATATTATTTAATTTTATATTTATCGATTTTGTAATCGGAACCGAATTGAGGTTATTAAATTCAAAACTGAACCCAAAACCAAACCGGCGGTTGTGATTTTTGATTTTAGAAATCGAAGGCTTATAGTTGCGGTTTCGATTTTATCCAAAAATCGAGCCGAACCATGCTCTCCCCTAATGCAGAGTAGTAGCATGCAAAAGAAGAATAACTCGACTGAAACAAAGAGGCCAGATTCGATGATGCCCAAGAATGAGACATATTTTTAGTTGAAATTGGAGGCAACAAAAAGAAAACTTTGTGACTTTTATGATCAGTCCAACAACCTCTTATATTTGAAGCATACTTTCTTTATATATGTACATAAACTTGTTGCTTGAACGCAATAGAAACCTCTACTGTAGTCTGTGCTTTCTTAACAGGACACTCACATTACAATTTACACAATCTAGTGATTAGTACCCTTCTACATGTTCACTATATGTTTGGTAAGAAATCTTCTACTGACTTCTAAGATAGAATGCATTTTAGATGTTTTGTTATGATATGACCACAAACATAGTTTTCATTATAGGTAGATATGGTGCTGAGAAATTAACTTTAGACTTTTCCTGACGTTAGGAGCATCTTTATCGACAGTGGTGTTAGTGTTTGTGCCCTAGAGACAACACTATTATGTTTATATTATGAAACATTTGGATTGTTAATTATGATTCTATGGATTATTCTTTAGTAATTTATTGTATCTTTATTTTCTGTGATAAAATGTTAGATTAATAAATGTCCTTGGAATATGATATGTAAATCTATATCTCTAAGTACGCGACTCAGAAATGAGATTATGAGAATATTATTATTATTCTTAAAAGTCCATATTCAAGTATTATTGTTAAGGAACGATAATAAATACGTTGAGACTAGTGTGTTTGTTGACTGATGATCACGTCTCATTGATCATAGATATGGTGATACTAAAGTCAAAACACAGGCACACGTATTAAATACATGGTGCTGTATTGACTTGTTGTGAGATACTACATGTTTAATGTGTCATAAGTTAATCTCACAGTGATAATGATGTATTGGTCCTTAGACCTGAAATCATTATATCTCTATATGATAATTAATACACTTTGATACTATTGAAAGTTATCCTTGATCGGGTAATCATAAAAGTAGACATTGGGTATATTATGAATCGTATGAGAAATATGAATGATCTAGATGGGATTTAGCACTCCTATATTAAAGGAGTGATATTATTGGCCTCTTGATTGAGTAAGACTATAAAATGCATGGCTGTGCTCAAATACTGATTTTTTAATTGTTAACTCATTGATCAAGGAAAGAAGGATTAAATATTTGCAGAGGATGACACAATGCATGCCTCGAGTTTGATATATAATACAAGGCTAAAGGGATTATATTACATTGTACATTATTCACGAAAGGTTTAATTGAATCACCGATTATTATTATTACTTGGGGAGCAATGATGTATTACTAGATGTCACTCATTGTTTATAATTTTATTATTGGAAAATAAAATTATTGCCAATGTAATAATAACCTAAAGGGTCACACACAAAGAACGTTTTAACGGAGTGTTATTTAAATTATGAATTTAAATATTTTATTATTGTTAGTTCGAATTCAATTATTAAATTAATTAAGTGAGACGTAATTAATTATATATATATATTAGAATTTGAATTTAATAATAATATAAACCCAAAAATCAGAATGGGTCTTTTAGAAGCCTATTAGGTTTAGGGTTAGGCCTTAATTCTCTCTCCCCTATATATGCATTAAGATGTATAATTTTAGGGTTAGAAGCTGCATTACGTTTTTGGTGAAAAACCCTAGCAGCTCTACATTCTAGAGAGGCTAGAGAGAGAGAGAGAGAGAGAGAGGAAGAGGCAACCAAATTGGCTAGTACTGGCTCCGGTGATCGTTGGATGATCAGACGTTCATGTGGATACCTTTGGAGAGCAGATCTACGCAAGGAGGGCTGCTGTGGTTCATCAAGATCAGAATGCCCATTATAGTCAGAAGGAAAGCTTTATTAAGGTACATGATCCTATTCTCCATAATCATCCAGTATTTATACATAGATCATACAGTAGGGATTCGATATTTTTGTTATCCCGCTGCGTTTTAATGCTTGAATCCCTAGCAATGGTACCAGAACTATGTGTATAATGGATGATTTGGTTACGTGTTTGACACTTTTTCAATATATTAAGCATGAATCATATCTGCCATGTATGTATGTGATACGGTTTATGTGTGAGATTTAATATGCATGCTGTTATGTTGATTTATGATCGAATTGTTATGTAGATCTTTCTGGATATTCACGTGATGTATACGTATATGATGATACTAGCCCATAATATTTTGCCATGACTGATCGATATGCAACTTGTATGTTATGAATGATATCTGGTTTAAGATAGTGATCTAAACTGTTGGACTGATGGTGTATTGACATGATCTGTTATACGGGGAATGATTAGTGTGTATATGATACATACTTCTGTAACTGCATATGATGTAGTAGGGGTATATACTGGTTCAGATATGATCTGTAGTTCTGAAATTGGATTTTTGTACTAGACTGGTCTTCCGTTGAAGCACAGAACTGATTATTCGTTGATGGATTTATCCGTTGTTGGATTTATCCGTCGATAGATGTATCCGTTGATAGATTTATCCATTGATAGATTTATCCTTTGATGAATTTATCCATTGAAGGATTTATCCATTGATGGCTTTATATTATCCGTTGATGGATTTATGCATTATCCGTTGAAACTGTATTTGATGAAGTTAATCATGTTTTTAGAGAAAAACCCTAGCAGCTCTACATCCTAGAGAGGCTAGAGAGAGAGAGAGAGAGAGAGAAAAGAGGCAACCAAATCGGCTAGTACCGGTTCCGGTGATCATTGGACGATCGGGCGTTCGTGTGGATACCTTGGAGAGCAGATCCCTGAAAGGAGGGCTGTTATGGTTCATCAAGAATCGGAACGTTCATCACAATCAGAAGGAAAGATTTATTAAGGTAAACATCTATTCTCCATAATTATACGTTCATTATACATAGATCTTGCGGTAGGGATTCAAATTTTTTGTTATTCCGCTGCGTTTTGATGCCCGAATCCCTAACAATTATGTCATTCGCATAACCTAGAAGCTCCCAAGGATACTTGTTCATCCTTTTGAGAGTGTACATTTGTAAACAGTTTTTATCAGTTAATATAAAAACTATTTGATTCTGTTGAAGCTTTGCAGCTCGACCCCAGCCAGGGTCTGCCGCCCCCGGACCCCGCCTGGGGGTTGCCGCCCCCAGACCCCCGCTATATTTTTTTTTCTCAAGTTATTTATTTGTTTACTTGAGCATGGTGCTGGTTATGGCCTTAAGACCTTTAGATTAAAGTTTATGGTTTTGGTTTTATAAATACGACTTGCATGTCATTTTCATTATTGTTGTAACTATTTTACCTCGAATGTAACTCGAGTTTTCTTATGTAAGTACATTAGTATAGGTTGTTTTATGTAATGTACTTCAAGAAGGCATGATCCAAGAGGAGAAGAATCTATCGAGACAAGAAGAATGAAGACTTGTAATTGTAGTTGTATTTATATCATTCACCATATATTGACCTTTCATTAGCTTGAAAGGATCATATAGGATAAAGGCCATAACCAAGCACGTTTACATATCGCACTTTACATATTGATGTATGAATGTATGTATAGAATAGTTAATGATGCATGCTTTAATTATATTAATCATGCATGAATGTATGTATTAGATACGTAACCCATGCCATGCCTGCTAAACAAGATAAAATCTGTAATAACTCAAGATTTTAAAATATACAAAAGATTATGAGATTCTCGTGTTAATGTAATACATAATGAAATACAAATCTTCTTTATTTCCGACATGGGGCAATTTTGTCAACAACGGGTTCATTGAACTTGTAAGGCTGTGGGTTTTAAGCGAGACCATTTTGACTCCTCCACTACCTGGAAATCAAACCATTGACGAGTATTGATTTGAAGTATTTTATTCAAGGAAAAATTGGGAATCTCTTTATGAGGGGATCATGATCGTTATAATACTAAAAAAACCCTAATGTTTATATTAAGTTGTTTAGATGCCTTCCAATGTCCAACGCGTTAACCCCTATATCGATAAGGAGTGGGTTCACCAGAGCGAAGTAGACATGGAAAGGAGAGACTGGCAGGAGAAGGTCACGTCACAAGAGTACAAGATCCAAGAATCAAATTACAGAAGAGTTTAGAAAAGAACTACAAGAAGTGAGGGATCTGATTGAAAGGAAACCTGGTGTCCCAAAACCATTAGAAAAGGTAACCCCAACAAGCTACGCTGATTCCCCTTTTCACGACAACATTGCCTTGGTAGAAATACCAAAACGTTTCACGGTACCACAAATGAGACCATATGATGGAACTAGTGATCCCTTGGAACATATTATGCAATATAAACAAAGAATGTTCATATTACCAATTACGCATGACTTGAAAGAAGCTTGTATGTGTAAGGGTTTTGGTTCTACACTATCAGGACCAGCTTTGCAATGGTTCGTGAACCTTCCACAATGAAGCATCAGGATGTTCGTTGATCTGGTAGACGCGTTCAACTTTCAATTTGCGAGCAGCCGGGTGTTTGAAAAGACTACCATTGATTTATATAAAATTGTCCAGTGAAGTAGGGAGCCATTGCGTGATTACTTGACGAGATTCAACAGAACCATCACCAATTATGATCTCCCTACGGCTATTGAAGCATTCAGGAGGGGATTAGAACAGGAATCCCCGCTCTATGAGGAATTGACAAAGTACCCATGTCGAACAAGGGATGACGTACAAGCCAAAGCCATGGCGCAAGTAAGATTGGAAGAAGACAGAATGGAAGAGGACGAGAAGTACTACAAGCCGTCAAGAAAAATTAAGACACCAAGATCCAGGGATTACAAGCCCTATACTAGACCTAACAGAGATGAAGTATACGTCAACTCGACACAAGAATCTAATGAATGGAAGAGAGAGGAACAAAGTGACTGGAGGAAGGATCCTAACCTACCACCAACTTATGACAGCTATGGCTTCACGATAACTCCTTCAGCCATGATGAAGGAGTTTACCAAGCTGGGAGGTATAGTAAAGTGGCCAGTGAAGAGCAACAAACCTAAAGCAAACCCGGATTCTAAACTATGGTGCGACTATCATGGAGATTACGGACATAAAGCTTATGACTATGTGGCTTTGTGAAAAGACCTACAATTTCTGACCAGGAAAGGATATCTCACGGAATTCATGGTGTCAAAGAAGACGTCTTATGTTGGGAAGGACGTGCCTTCTAGAAAAAACAACTTGACACCATTAAGACAACCACCACCTCCACCACATCACAAGGTGATTAACTTCATCTCAGGAGGGTCAGAGATATGTGGATCAACATATTCACAGGCTAAGAGAGCATCCAGAGAAACAGGCATACGAGTCACACAAGTGGGGGTTGGCAATGACAGTATGCCGTCCTTAATGTTTGACGAATCAGACAAAAGGAACATACGAGAACCATAACAAGATGGACTAGTCATTTCACTACCTGTGGGAAATTACTTAATCGAAAGAATATTGGTGGACAATGGGAGTGCTGCCAACATCATGATGCTTAGCACGCTAACACAAATGGGATTGGCGGATAGTGACATGATCAAGAAGTTGACAATATTAGTAGGATTTAGTGGTGAGAAAAAATGTAAATTGGGAGAGATCACATTGCCAACATACGCCCAAGGGGTCAATCTCCTAGAAAAATTCTGCATAATCGATGTGGATTCGAGTTACAACATAATCATCGGAAGGCCTTGGATTCAAAACTTGAAGGCAGTGCCATCAACATATCACCAAGCGTTAAAATTCCCAACACCATGGGGAGCTCAGGAAATAAGAGGGGGTCAAAATATGGCTCGGGACTGTTACATGACATGTCTGAAACCAACCGTCCAACATCATGGAAATGAGAGGCCTGTAGCTACAATAACAGGACCGGAATGATTGGCTGAAGTAGATTTTAAGATGGGAGACAAGAAGGTATTAATAGGGGAAGACCTATCCCCAACAATTGAAGCTAACTTGGTAAATTTCTTAACCACGAGGTTGGATGCTTTTGCGTGGGAACATGATGACATAACAGGAATCGATCCAACTGTCATCACACACAAGCTAAACGTGGATCCTAGCTACACACCCGTCCAACAAAAATGAAAGAAGTATGCAGCTGAAAGAAACAAGATAATAAATGATGAGGTGGAAAGGCTCATCAAGGCTGGAATGATTAGAGAAGTTGATTACCCTGAGTGGTTAGAAAATGTCATCATTGTACAGAAAAAGAATGGGAAATGGAGAGTTTATATTGATTACACAGATTTGAACAAGGCTTGTCCTAAAGACCCTATCCACTACCTCACATTGACACCATGGTAGATTCAATGGCTGGTCATGAGCTACTCATATTCCTGGATGCGTCAAGTGGCTTCAATCAAATCCAAATGGAACCATCTGGCTGTGAAAAGACCGCGTTTATAACGGACATGGGGATATATTGTTACTTGGCCATGCCTTTCGGATTAAGAAAAGCTGGAGCTACGTTTCAAAGACTTGTCAACAAAATGTTTAAAGATCAAATAGGGCAGACGATGGAAGTCTACATTGACGACATGGTCATCAAGTCTGTTAATGCAGAAAATCATGTATGTGATCTTCAAGAAGTATTCGATATACTAAGGTCATACAATATGAAGTTGAACCCATACAAATGTAACTTTTTTGTGTCGTCAGGAATGTTCCTTGGACATATGGTGACAAGAAGAGGAATTGAAGCAAGTCCAGAAAAAATTAAGGCGATCTTTGAATTGAAAAGCCCATCGAACGTCAAAGACGTACGCAAACTGACAGGACGAGTTGCAGCCTTGAACAGGTTCATTTCACGTTCGTCAGACAGGTGCAAGCTTTTTTATGACGTGTTGAGAAAGAATAAGGGATTCTTGTGGTCTGACAAACATGAGATTACTTTGAATGACTTGAAGAGTTATCTAACTACACCACCACTTCTGTCCAAACCCATTCAAGGAGAGGACATGTACGTGTATTTGTCTATGACTGATCATGCAGTAAGTGGCGTCCTCGTTAAAGAAAATGAAGGTGTCCAGTCGCTGTGTATTACGTCAGCAAAAGCTTAGTAGACGCAGAAACAAGGTACATATCTCTTGAAAAATTAGTGCTTGCATTAGCCATGACTTCCATTAAGTTGAGACACTATTTTGAGTCACATAAGATACATGTCATAAAAAACTTCTCTTTGAGGAACGTCTTATGTAAACCTGATTTGATGGGAAGAATGGCAAAATGGGCTATACGACTAAGTACTTATGACATCACGTACGACACAAGAACTGCAATAATATCACAAGCTTTAGCTGGATTTGTAGTTGATTTCAGTCCAAGCCAAATGACAGATGTTGAGCGGGAATTTCAAAAGTTCTTTCAAGAGTAGACGTGAAACCTTGGACGTTGTACACAGATGGGGCATCGAATGTCAATAGAACATGACTAGGGCTTGTCCTTAAATCGCCAGAGGGGGATATGGTGGCTCATTCAATATGTTATAACTTCAAAGCCACAAGCAATAAAGCTGAGTATGAGGCATTAATCATGGGACTCACAATTACTAAAGACATTAAGATCAAAAACATTGATGTCAACTGTGATTCATTACTTATTGTCAATCACATCAAGGGTTCTTATGAAGCCAAAGATCCTAAGATGGTTGCATACCTGGACATCATAAAAGGATTAATCAACCATTTCGACAACTTCGGCATACAAAAGGTCCCAAGGGAGAATAACGTGTAAGCTGATGCATTGGATGGATTGGGAGCTGTGTTCAAAAACTTAGACTTAAACAACATCCCAGTAGTCCACATCGTGAAGCCTGCTATAGAAAGACTAGTCCTTGGGTCAGAAATAATGACCATTGATCAACGTGATGACGACACCAGTGAAGATGCAGACAACTGGATAAAGACATACAAGGATTACTTATAATTTGGAACAATGCCAGCCAACAATAATGAAGCAAGGGTTCTCAGAATGAAGGCATCAAGATTCACGATCATAGATGGGGAATTATTCAAAAAATCTTCCACGGGGCTGCTACAGAGATGTTTGAAAAAGCATGAAGCAGACATGGTGCTAAGGGATGAACACGAAGGTGAATGTGGGAATCATGGGATAATCGGGAAATAGGTCGTGGGTAATGGGGCTGTGTTTTATTTTTTTTATTTTTCAGCTTTTTTCTTGTTTTTTATTTTGACTAAAAAAATTCTTCCAGTCGACCCCTGAGCGGTCGCTCAGTAAAGCTGAGCGGGCGCTCAGGGGGCTTCTGGAATTTTTTTCCCCAGGCTCCGTTTTTCTGATTTTTTTTGTGGTTTTGGATAGGTTATTAACTTCTAAGGGTTCCTGTAACAACAAATCATGGGTTTCCTCCCACGAAGCGCTTCTTTTTCGTCATTAGCTTGACGATGCGTACCTTACTCAAGTTGACAATAAAATGGCACTAACCACTTCACGGTTTGCCGTGTCCCCATAGTAGTGCTTCAAATGCTGACCATTAAATTTGAATGCTTGGTCCGGATCATTCTGAAAAATCTCCACCGCTCCATGTGGAAATACAGTTTTGACAATAAAAGGTCCTGACCACCTTGATTTCAACTTCCCAGGAAAAAGTCGGAGACGAGAGTTGAATAAAAGAACTTGTTGCCTCAGCATGAATAACTTAGGTTGTAGCTTCCTATCGTGCCATCTTTTCACTTTTTCCTTGTACATTTTGTTGTTCTCGTACGCTTAAAGTCGAAATTCATCAAGTTCATTCAGCTGAAGCATTCGCTTCTTTCCAGCTGCATCTAGATCCAGGTTCAACTTCTTCAACGCCCAATAGGAATTATGTTCAAGCTCCGCGGGTAAATGACATCCCTTACAATACACAAGTTGAAACGGGGACATCCCAATTGGAGTCTTGTATGCTGTTCTGTAAGCCCAAACAGCTTCATCGAGCTTTAAAGCCCAATCCTTCCTTGACGGACAAATAACCTTCTCTAAGATGCGCTTGATCTCTCTGTTAGACACTTCCGCTTGACCATTTGTTTGTGGATGATAGGCAGTAGCAACTCGATGATTCACATTGTAGCGCTGCATCATAGAAGTAAACTTACGGTTGCAGAGATGCGACCCTTCATCACTTATGATTACTCGTGGCATTCCAAACCTTGTGAAAATCTACTTATGAAGAAAATTCAACACTTCCTTTGCATCATTTGTCGGTAGAGCCTTGACTTTTACCCATTTTGAGAAATAATCGACTGCCAGCAAGATGTACTAATTATTACAGGATGAGACAAAAGGTCCCATGAAATCGATTCCCCAAACATCAAAGACCTCGACTTCAAGCATCACATTTAACGGCATCTCATCCTTTCTCGTAAGATTTCCCACTCTTTTGCAACGATCACACCTTAAAACGAACTGATGAGCATCCTTAAATAAAGTAGGCCAGAAAAAACCTGCTTGCAGAATACGAGCTGCCGTCTTTTCATCACCATAGTATCCGCCATAAACTGTGGAGTGGCAGTCTCGTAATATCCCCTCCGTCTCACAGAATGGGATACATCTCCTGATGATCTGGTCAGCTCCCTGTCTAAACAAATACGGTTCATCCTACATATACCATTTTACCTCATGCAGAAACTTCTTCTTTTGAGCTGTGGTCAAATTAGGAGGCATTATATTGCTGACAAGATAATTCACAATATCTGCGAACCATGGCTCTTCCTCCTGAACTGCGAATAACTGCTCATCCGGAAAAGATTCGTTGATTAATATCGTATCATGTGAAGTAGCTTCGGGATTCTCCAATCTAGAGAGATGGTCAGCTACTTGATTCTCAGTACCTTTTCTATCCTTGATCTCTAACTCAAATTCATGTAACAAGAGCACCCAACGAATGAGTCTCGGCTTCGAATCCTTCTTGGAAACTAAATAACGATTAGCCGCATGATCAGTGAATACTGTCACTTTTGTCCCAAGCAAATAAGATCAAATTTTTTTGAAACCAAAGACTATAGCTAAGAGCTCCTTCTCAGTAGTGGTGTAGTTCATTTGGGCCCCATTTAAGGTCTTTCTAGCATAGTAGACCACATGAATGAGATTATTCTTGCGCTGCCCAAGAACTGCGCCCACCGCATAATCACTTGCATCACACATCATCTCAAAAGGCTCTGTCCAATCAGGTGCTATAATAACTGGTGCAGTTATTAAACTCTTCTTAAGAGTCTCGAATGCCGTTAAACAGTCATCATCAAATTTGAAAGGCACATCCTTCTCAAGCAAGTTGCACAACGGCTTAGATATCTTCGAAAAGTCCTTGATGAAACGCCGATAAAAACCCGCATGACCAAGAAAACTACGGATTCCTTTCACAGAAATAGGTGGTGAAAGATTTTCAATGACTCCCACCTTGGCTTTGTCCACCTCAAGACCCTTGCTAGAGACCTTATGCCCAAGAATAATGCCTTCACGCACCATAAAATGACATTTTTCCCAATTGAGCATCAAATTAGTTTCCACACACCTTTTGAGTATTGCACGAAGATTATTCAAACATTCATCATACGAATGTCCAAAGACGGAGAAGTCGTCCATGAACACCTCGACAATATTTCCAATCATGCCAGAGAATATAGCCATCATACATCTCTGAAAAGTGTTCGGTGCGCCACATAACCCGAAGGAAACTCTGCGAAAAGCAAACGTGCCAAATGGACAAGTGAAGGTAGTCTTTTCTTGATCCTATGGTGCAATAAAAATCTAATTATACCCTGAATAGCCATCCAGAAGACAATAATACTCATGACCAGCCAACCTGTCAAGCATCTGATCAATAAACGGAAGCGGGAAGTGATCCTTCCTTGTGGCCTTGTTCAACTTTCTGTAATCCATGCATACTCTCCATCCTGTGACTGTTCGAGTGGGGATGAGCTCGTTCTTCTCATTTTCTACCACAGTAATACCTCCTTTCTTAGGTACACATTGCACGGGGCTCACCCAACAACTGTCAGAAATAGGATAAATGATTCCTGCATCTAGCCACTTCAGAATTTCTTTCTTCACCACTTCTTTCATGATAGGATTGAGTCTGCACTGTTGCTCAACAGTCGGTTTACTACCCTCCTCTAGCAGAATCTTATGCATACAATATGAAGGGCTAATCCCTTTGATGTCTGTTATAGTCCATCCGATAGATGATTTAAATTCTCTCAAAATCCTTAAGAGTTTGTCCTCCTCACTACCTGAAAGATCAGATGCAATAATAACAGGTAAAGTAGATGCATCACCTAAAAAAGCATACCTCGAGTGTTCAGGAAATGGCTTAAGCTCCAAGGTAGGTGCTTCCTCAATCGATGATTTGAGCTTTCCTTCAGCATTTTTGAGGTCAGAAGTACCAAGAGATTCAAACGGCATGTCTAGCTTTTGCCTCCAGGGAGAAGCATTAAGATATTGTAGTTGCTAATTGCCATCCTCATCATCACTGTCACAATCCCCCACTAAGGCCTTCTCTAATGCATTAGACATTAGCATATGATCGAGTTCTGAAGTAACCGCAGAATCAATCAAATCCACTTTTAAGCACTCCTCATCTTCTGTAGGGAATTTCATTGCTTTGAATATATTGAATGTCACATCCTGATCCTGCACCCACATTGTAAGTTCACCTTTCTGCACATCTATCAAGGTACGGCCTGTAGCCAAGAAAGGTCTTCCCAAGATTATGGGAATCTTCTTATCTTCCTCGAAATCCAGAATAACAAAGTCTGCAGGAAAGAAGAGCTTATCCACCTTTACTAGCACATCCTCCACTATGCCTTTTGGGTAAGTAATAGAACGATCAGCCAATTGTAGAGACATGTAGGTGGGCTTTGGATCAGTCAAGTTCAAGTTTTTGAAGATCGACAACGGCATCAGATTGATGCTTGCTCCCAAATTACAAAGGCACTTGTCAAAAGACAACTTGCCAATGGTGCAAGGAATGGTGAAGCTACCTGGATCTTTAAGCTTTGGAGGTAACTTTTGTTGCAGAACAGCACTGTATTCTTCCGTTAGAGCAACGGTCTCAAGGTCATCCAGTTTCACCTTCCTTGAAAGAATACTCTTCATAAATCTCACATAACTAGGCATTTGTTCCAAAGCCTCAGCAAAAGGTATATTGATGTGAAGTTTCTTGAACACCTCCAGAAACTTACCGAACTGCTTATCCAGCTTTTGTTGTTGCAATCTCTTAGGGAAAGGTTGTGGAGAATAGAGCTGTTTCTCCCCTGTATTACCCTCAGGCAGAGTGTGTTCAACAGTAGTCTTCCTTGGTTCCGCCGCTTTCTCCTTTTCCTTAGCTTCTTCATTACCAACTTCAGCTTCTCCTTCCTTTGCTTTTTCAGCATCAACAACATTTCTAGACCTTAAGGTAATAGCCTTGACTTGCTCTTTAGCTTCCTTCCTGCCTGGCACTTCAGTGTCACTGGGAAGTGTGCCAGGTTGGCGATTAAGCACTGTATTGGCTATTTGACCAATTTGATTTTCCAAGGTCTTGATAGAAACCGCCTGACTCTTGCACAATAGCTTAAGTTCCTCAAAATTAGCACTAGTGGGTGCAGCTGCACCTCCCTGTTGAGGATATAATTGCCTTTGAGCATAATGTTGCGGTTGCTGGAATCCAGGTGGATTGAACTGCTTACTTACGCCTTGCTGATATGGTTGCTGAATAGCATTCTGATTATTACTCCAGCTGAAATTTGGATGACATCTGTTTTTAGGATGATAAGTAGCTGGCACAGGCTGCTGTTATCGCGGATAATTGTTCACGTACTGAACAGATTCGTTAACAAGATAACAGAATTCCTTATGTGCATGTTGGGGTCTTCAGTCACAACACCTCCGAAAGAAACAGAATTCTGCACCATCTGAATAGTGCCCGGCTTGATTTCAAAGGTGTTAGCCTGAATAGCCGGATGAAGAATGCTTGACTGAATGTCATCAATTTTAGGCCGAGAAAAGTCCATAAGAGCTGGATCTGCCGGAACAATACGATCACCCATGATTAAAGGCTCTTTCTCCTCACTTCCTGAATCCGAATCTTCAAAATCTATCTTCTCCGGAATATTAAGAACTTCGTCTGTCTCCTCAGCTGTATCTAAAGTCCTCTTGCGAGTACGAGAACGAGTTTGCATAAACGCTCGCTAAAGTACCTGAAACACAACCGGAAATAATAAATACACACGTCTTAATCACTGAGTCCTAATGACCAATGATGTTAAGTACATAAACTAAATAAATACGCCGAGTCCCCGGCAGCAGCGCCAAAAACTTGTTGAGGCGAAAACACGCGCTAATAACACACGTAAGTATACGCATTCGCAAGTAATATAGAATACTTTCTAGTTCATTCCCACAGAGACTCAGACTAATTATGTTCAATTAAACTCACTCACCAATGTATGATTACTTCTCAATGTTAAGAAAATAACACTTAGAATTGATTAACTAATTATTAACTACAATTAACTACTATAATTAACCACTTAATTAACACTTAAATTAACAATATTAAAACACTCATGAGATCACAACTTCATTACTACTTCCTTCAATAGTCATTGTTATTACCCTTAGCTTGCAACAGTGATGATATTAATCGAATAACACGAAACTGATAAAAGCCAACTTTCATTGTACTAATACCATTCTACCAAACATCCACAATTAAGATAGAAGTTGAATAGGCATCAATTATGTTGAGTCCCTATATGTCTACAGAAATTGACAACATAACGATTTAAGCACAAGTTATTCCTTTTGATTATACAGGGCGAATAAAACGGTTAGAGTTACCCACTAATCATGCATACTCGTACATGAACCTATGCTAGCATGGCAAGTTCTAAATCTCAAGATCCACCGTCGCTTCATAAGAGATTAACACCCTATCTTATATGTTCGCGACGCACATAAGACGAATACGCACAACCAATACTAGATATCATACAATCATCACACACTAAGGTATTAAACAACTAACTAAAGAATTCCATAGTAAATCCGTTACGACCCCATGATCACAATTAGCCCATGATAGCACTCATCGTCATCATGGGTTCATATGAAAACATGATAAATAAACACAAGAGAATAATAACTAAAACTACTTATATTAAACCAGAGTACGTCACAAGAGTAAATAAGTTCAAAGTAGGAAAACTAGCATCCAACGTTACAACGAAATAAAGAATCACAAGAAAATATGCTTCCTCTTCGTCGCGGTGTGCTAAAACGGTGTTCTTCCTTATCTCCTTCGCTCCTTGATTAATACTACGATCCAACCTTTGTGAAACGTCTCTGAAATCTACTTATATAGGAGTCCCATAAAACCTAGATAACTCAGAAGTTGGAAGCCAAACAGAAATAGGAGTCTAAAATATTTATTCTGAAATTACGACCCTGCGCGGCCGCTCAGCTTCCTGAGCGGGCGCTCAGACCCCTTCTGGAAAAATGATCTGTTTTGCTCCGTTTCTTCACTGCAATCTGCTCCTATCTTCCCACTTGCAATGTTGAACACATGACAAGGCTTATTATTGATGAATTCTCTCCCGAAATGCAACTAATACCCTGAAATGCATAAACACTAGAAAAACGCATTAAATACACAAAATACTTGATTTCAAGACACCAATTTAAGCTATTATAAGACGTTCTAAGTGGTATAAAATGCCACTTATCAACATTCAGCAAAATTAAGTCAAAATCCCCCGCCTTGATGACGAAATAGGGATTCATTGTAGCAAGGAAAAAACCAAAAGTACGAAACAGGAAGTTCTTAATTGAAATAAAACAACGATACGAAATTACTCCTCATCAGGGATATCGTCTTTGGGGGACTTCATCTTTACGTCTTCATTGGGGGTTCTAAACTCATCCAGTGGGAAGGCATCATCGGGGAAGTCTTTGTTGTAAATTTTAACAGTCTCAGGCACATCCCAAGTCTTCCATTCCCCTCTGTGAAACTCTAATATAGTGTCAACTCTGGTTCTCATAATTTGCTGATGCCCTATCTTCTCAGCATCAGAGCGCATATCACGTTTAAGAGACTGAACTTTGCTAGCAAATTCGTTAAACTCCTTCTGAAGATCGTTTATACCAGCTAGCCTCTCCTTGGCTAGGTTCTCTGTTGCTTTCAACTTTTTAACATAAGACTTATACTCCTCCTCAAGTTCTTTGGCCATCTGCATCTTGTGATTATACACTTCACGAGAAACCAACACACTTTGAAGCGTCTACACAAAACAGAAAGAAACGTAAGTCTATGGATGTCAACCAAGAGTGTTAAACAAAGAAAAGATAAATGCATATCTAAGAGAGAAAATTAAACTTACATGAAAGGAGTAACCAGCTGCGTTGTCGAGAATATCTTCAAGCTCCTTAGCAGAAAACTCCTCCATTGATTAGGGGAGCACCATGTCATCAAGTAAATGTGCAAAAGTGCGAGGGTCGGCATGAACTGAATACATTTGGGTCAGGAGCGGCATGGGAATGTCAGAGCTAATGGTGGTCACAGACGGGTTGACACGAACCTTCTTAGTCAAAGGGCTAATAGGAGGACTAAATAAGGGACTCGACAACATGGGGGCCTTGGATGACTCGGTTTCAGTAGATCTTTCCTCTTGAGATCTTTTATTGAACAAATCCTTGCCATAAATCGAAAGTTGCTTAATGATGGGGGGCTTAAATTCTACAATTAAAAAATAAGGTTCAATCTAAGATATCAAAAAGAGTCCAAACAGAAAATGCTAACAAGAGATATGTCATGAAAGAAAGGAAACGACATATACCTTTAGCATACTTCCGTCCTGTGCTCATTCCAGCGTCCTGATCACTTTTGGGGCTTTCTAGAGTCACTGAAGATAAACTTTGAACCGACTGAGATGGTTTGACGGCAGTGGAAATGACTTGTTTACCCCTAGTTCTGTGTGCAATGGTCTTGGACCCATCCCTTTTCAAAGTGTTACTTTCACCTTTTTGCAACTTCTTCAAATTAGCAACAAACTCCTCAACATTAACTTTACCAGCATTACGTATGGGACGTCCGAGACAATTAGGCCATAATCTCTCGGAAATAGGCAGAGACCGAATCTTATCGACAGTGGCTTAGTAACAACATCACTATCATTAAACTCGAAATCACAATCTACATGAATAAGAAGTGCATAAGGACAAAGAGCACTATAACAAATTGAATCTACGAGAAGTACATCTAATTACAGGAGGATGAGAATCGAGTAAAGACAACAAGAACAAAATAGACGTGAAAGATAAATGACATGAGAGGCATAACATAAACATTATGACAAGTAGAAAGGTAAGATGAACGAAGTATATGCAAAAAGCTTGAGGAATCATACCCGTATTGTTCCAGCGTTCCAGAAGATAAGAAGCATCTTCACCCAGAGTATTCTTTTTGACGAAAACATAGATTTTCTTCCAATTCCTATCATTGACAGTTTCGTTGTTGAGAATTAAGGGATCCTCGGTGTCTTTGTTTGTAAAGCCAATTCTGCAATTACCGAACTTCTTGAGACTGTAGGAATGCTTCACGACATCGACGTCAATATTCAATTTATGCTTTTCCTCAATAGCATCCAGACACGCCAAAACCCTCAATGCGAATGACATCAGTTACCCAGGAGATATGTTCAATGCAGTCAACACACCAGAAATAAACTTGGAAAAAGGGAAAACAAGCCCAATGTCAAATGGATAGTAATAAAAACATACTCATCCCTTCTTGAACGAATCGGCCTGAATAGTTGAATCGGGAACAATGATGTTAACATCAGTGTGGAAGAGTAGTTTCATCTCCTCGAATCATTCTGATTTGATCAAACTGGGTTGACTATCGCGGGTGTCAAGAAGATTGGTCATAACACAATTAGAGTTTTCAAGTGAAGTTTTGGGGATTCGCTGTGACCTTCAGAGCTACGAGCAGACTTTTTGGCCATTGTTGTAGGAAGAAAAGTAGATTGGTTTTGTGACAAAAAGAAGGAGGAGAACTGAAAGGACGTAGATACATACGAAAAAGATTGTGGGAGTGTATATAGGAGTGGAAGAGTAAAGATAAACACGCAGGAGGGTTTCTTGGAGAATGAAGAGCCGGTGCATGTATATCCACCTGGCTGATGGAGCTAATTACCAAGGGATGAAAAGACGTATGCCTACATGTATCTAATTATAACAACAAATTTTTTATTTCCAAAGCTGAGTTAAAGATTTAATAAATTTAGTTTCCTTATTTATAAAATTCGGGGCTATTCTTATACATGAGAATTGCATACATGACAGGAGAGGTTCACGGCAAGAACAAGACAACACGTCAAGACGTGAATATGAGGAAGGCGTCCTGGGTAACTTTAGCGGAAATAGCAGATGTAATACCCAGGATATATCGTGTAATTATTTTGCTATTATATAATTATTATGTGTATTCAGTATCTATTCTGTGAGCTAATTGTTAAGTGTTATCTGTACTTGAATATTCAAAAATAATATTAATGGAGTATTTTAATTTTTATATGTCCAAAATAAAATATAGATAATTGTCATATCTTCCTAATTATTTTTATGTTGGTTTATGGATTTATAAGAATCATATGAAATTTCTAAAATCTTTTTCCGGGTAATTAAAATCTATTTTATAAAAACGGGAACCAACCGACGTCAACCGTTGTTACGTTTTTGGAACCCGAAACTCTTTCGAGAACTCCTTCCTAACCTAATTGTAATATTCCGAGCATATTCCATGTTTCGACTTTTTCGATCCGGCGTACGGTTTGTCCTGCGCGGGTCCCGGCGCAACATTTTCGATACAATATTCGTTTCGGTAAATCAATAAAACCCGTATTTTCGATAAACGGGAGCATTTTATTAAACTATCACAATTATCACTTCGTAATACGTGTAACCAGGCGCTGAGACCAAGACCGCAGTACAAATTGTACTGATTTGGATAATTATCCCGAAAACCGATACCATTTGGATCAGTTTTTACAAATAAACGTACCGTTTTATATCCGGAATGATCCAACGGGATACTAATTTTCCGTAATTATAAATAGTCTTTTTCCGTATTTTATTTCGTATCAAAATCATTTGCAGAAAGATAATTATATAATTTTCAGAGAAAAACCCTAATTTCCTAAAACTGTTCTAAAAATCAAACAAGCATTTGGAGGTGTTATTGAATTCGGTTTGGAAAGCTCGAGTAACCAATCTGAAGGTCTTGAAGAGCTCTACCAGATTCTGTAATCCATACACCTGCAGAAATCAAGGTTATTTTTCTAAAAATTTATTTATTTTTGAATTTATTTTATAAAAAATATGAATTTTCGTTCGGATGATTGTTTGTATGATTTGATGATTGCATGTTGTAGAGCTTGTTTTCCTGATGATTTTCATATGTCATACGTCTGATTTGGAGTTCAATAACATGTTCGAATTTGAGTTTGATTTTCGAATTTTAAAATTAGGGTTTATAACCCGTATGAATGTTCTTAATTGAAATTTGGGGGTTTCTTATTCTGTAATAGATTGATGTTGTGTTATAGTGGGTTGTGTTCTCTGTGAAATTTGCAATCTAGTCGTATAAGTTTCATGAACCAACGAGGTCTGTAGAGAAGGGAGTTGTGTTTTGAAGTTTTCCGATATTCGCCGGAAACTGGAAAATTTCACGGCCAAATTCCGGCCAACTCAGGGATTGTTAGGATGAATTGATTGCATGGTTGTGTTCCTGGTGTTGTGTAGATGTGATCTGGAGGTGATGGTGGCCTGAGCATCCCTGGAACGTGTTCTCCGGCCATCCCCGACTGTTTTCCGGCGACCCCCTGGAAAATTACAGTTTAGTACCTATAGTTTTGAAAACGATGCAGTTTGGTCCCTGTAGTTTCCAGACTTTGCAAAAATTGGATTTCTGTTTTAAAAATGTTTAAAAATCATATTTCCTATTTATTTTTATTATAAAAATTTGTTTTTAATTTCTGAAAATTCTAAAAATTATTATTTTAAGTCTGAAAATTATTTTTAATTCACAAATAAATCTAAATTAATTAGTTAATTAATTTCAGTTAATTTCTAATTGATTAATTGGTCAATTAATTGATTAATTAATTTAATTAATTATTAATTGATTTTAATTAATTATTTAATTAGATTTAATTATTTAAAAATGATTTAAAAATTCTAAAAAAATAGTTTCGAGCTTTAAAATATTATTCTAAATTATTTTCAAGGCTCGATAATTATTCTAAAATTATTTCGGAGCCAGAATTGGCCAACCGAACCCTGTTTATTAACCCGAAATTGATCCAACGACCCGTTTTAATTCCGAAAAATGTTTTAAAAATCATTTTAAATACCAGAAAGCCTATTTATGACCCGAGACTTCTTTATAAATAATATATCATTGATTACGTGATGTATTATGTGCTATATGTGACTTGTTAATTGACTATCGGTCTATATATTCGGTGTTTACTTGATTATTGCATAACTTTCAATCCGTTAATCGGATTTGGGTAAAACGAAAGGTAGGTAGAAGTATGTGTTGAATAGAATTCCATGAGTAAATTATTGATAGATGCTTATGATATGTGAGCAGAAGAGGCAAGACGTAGGAAAGGGAAACAGATAGTTGAGGAGTAAGACGCTTGTGATTGGAAACGAGTGCAGTGTAGTAAGCTAATATCAGGCAAGTGTTCTGAACTTTCTCGAGATATTGTAGTATTTGATAGTCAGATTGATATTGCAAGTGCTTTGAAGCACTGATACCTAAACTCTGATTCCAGTTATTGTTCTTGAGCCATAAACCTTATTCTTTCTAGACCATTGATTGTTGTATACCTAAACATAAATCTCAAGTATACGATATTACTCCACAAATACATGTAAACAAAATCCCAAACACTGAACTGAATTACTTGTACATTCAATCATTGTATCCTATGCTTTGAAAGCCCAAATCTTTGAAACCCTGAAATGTTGATTCCTTTGTTATCCAATTCTTTCATTACCCAGCATCCAAGCTTTTAAATTGCCTTATTGATCCTTACAAGGATTGAAACCCTTTCATTGTTAAACATTTATTGTTGTTAATGATTTCGGTTATTGTTTATTATTGCATATTCTGTTATTATATTAGAATTGGATTGTTTTTATAAAATTGTGGACCAGATTCGTGGTCAGACCATATAATGGTCAAGTTAGACTAATGTGTGCCTTGGATCCAGTAGTTAGAGCAATGTTGTGTGCCTTGCTCGGGGTTAGTGCGTGACTGATCAGCAGCCTATCCTTGGTTTTTAAATTAAAAGTATAATATCCAATTCTAAATCATAATCCATTGTTCACTTGATATCATAATTATATTCACCTGATGATCATTATTCTCAGTTTTGTCATTGTGACTTGCTGAGCTAGTTAGCTCATTTGTGCGATGTTGTTTATATTCTTTCCAGTTAAAAAGGAACCAGTTGGTAGCAAGGATCCCCAGTCCAGCGCGAGAGCTAGGGGTTCAGGTTGAGAAAGCTGAGCTAGTAGGCTTCTTTTGGGATAATTTAAGTTTATAAAAGTTTGTAATAATGTTTAATACTTAGTTTGAGTTTGAAATAGTTGGGATTTGAACGGTTTGTAATATATTAGTGTGTTTGGCTTGTGTGCATACTTTAACCTGTTGCGGTCCGTGGTGGTTGGTAAGTAGGGTCACTGCATATATTATTATTATCTTTATTATTGTTATAAGCAGGTTATAATTAAGGTGTGTGTGTGGACCCCAAACTTCTGACTCGGGTTTGGAGGGCGCCACAGGTTTGGTATCAGAGCCACAGGTTATAAGTCACTAACACAAGCCTAGGTTGACGGGAATGGGTAGAGGGATATGATTAGAAGTAAGGTATAGGATGATAGAACGTCGAGAGGTTGAGTGTTATGGTATAACCGGTATTAGTATAGTTTGCGTCCTGGTACGAGATTCTTATATTACGATATGATTTCAGATAGCAGAGATGGCCGACTCTTTTATTCCCGTATCAGCTGATCACTCAGAGCCTTCAGTTGGAGCACCAGCATCGGATCCACGTCCTGTTATTCCACCAGCATTGGCTATTCTACCTCCACCAGTGTTGCAGCCCGTACCATTGCAGGCTATTCCACCTCCAGGCATGAGGCCACCTGTCAGAGGACCCCCACCAGCTGATTCAGATTCCACTGGGCATTCAGTAGCGAGTGCCCCATTCCAGTCTACATTGCCCCCAGTTCCTTATTACCGGTATGAGGCTCTTCTATTGGAGCATGATTCCTTGTTGGCTCAGATTAGAGAGTTACAACATATCATCAGGACTACAGATGTTGATCGTGGTGTGAGGGAGCTTCGAGAGGAGATTCATGTGACACGGAGGGTTCTTGAGGCTAGGTTACATGGAGCTACACTACCTGGCAGAGGCCCTGATGCACTGTTGGGATGGGCTACTGAGGTGATGGAGGACTTTGAGAGGCTGGCAGGACCAGAGTTTCCTTGGAGCTGAGTTAGAGATTCTGAGATAGAGATGCTGAGCAGTGTTGTTATGATTATGTAGTATGTACAGTAGTGTGTAGTGTGTATCAGTAGACTTTTGAGTTGTATTTATAGACTAGCGAGGCTGACTAGTGAGTAGGTTGTTGTACCCTTTTGCTTTTACTTTCGAAGCGTCTTTACGCTTGTACTACCTAAAACTTTTGATCTATATATCAGTACTTTTTTTTTCCTTTCCAACATTGTCATTTACTTTATTGCACCTGTTTTACTTTACCTTATTTATTGCACCAGTATACCCTGTGATACCATGTACCCTGTTTTCCATAACTGTTTATATTCTGTAAAGAAGCATGCAATTTACTTAGTTACAACTGTTTTCAAAAAAAAGAAGAGATATTCCTGTTTTACAAAACTTTTCTTTTATACAAAGATTTGATTCAAAAGCTAAATAAATTGATTGATTCTTTACAGAAAATACCTCCCAGAAGAAATACCCGCACCAACACCCAGAATGAAGAAACCAACAACAACAACAATAACAACCAAGATGATACAAACCAGAATGTGAACCCAGGACCCATGGACCCAGCAATAGCCCAGATTCTTCAAATCTTGGCCCAACAAACAGTTCACCTGGCACAACAACAGCAGAGACAGACCAATCCCAAGGTAACTTTTAAAACTTTTCAGGTAGTAAACCCACCAGAATTCAAGGGTTCCTTAGAGCCAATTGAAGCAAATGTGTGGTTAAAGGAAATAGAGAAGGCATTTGCCTTGGTAAAAGTGAAAGAGGAGCAGAAGGTTGAATTTGCAAGTTACTATCTGAAGAATGAGGCCACCTATTGGTGGGAGATGGTGAAGACATTGGAAAGCACATATGTTATTACTTGGGAAAGGTTTAAGGAATTGTTTTTAGAAAAGTATTTTCCTCAGTTTGTTCAGGATCAAATGGAGCTGAAGTTTTTAGAATTAAAGCAAGAGAACATGTCGGTAACAGATTATGAGGGGAAGTTTGAGGAATTGTCAAGGTATGTGTCATCGTATGTTGATACTGATAGAAAGAAAGCTAAGAGATTCCAGCAAGGCTTGAAGCCATGGATCAGAGGGAAGGTAGCTATTTTTGAATTGGATACCTATGTCGGGGTTGTACAGAAAGCTATGATCGCAGAGACAGAGAGTGAGATGTTCCAGAAAGAAAAGGAAAGCAAGAAAAGGAAAGTTGAGGGAAGTGAGGATCAGTCACAAACAGGGAAGTTTCCAAATTTTAAGAAGGGCAAGTTTCAGCCAGGGAGAAATTTTAATTTCAGGAGATAAAATGCAGGAGGCGGAGGCCAGGGCAATCGTCCAGCTAATGTGAATCAGCCGAATCAATTGAGATTAACTTTTCCAGATTGTCAAGTATGTGGAAAGAAGCATGGAGGAGTTTGTAATAAGTTGAATGTGGTATGTTTTAAATGCAACCAGAAAGGGCACTACTCGAGGGAGTGCCGAAATCAGCTAGCAAGAGAGCCAGCAAATAAGGATCAGCCTATCCTAAATCCAGCAGTGAAGGTTCCAGCCATTGGATTTACATGCTTTAAATGTGGGAAGCCAGGACATATGGCCAGGGATTGAAAGACACCAGCCCCAGTCAGTAATGTATTAAGGATTATGGGATCTACCCCAACAGTGAATGAGACTCCGAGGGCTAGAGTTTTTGACATGTCGATGAAGGATGCGATCCAGGATACGGATGTTGTGGCAGGTACGCTTAATGTGAATTCTTTATATGCCAAAGTGTTAATAGATTCGGGAGCAACTCGATCGTTTATTTCACAAGATTTTGTTAGTAAGTTAAATTGTCCAGTTGGGTATTTAAATGAAATAATGACTGTGGAATTAGCAAATCAAGAACGTGTAACTGTTAACCAAGTTTGTGGGAATTGTGAGATTGAGATTTTTGGTAGTAAGTTTTGTGTAGATTTGATACCGTTTAAGTTAGGAGAATTTGACGTTATATTAGGGATGGATTGGTTATCTAAGCATGATGCTCAGATAGATTGTCGAAATAAGAAAGTAATGGTGAAAACGCCAGACGAAAGAATAGTAACGTTCAAGGGACAGAAGCAGGTAAAGAAGTTCTTAACGATGATTCAAGCCAAGAAGTTACTACGACAAGGATGTGAGCATTTCGTAGCATATGTGATCGACAGAAGTCAGGAGCCAGCAAAACTTGAAGATATTCCAGTTGTGAAGGAATTTCCAGACGTGTTTCTCGACGAGTTACCAGGACTTCCTCCAGATAGAGAAATTGAATTTGCAATCGACTTAGCACCTGGAACCGAACCAGTATCCAAGGCCCCGTACAGAATGGCGCCTGTTGAGATGAAAGAGCTAGCAAAGCAATTGCAGGAATTGTTAGAGAAAGGAGTAATCAGACCCAACGTATCCCCGTGGGGAGCCCCAGTATTATTTGTTAAGAAAAAATATGGAAGCATGAGACTGTGCATCGACTATAGGGAGCTCAACAAGTTGACAATCAAGAATAAGTATCCGTTACCCAGAATTGATGATTTATTTGACCAATTGAAGGGAGCCAAGTATTTCTCCAAAATCGATTTAAGATCGGGATATCATCAACTAAAGATCAAACCAGAAGATATACCAAAGACAACTTTCATAACAAGGTATGGGCATTATGAATTTCTAGTGATGTCTTTTGGATTGACCAATGCCCCGGCAGCGTTTATGGATCTGATGAACAGAATTTTCAAGGAATATTTGGACAAGTTCGTTATAGTATTTATAGACGATATTTTGATCTATTCAAAGACGGAGGAGGATCATGCGGAACATTTAAGGACAGCTTTGGAGATTTTAAGGAAAAAGAAGTTATATGCTAAATTGTCGAAGTGCGAGTTTTGGCTACAGGAAGTTCAGTTCTTAGGACACATAGTTAGTAATGAAGGGATCAAAGTGGACCCGGCAAAGATCGAGGTAATTACGAATTGGGAAAGACCGAGAACACCCACTGAGGTAAGAAGTTTCTTGGGATTGGCAGGATATTATCGACGATTCGTTCAGAATTTCTCAAGAATCGCAACACCATTGACAAAGCTTACACGAAAGAATGAAAAGTTTATATGGAATGACAAGTGCGAAGAAAGTTTTCAGGAGTTGAAGCGGAGATTAATCACAGCACCTGTTTTGTCACTTCCAGACGATTAAGGGAATTTCATAATTTATAGCGATGCTTCTTACAAAGGATTAGGATGTGTTCTTATGCAGCACGACAAGGTGATTATGTATGCGTCAAGGCAATTGAAACCACACGAACAGAAGTACCCTACTCATGATTTGGAGTTAGCAGCTATAGTTTTCGCTTTGAAGATTTGGAGACATTATTTGTATGGAGAAAAGTGTGAGATTTTCACGGATGACAAAAGTTTGAAATATATATTTACCCAGAAGGAACTTAATATGAGACAAGGGAGATGGTTAGAATTGATCAAGGATTATGATTGCTCGATTAATTATCATCCCGGTAAGGCGAACGTTGTAGCAGATGCGTTAAGTCGGAAGGAAAGGTTAAATGTGTTATCCGTACCTGAAGAGATATATAAAGAATTTCAAAAATTGGAATTGGAGATTAGAATTTGCAAGCCTGAGGAAGCAAAAGTGTACGGTATGATTTTCCAACCGGAGTTATTGGAGAAAATAAAGAAATGCCAGAAAGAGGTAATGGATCAAGATATAAATAGTTTGGTAGGTGAGGAATTATGAACGCAACAAGATGATCAAGGTATTCTTAGGTTTTCTTCAAGAATTTGGATTCCACTAGTAACGGAGCTGAAAAATGAAATTTTACAAGAGGCACATAGTTCAAGATATTCCATCCATCCAGGGAGTACCAAAATGTACAGAGATTTAAAGAAGAATTATTGGTGGCCAGATATGAAGAGGGAAATTGTGGAATGGGTTAGTAAATGCTATACATGTCAGAGAGTTAAAGCAGAGCATCAGAGACCAAGCGGATTGCTACAGCCATTGGAGATTCCAGAGTGGAAGTGGGAACATATTACCATGGATTTCATAGTTGGATTACCAAGGACAAGGGCTAATCATGATGCCATTTGGGTTATAGTAGATAGACTTACCAAGTCAGCTCATTTTCTGCCTATAAATGAACGATTTTCGCTCGACAAGTTAGTTCATATGTACTTGAAAGAGATCGTAGTTCGTCATGGAGTTCCAGTGTCTATTGCATCTGATCGAGATCCAAGATTTAATTCAAGATTTTGGAGGAGTTTTCAAGAATGTTTGGGAACAAGATTGAATATGAGTACGGCCTATCACCCCCAAACGGATGGCCAAAGTGAAAGAACGATCCAGACAATCGAGGACATGCTACGTGTTTGTGCTATTGATTTCAAAGGAAGTTGGGACGAGCATTTACCCCTGGTAGAGTTTGCCTATAACAACAGTTATCACGCCAGCATTGGGATGCCACCTTATGAAGCCCTTTATGGACGTAAATGTAGATCTCCAGTATATTGGGACGAAGTAGGAGAACGCAAAATAGTCGGACCCGAATTGGTGCAGCAGACAAAGGAAGTTGTTGAAATTATCCAGAAAAGATTAATAGCCGCACAAGATCGTCAGAGGAAATATGCAGACCAGTCAAGAAAAGACATGGAATTTGAAGAAGAAAGCTTGGTATTATTGAAAGTATCACCGTGGAAAGGACTAACGAGGTTTGGGAAGAAAGGGAAGCTAAACCCAAGATATGTCGGACCTTTTGAAATCCTAAAGCGTATTGGCAAAGTAGCTTACGAGTTGGCATTACCTCCGCACATGGAGCACATTCATAATGTTTTTCACATATCAATGCTTAAGAAATATAATCCAGACTCCAGGCATGTAATAGAATATGAGCCAATAGAACTTCAAGCAGATTTATCATATGTAGAGAGTCCGATAGAGATTCTAGAGGAAAGAGAGAAAGTATTGAGAAATAAAGTGGTAAAGTTAGTAAGAGTATTGTGGAGAAACCCAAAGGTTGAAGAGTCAACCTGGGAGTTAGAAAGTGATATGAGAGAAAAGTACCCTCATTTGTTTTCTTAGAGATTCTGAGGACAGAATCCTTTTAGGGGGGAAGGATGTAATACCCAGGATATATCGTGTAATTATTTTGCTATTATATAATTATTATGTGTGTTCAGTATTTATTCTGTGAGCTAATTGTTAAGTGTTATCTGTGCTTGAATATTCAAAAATAATATTAATGGAGTATTTTAATTTTTATATGTCCAAAATAAAATATAGATAATTATCATATCTTCCTAATTATTTTTATGTTGGTTTATGGATTTATAAGAATCATATGAAATTTCTAAAATCTTTTTCGGGGTAATTAAAATCTATTTTATAAAAACGGGAACCAACCGACGTCAACCGTTGTTACGTTTTTGGAACCCGAAACTCTTTCGAGAACTCCTTCCTAACCTAATTGTAATATTCCGAGCATATTCCATGTTTCGACTTTTTCGATCCGGCGTACGGTTTGTCCTGCGCGGGTCCCGGCGCAACATTTTCGATACAATATTCGTTTCGGTAAATCAATAAAACCCGTATTTTCGATAAACGGGAGCTTTTTATTAAACTATCACAATCATCACTTCGTAATACGTGTAACCAGGCGCTGAGACCAAGACCGCAGTACAAATTGTACTGATTTGGATAATTAACCCGAAAACCGATACCGTTTGAATCAGTTTTTACAAATAAACGTACCGTTTTATATCCGGAATGATCCAACGGGATACTAATTTTCCGTAATTATAAATAGCCTTTTTTCGTATTTTATTTCGTATCAAAATCATTTGTAGACAGATAATTATATAATTTTCAGAGAAAAACCCTAATTTCCTAAAACTGTTCTAAGAATCAAACAAGCATTTGGAGGTGTTATTGAATTCGGTTTGGAAAGCTCGAGTAACCAATCTGAAGGTCTTGAAGAGCTCTACCAGATTCTGTAATCCATACACCTGCAGAAATCAAGGTTATTTTTCTAAAAATTTATTTATTTTCGAATTTATTTTATTAAAAATATGAATCTTGTTCGGATGATTGTTTGTATGATTTGATGATTGCATGTTGTAGAGCTTGTTTTCCTGATGATTTTCATATGTCATACGTCTAATTTGGAGTTCAATAACATGTTCAAATTTGAGTTTGATTTTCGAATTTTAAAATTAGGGTTTATAACCCGTATGAATGTTCTTAATTGAAATTTGGGGGTTTTTTATTCTGTGATAGATTGATGTTGTGTTATAGTGGGTTGTGTTCTCTGTGAAATTTGCAATCTAGTCGTATAAGTTTCATGAACCAACGAGGTCTGTAGAGAAAAGAGTTGTGTTTTGAAGTTTTCCGATGTTCGCCGGAAACTGGAAAATTTCACGGCCAAATTCCGGCCAACTCAGGGATTGTTAGGATGAATTGATTGCATGGTTGTGTTCCTGGTGTTGTGTAGATGTGATCTGGAGGTGATGGTGGCCTGAGCATCCCTGGAACGTGTTCTCCGGCCATCCCCAACTGTTTTCCGGCGACCCCCTGGAAAATTACAGTTTAGTACCTATAGTTTTGAAAACGATGCAGTTTGGTCCCTGTAGTTTCCAGACTTTGCAAAAATTGGATTTCTGTTTTAAAAATGTTTAAAAATCATATTTCCTATTTATTTTTATTATAAAAATTCGTTTTTAATTTCTGAAAATTCTAAAAATTATTATTTTAAGTCTGAAAATTATTTTTAATTCACAAATAAATCTAAATTAATTAGTTAATTAATTTCAGTTAATTTCTAATTGATTAATTGGTCAATTAATTCGAAAATTAATTGATTAATTAATTTAATTAATTATTTAATTAGATTTAATTATTTAAAAATGATTTAAAAATTCTAAAAAAATAGTTTCGAGCTTTAAAATATTATTCTAAATTATTTCCAAGGCTTGATTATTATTCTAAAATTATTTCGAAGCCAGAATTGGCCAACCGAACCTTGTTTATTAACCCGAAATTGATCCAACGACCCGTTTTAATTCCGAAAAATGTTTTAAAAATCATTTTAAATACCAGAAAGCCTATTTATGACCCGAGACTTCTTTATAAATAATATATCATTGATTACGTGATGTATTATGTGCTATATGTGACTTGTTAATTGACTATCGGTCTATATATTCGGTGTTTACTTGATTATTGCATAACTTTCAATCCGTTAATCGGATTTGGGTAAAACGAAGGGTAGATAGAAGTATGTGTTGAATAGAATTCCATGAGTAAATTATTGATAGATGCTTATGATATGTGAGCAGAAGAGGCAAGACGTAGGAAAGGCAAACAGATAGTTGAGGAGTAAGACGCTTGTGATTGGAAACGAGTGCAGTGTAGTAAGCTAATATCAGGCAAGTGTTCTAAACTTTTTCGAGATATTGTAGTATTTGATAGTCAGATTGATATTGCAAGTGCTTTGAAGCACTGAAACCTAAACTCTGATTCCAGTTATTGTTCTTGAGCCATAAACCTTATCCTTTCTAGACCATTGATTGTTGTATACCTAAACATAAATCTCAAGTATACGATATTACTCCACAAATACATGTAAACAAAATCCCAAACACTGAACTGAATTACTTGTACATTCAATCATTGTATCCTATGCTTTGTAAGCCCAAATCTTTGAAACCCTGAAATGTTGATTCCTTTGTTATCCAATTCTTTCATTACCCAGCATCCACATGATCAGCAGCCGTAATTTGAAAGAGAGAAAAGTAAGGGAAGTTAGAGAAAAAAGGGAAACAACCAAGTAGATAAGGAATAACACAAGAAGGAAAGAGAGGATTATTCTTTCTTAATATGCAACAACATCAGCTTGAGTTCTATATATACACAAATATATATTACACCCGAAATCTGATCCAAAAAATACACATGTATACACCTTACCCCGCTATATTATTTGATCTTGTATATTATCTTAAACCCATTGTAAACAATATCATTTTGATGGATTACATTTTTGGTTGGATACACAATCCCACCAGCAATTTTTTCCCATTTACGGGTTTTTCGCATCAACAATCCCGTGTGTCTTACTTATTTACTTTGCATTCACTTATTTAAATTATAATAGATAATAGATACACCTCTAGAATTTTGGTAAAAACAGGGCTTATACAAAGACTTGACTCCGTTAGTCTCCCAGAGCTGCATGCGTAAATTATAACCATCTGGATTTGGGATTGAACAATCAACAAGGTACCAACAGCTACAAACAAGCAAGTGAATGGGGTCCAAAATACTTCAACATAATTTTTGACACATTGGTTTTTTTAGGCATGAGCAGAGTATCCCTCCCTTTTCTTATTGCTTTTGTATGCACAACCAAATAACTCTATTGTATTCATTTTTACAAATTAGATTTGATTTTTTTTAATAAAAAAATGCCATTACTGATATACTCAAAGAATTTTTCATAATTTCACTTATTTTCTTCCGACTCGATTAAAATTTGCCATTAATGTAAAATATTTGTAATAAGGCCCTGCAGCAAGAAAACTTGAAAGAAAAACTTGACCGTAAGTGTTTAACTTCATTATTACTATGGTCTGTTGTATCCCTACTGTTTAACATCGTAATGGCTAAGGAATAACAATGGTTCTTGATAATTAAAGATCCACGCATCACTTTTATCCGTTTGTGAAGCTGCTATAATCAGTAATTCGACAAAAGGGCTTGCTAAATTTGTCCAAATGCATAACAGCTTAATCATTAAGGGAAGCAGCAAGAACTCCATCCAACCAAAAACTTGCGATTTTACATTGTTAAAATCTAATTAATAGCACCCAAGCAAAAAATACAGATCATTAACCTTCCAACTAAAATGGGAAAAGAAGAGGCAGCCAATTTAAAAGAAAACCGAAGTACATCCTTCTGAAATTTAGCAAAATTCAATTAAGCTACTTGAGTTTCAGGTTTTTGCGAGGCTGCTTCTGTTTTAGGCAAGTTTGGAATATATTTCCAGCAACGCTTGTGCACCCCGCTTATCTTCTTTGGAGCATCTGCAGGAGGCAAACCTACACAAAATAAAATGATAAGTATGCAAATGATTTCGAAGTCAATCCATTCTTTTTCTTCCTGTTTTGCTAAAAAGTCAATCCATTCTTAACCCTCAATACTTTGACTTGATAGTAATTGAACCACAGATTATCTTATTAAATTTGGATATAACCATCATCATTACATCATTATAGATATAATAATGAGAAATCTGGATCTGGTGCATCGGTACGAGAAGACTAGTAAGAGAACATAGAGGATGTTATTACAGAGCAGCAAATTGCAACTGATATATTTGTTAAATAGTTACAGATTTATAGTAATATTACTTTACACTCAAGCAATGCACTGCATTTGTTGCAAAAACAAAAGTGTCTCTAATGCACACTGGCAAGGTTCTCCTTTAGATAAGAGATCTACTGCGGATATTGTGTGTTTGTTGATGCTAATCTTATCTCGTAGGGTACTGATGGTCTGTCATCCAATCCAGTTAAGGATTTAATGGTACTGTCACAGACTGCCCTGTGAGTTTATTGATTCAAGCATTTACTGTCTCATCCAGCCTTGACACTATGTTGCTGTAAATGATAATGAATTAGTGCTTCATAGTTTAGATCGCATTTAAAGATTTTAGTAGACAACTATTGATATCAAGCTCGACAGCACTTTGTTCATGGAAAATATACATGAGGGTAATTATCATGGAAAACAAGAGATTATATGTGAAGACCAGCAATTTATCACGTCCTAATACTTTAACCAATGCATCAAGCATCAACGTTATTTGTAACAGGAAATAAACACGCACACATGCCTGTGTATTGATTTAGAGTGAATTTTGGAGACCCTGGTAGCATCTTATAGCCTCGATTAATGTAGGAAGTCATTAAGAATAAGCGACATGGTTATAACTTCCCTTATTTTGCTTAAAACTAGGTGATCCTATGAACAAAACCATTCTCCTGTATATTCTCCTGATTATGAATTAGAACACTCTAAAGCCATTTATTTCCTATAATTTTTCTTTTACTCTAAAATGTATAAAATCAAGTAAAAATGAAAATGATTTCAAAAACCGGCGAACCTACGAAAGACATAACTGCCTCCTTGAAAAAGGGAAGAGCATATGAATTGCAAATATCCTTCCAGTATATACTCCGATATACTTAACAGTTTGAAGGGTGGAGATAATTTGTGTAAAATACCTAGAGCCTATAGGTCAAACAGGAACCTTACATTAACAAGCTAAAATCGAATAATTTGGGAGCGATACTATGCATCAGGCAGCAACTTTTCATGAAAGATTTAACATACTCTTGGATAAGCCTCTTTGAGTAATAATAAGAATGGTGAATACAAGTTAAGATGATACAAGATTTTATATATGTTATGTAAGAATTTGTGCACCTGAAGCATAGTGCATATTATGGTATATACTTATATTACTTGTAGGGTCTATACAAGAATAATTTTTATGTAAGGATTTAGCTTTGTTATATAATAATATGCCTATTTATTTATTTGTAATAACCTTAAGTGTTTAGGGGCCTCAAACCACTTGTTCATTTAATTTGTAAAGCCTTGTAATCCCTTACACATTTTCTAGCCTTCTAATAACTTTTAAAAACTTACTTTCTCATAGGCTGCTGTCTATACAATTTCTTCTCTTCTGCCGTTCTGTGATTAAAATATTTATAACATATTGGATTTTCTGAATTAATCCACCCAAGCTTATCTTTCTATTGTTTTTATACTACAAACCGTTGTTTCTAAATTCTTCCCAACACCAAATTACTCTACAGCTGAGCTACTCTGTATGAATGAACCAGATAATGAGACGCAAATTCTTTTTTAAGTAGGGATATCAACCGAAGGCATCCCCCTAGACATCGTGCCAAAGTATGGACATCCACAGATAGCATCCCCCCCGAAATATTGTGCTAAAGTATAGACATCCAGCATCTCTAGAAACATTGTGCCAAGGCATGGACATCCACAGAAAGCATCCCCTGAAACATTATGGATGCCTGTAACTAAATGGACTTTTGGATCTTATTGATTTCCAAGCATATTGCGGACCAGAAAAATCAAAATCCTTGATCCGTATGATTACATGCAAATCATATTTGCTGTAGATATACCAAACCATCTTCATATTTCAATAACCTAACCGTCTTCTATCATCTATGGCAACAAGTTCTATGGCTCCATCTCACATTCTGTGGCAACTTACCCACTAGTACTACAGCAACTACAAGTGTTGCAACTAAGGGAAAACATCACCATTCACCACAAGTAATTCTCAAGGTTCAGCCAAAGTCTCCAGAACACAAATTTTTAAGCTTAACTCAAACAAATTGCCAGGAAGCCTCCCTCCATTGATGTGTTTAAAAAACAGGCCAATCGCTTTGTAATATTATTCGGCCCGAAGCCTGATCAGTTGTCCAGCGTTCTTGCTAGGATCGAATGAGGATTAATCTTCTTTTTGGTTACTTTACAGAAACTATTTCAATTCCTTCCAGTTGCGGGAAAAAATAGTTTTTCTAATAATCATTCCAGTGGTTCTATTGCATTTGTAATTTTTTGGGTGTTCAGGGCCTTCTGCCTAAGGGCAACAAATTTCTGGGTAATAACTCACAACATCTACTTACCAAAAATTGTGAAAGTAATCACTTGGCCTAAACTCGGTAAGACGATGTGATAAAATCAACCTATAACCAACAGTAAATCTGTTGCAGCGAAAAGCTTTCCAACAAGTTGCAGATCTTTCCATGATCATATTATTTACCGCAGAGATGCAAATGTTCGGGATGAGTATATACAGGTGTTGTAAGGTTGTTGGTTTCTGCTAAAATCCTGAGACTAATCTAAAGATTTATAAGTATGTGCCCAGACTGCTAGAATGAGGGGCATCTACATAGGGATACTACTATTAGGCATAAAACTGCTCGAGGCTGCAACGCAAAGGGCCCTTGCTATTGTTCACCGCTAACTCTATGAATAATTAAAGTGAAGGCCAAAGATCTATCACATTACTAGCAGTGTTACTGATCTTGGACTTCCGCGTATCTTGCCATATGATCAAAGTTTGAGCCATTTACTTGACATGAAAAAGTTTGGCCACCAAATAGCAAAACAGTAAACTTTTGGACAAACTTAATTCATATCGGAATAAGAAAATTTGAAAAAAAATTCGCCGGTGTGTACAGGATTCAAGAGATAAAAAATTATGTGAAGCAACAATAACATGTGATGCGAAATATTTAGTCAGAAAAAGCCCTGACATCCCCTATACATCAGCATATCTAGAAAACAACAAATGAATGAAAATGAACTCTTGATCCCTAAATTTATCTTGTAAATTTATGGTTTGCTAAAGAAAACCATTAAAAATTCAAATAATATTCCTTCTATTAAACCAAAATTAGCATACATAATAGAAACAGAGAAATACACTCACCTACCTTATGAACAATTCCCCAGGCCTTACCGTGCTTTCCATCCTGCAACAAAAATTACCAAAAGAGAAACAATCATCAAACACGCACTTTTACTATTTGTACCAGTTATTGTTAATTTTTAATACCGCAAGAAAAACAAGTCCATAGACCCAACAATAATCACAAAATGTACTTCCCAACAATTTTCATTTCCGTAAAATTGATCCCAAAAACAACCAAACCAAAAGGAAACAGAACATAACAATCAGTCAAGTCCATCCTGCTAAAACCCCCTAAACACACACACACACATATATATATTATATATATATATATATATATATATTAAACATCAAACATAATATCCACACACAAATATATCACAAATAATACAGACAGTGTATATGTAAAACTTGAAAAAAGAGCAAAAACCCATAAACCCACAAACCAAAATGCTTGCTTTAAAAGTAAATAAATGTGTGTGTGTGTGTGTATGAGAGAGAGAGAGAGGAGGTTACATACTTTGTAAAGATTAAGCTTGGTGATCTGATAAGAAACACCATTCCAATGAGATTTAGCCAAATGATAACCAATACCCCAATTGGGCAAAAACTGAGCTACTTGGAACAGATTCTTTTTATTCTTCTTTCTTTTTGGCTTGGTAGCAACAGCTGCAGCTGCTCCGTTTGAGCTACTACCGGCGGCTGAAGTGCTAAGATTTGATTTAAACAACAGATTGGTAGCTGTTGATGATAAGCTTAATAATCCACCACGGCGGCTCCATACTTTCTCCATTAAACCCCCCCCCCCTGCCTCTCTGTTTACCAATGCGTAGCTTTCAAATATTGTGATTCATTTTTGTGATATTTGCTTTCATGGCCTTTAATATTATTTTTTCACATATTTCTTGTCATACTTTAGGCTTTCTCCGGAATTTGAAGTAATTAGGATTTGTTTGGAGTAAAATATTATCAAATTTATATTCTTTTTAACAAGGAAATTGAACCTAATTTAATTATTCTTTGCCTGTTTTTTTCAGTGTTCCAGAAATCGCTAGGCGTGCGAGGACGGCGAGGGTATTTTCGAGAGATTAATCGGCAAGTTGGAGATTAATCGGACCGATTAATCGGAAGAATATAAATATTTTTTTTAATTTTTATAATTATATAATAATCAATATGTCAAATATTTGTTTGAAAAAAGAAATTAGAATGATATTAAACAATATCTACACATTTGACATGCGTTATGTACTAATTATTGAGTTTACAATATTAACTATATTTTAATTCACACTTTTAAATTAATTATAATATGTTAATTTTATATTTTAAGTGAGAAAGTAAATATATTTGATTACTTGTTAGTTATTACCAATACTTATATTAGAAATTGACATGATATTGCGTGAAATTATGAAATTAATGAATTAAATTATTAAAAGGTAAAAAAAAAAAATTAATTATTTTCCGCCTAGACCGCCTAGGACCGATTTTTGACCGCCTAACCCGCCTAATCCCGATTTTGACCCGAATTTTTGAAAAAACGCATAAATCACCGCCTAGGTCCGAGTCGGGGCGTTTTACCACCGCCTAGCGCCTAGGCGGCCGCCTAGACCGATTTTTAGAACACTGGTTTTTCTTCCTTTTTAACGGCATCTCCAACCCAAGTTAAAAGTGTTAGCTAAAATTACGTTAGCTAAAATTTTATTGAACCTGTATACAATTTTATTTTAGTGGTATTAGCTATAATTACTAACTTAAATCATGTGCGATACACGGGTATCCGTTAATATTTATAAATTTTATTTATCCCGTCATATTATAATTTTAAAATATTTAATAAATATATAATAATTATAAATTTATAATAATAAAAGTAATAAAATAACATGTGGTCATAGTTTAGTAGAATAAATATACAATATCTAGTAGTTTAACAATTTAGCAGTTTAACGGATATATAAAACTATTTATTTATTTTTTTAATAATTGGATAAGTTGTGGTTGTAGTGTAGTAGGATAAGTAAAATATGTGTGTAGTAGTTTAGTAATTTAGTAGTCTAGGGGATATATAACACTATTTATTTATTTTTTTAATAACCAAAATTAGGGAATAACCGTTGAACCAAATTATACCCCATTCTGGTTATTATATTATAGTATTAATTAGCTATATTCAAAATATTATTTTTTATTAAATTTAAATATATTTTAGTAAAAATAAAATTATAATATTTAATAAAATATATTTAATGCTAATATTAAATTTTTTATATTTATGTCAATATTTTAAAATAAACTTTATAAAAAAATATTTATTAAAATTGATTAAAAATATAATAACATACTTAAAAATAAATGAAAAAATAATTAACAAACATTTCTACATATTAATAAGATATATGATGACTAAAATATATTTTTTATATTAGAACTTTTAAAATTTAGTTAACAATAAAATAACATATTCGCACTTAATATTACATAATATTTATTATGTTCAAAATAAAAAAATATAAATATAAATAGTGCATCTATACAAATATTCAAATGCGAGTAACGCCCGAAATACCCACGAACTACTCATTTAAGTGATGCGTATTCGAGTTTTTAAAAATTAATAAAGAATATGCATGTTGAAGATGCGTATTCAATTCTATTTTTAGTGGAACACGCATGTTTAACATGTATATTTTTTATTAATTTTTAAAAACATAGGTGAAACATCCTTCCAATCGGTGTTTTAGGCATTTGCCCCCCCAAATGGTGGGTATTTTAGTTTTTCACCCTATGATTTTCATGCAAGACATTAATAACGTATACAACTTTTTTAATATAACTCATTAACAAATTATGTATTTTCTTTGTCTATAATTTGTATTTACCGAATGAATACAAGTAGTTTAGTCACTATACGTTTAAATGGAAAAGATTTAAAGTTAATTCATAGAATGTTGTTAGTATGTTCTTAAAAATTAAACTAAAAAATAATAGATATGTTTAATTCAGAGTCGAGTAAATTTTTGAATTTTGTTAAAGTAAATCTTGTGTAATAAGTTATTTTATTACTAAAGTCACTATTAATTTACAACTACCTTGCTTAATTTAAAAGGATTAATAATGGTTAACTAAAGTCGTCAAGACTTGCAATAGTATATTCAACAAAATAGATTTACACTCCCGTTAACATAAATTAATTTTTTTATTAAAAATATTATTTTTTTAGATTTAACGTCTATATTGATGTTATATAATTGCTAATATATTAATTTATAAACTAAAGTTGACCCGATCATGTCTTCAGTTTTTAATCTATTGTACAAAGTTAATTTTATAAAATGTCACATTATTGTCAATGTCATAATTAATCAATTAAAATTGACATAATTCACCTAACTTTTAACACATTGAAAAAACTCATATTTAATTGATCATTCTCATTTTTACAACATATAAGACTTTTGTTATTATCTTCTAGTGTATCAATAAATCCGAATACAACATTAGTTTTGAATCTTCTAAAATTAGTAAAGATAAAATCAAATGTGCATGTGTATGTATGTAAATTATTGTTTGTTAGACTTTCGAGTAAATTATGTCGGTCCCGTTTATTTATATGCTAGAAATTTTATTACGTATTCGTCTAATCATAGTCAATAAATTACTCAAATAACATGCATTTATAATTATTCAAAAATTATAATTATCTAATAAGTAAATTGCAATTATTTATGTATTGTAGTCGTAATACCAATGACAAGTAATCCATATCTAATTTTACTCAACAGGGCATCAATCATGGATACGACATAAAGATAACTCATATATCATAAAGACCAACTGACTGATATTCACAAGCTTTTTTTCAAGAACCTTAAGAGAAATTTATACTAATATTGTCATTTAAATCGTTTTCAAGTTTCTTTCTTTTATGATTCTAATTTTTCTTTTTATAATAACTTGATAATATTTGTTGAGTGGCATTTATGACACTTTATTACGCTCCGTAAAGTTTTGAATTGGTGCATTTATACTCAAGTTGTCGGTGTTTAAATGTGTTTTCTAGTATTTTTGCATTTTCAGGCATTCTCCAGGTGATCAGGTAAATTAGCATTGTTTTGGTGCTAATTTGGTGTCAAAGAGGTGTTGGAATAAAAGCTCTTGGAAAGCTGACTCAAATCAGCAAGGAAAACGAAGAAGTCAGATTTTTATACAGGAGGTCAGCGCGCCCGCGCTGGTTAAGCGCTCGGTCGCTCCAGGTCGAGAAAAGAAATCCTGATTCTATTGGGCTTTTGATCCAGAAGACTTCTACTCTGCATGGGGCTGCTATATATACATAAATAAGCTCATTTTTCATGAAGAGATATACGAGAGCACAAGGAGAAGGAGAAAAGAAGACCGTTTTAACACAATTCCACCAAGGCGAAAAAGACCTAGTTTTAACTTGTGATTCTTTGTTTAAGTTGTAACGTTGGATGCTAGTTTTTTTATTCTTAAACCTATTTTGTAATTTATTTATTATTCGTTTATAAAGACTATGTTTGTATTACCATGCTTTCATCGGAACCCACATTGATGATGAGTCTGATTATGGGCTAATCGTTATCGTGGGGTTCTAGCGGATTTACTTATGAATTTCTTTGGTTGATTTGTTTCGATGCCTTAGTGTGTGGTGATTGTATGATATCCTAGTATTGGTTGTACGTACTCATCTTATGAGCGTCGCGAACTTATAAGATAGTGTGTTAATTCTTAATAAAGCGAAGGTGAATTTAGGGGTTTAGAACTTGCCATGCTAGCATAGGTTCATGTGTTATTGTTATGCATGATTCGTAGGTAATTTTAACCATCTTACTTGCCCTATGTAATCACGATAGATAACTTGTGCACTACCGTTATGTTGTCAAATTCTATAGACATATAGGGTCTCAATATAATTGGTGTATATTCAGCTTCTATCTCTTTTGTGGATGTCTGGTAGTATGGTATCCGTGCAACGAAAGTTGGCGTTTATCAGTTTCGTGTTATCTGATTAGTGTCATCACCATTACTTGCTGAGGTTAAGAACAAAAAGGCTATTGAATGAAGTATTTAATGAAGTTAGGATCCCATGTTTGTCATATATATTAATTCAACCATTCTTATTCTCTTAGTTATAATTGTTAGTTTAATTCTTAGTTATAAACAATCTCAATCTGTTAATCGTCTTAACATTGAATAATAGCCATATCATTGTTGAATAAGTGCATAAATTACAAAGTTAACCTAAACCAGTCTGTATGGGAACAAATCTGATTTATATCTTATACTACTTGCGAACGCGTATACTTGCGTGAATTTTAGCGCGTGTTTAGCGACTAACAATATTGTATATAATTTTATAAAATTAAATATTTATAATTCGATAAATTTTTTAAAATATTAGTTCAATTTGTTAATCCTTTCAAATTATGGAATAAGATTAATTTTTTTCATTAGATAACATAACATGAATTATATCAAATAGAACAATACATTATAGTTTTAATATTTTTTCAAATAATTTAAAATAAAGTAATTCAAAATAGTTGTACAGTGTTTTTCATCATTAAATATTATTTTCGTAAAATTACTATTGCTCATCTTAAATATATTTTATTCAAAAGATTGAATTCTATACTTTTTTAAGTTTCTTATATAAAAATATGTGAGTTGAGTTCTATCGAATCCTTATTTTCTATTGAGTATGAGAGTCCACAAATGTTGTGCTAGTAAATTAGTACATAAAATTTTATAAAACATACTATAATGTGAATTTTGTTCTACAAACATCATTATTTTAGTGCAAATCTCATATATTTGACAATTTAAATATTGTAGAACATATCATTTTATCAGTTTCCAAAACATACATGTTCGTGTTGTAGACCACGTACATGTTCAACTTGTTTGAAAATAATGATACAACACCATACCACACATTTATAGACTCCATGACTTTAAAAAGAATTAGGGACTTCATACATATGATTACTTATAATAACCATATCAAATTGAACAATTTAAAATTTAAGATTTCTTTCACAAATATTTGAATACAAATATATTTTTAATTAAATTATGCAATGGGAAAAATCTATATTTTTGATGAAGAAGAATCAAATATCTTACCATTTTTCAAATAACATGTTAATGCAAAATCTAATTTTTACTATTTCGTTATAGTTTAATTTTTTTTCTAAAAAGAATGAAAATAGTAGGACTTTGAAATCACCTTTTTACAAATTCACCATCATTGAAAAATATCATTGTTGGCTAATGAATACAACACAGAGGGGGGGGGGGTAAATGTGTTTTCTTGATTTTTAGGCTTTTTAAAACTATTTTGAATATGGTGAACAAAGCAGTCTAATTTGTAGAGATATTATGTTTAAATAGAATTAATAAAGCATGCACAACACTGTCTGTCTTTTACAAAAAATTTATCTCCCGCATGAGCGTCGGCCGCCCTAACTTCACCTAACCCTAGCCGCCCTACCTTCTTTTTCACCATTTCCACCCATCTCTATCTCCATATTCATCTTCATCTTCTCCTTTTATCACTTTTTCTTTAATAAAATCGAGATTTGTTTTACAAAACTCGAAAAATCCATTACAGTTCTTCACTTTAGTTTTTAGATCTACTAAGGTAAAAGCTTGGATTTTATAATAAAATTCAGTTTTTGGATTCAAAATCTCTGGTCTAACAACATATTACAATTTGGTGTTATTCCGAGATTTTTGAATTTTGGGTTTTTTTCGTATTGTTCTGTTTAAGTTATTATTTGTGTGTTTGATTGTCTCGCTTTATGCGATGTGTCTCGCTTTGTGCGATATGGTGGTTGTGTTGAAATTGAAGTGGATGGCGTATTGAGAGATCTGAATATCTCACATCAACAACACTTTCGGCAGGTCTATAGCTGGTGTCCGGCAGGTAAATAGCTGAGATGCGTTTGGAACGGTGGTGAAAATCACATGTGTTCATTTCTCACAAAAAAAATTTGTTCATAACATGAGGCCTTTAAACTCAGTTATTGCAACTGAGTCCTCTGAACATTGCAATATCAATCAAATTAATGCGAGGGTCAATTGTGAAGCTACTATTTTCGGGGGAGAAGCGTGCTGGATTGTCCGGGAAACCATTACCTTCATTTTTAATTTTCAGAATATTTGTATTCAGTTTGTTAAGCAATCCAGAAACAAAACGGCTAATTATTTAGCTCTATTTGTTTTTCAACCCGGGTTGCGGGGTTTGTCCCGATTGAATCTCTTTCAAGTCATTAATGAAATCTGCTTTAAATTTGGCAAAAAATAAAAATAAAGCATGCACAACAAACACGGTATTTTTAAAACTCACTTAACTCTGCATTAAAATTAAGTATGTCTTGCTATAAATTTATGGGTTCTTTGTAAGTAAAGAACTCAGTTTCTATCTTGAGAGAGTACATGCAATTCTGGATCTGTTTTGTTACTTTTAAAAAAAGGACCAGTGTTTACTTTATAGATTAGTAAACACAGCTTTACACAACATGTAATAAGATGTACTAAATCCTTTTCTAAGCAGTCACTAATACTTTTCATTTCTGGATTAGCAAGTTTTTCCATATCTTGTAGATCTGTGACCTTCCTTTTTCAGTTAATCTTTGCCCTTGATCCTGTACTCTTCAAGCTTCTTTTGTATAATTTTCAAATCAGTGATTGAATTGTTTGTTAATTGATAATCTTGGATCTTTAACTTGTCTGCATTCTGTACTTGAAAAGTATATTGAGATCTCCAGTTTGATCTATAGAGCAGTGACATCTCGATAAGTATAATGACTTACCGAGATATGTGAGTTCTCTATAGGTATACTTGACTTGTCAAGATCTCTAAATACTTGCACTTGAATTGGTTTGTCGATATGTCTGAGATCTCTACATGTGGAACTGACTTGTCAATATCTGTTGTACAAGACATGAATGTACTATAACAAGACTAAGTCAAATTGACAGCCCTAAGTAAGTTGTATGATAATCTAAGTTTGTATTTTGTATTGTATCACTTAAGTATGTAAAAGTGTAAATAGATTAGACTGGAGTATTTTTTTTGTAAACAGTCTCAAGCCTAAGAATAAACTCTGGAAGAAGATCATGAAGATCATGCCTCAGAGACAATGTGAAGAAGCTTGGAGTTGAATAAATCTGTTTTGGAAAAAATATTCTAAGTCATGAAATCCACAAGTCATATATTAAGTCTTATAGAGAAGTCATTCGAGAACTCCAGAATGACTTATCGAGAAGTCAAGAAACAGCTTATAGAGAAGTCTCAGAGATATCGACAAGCCAAAATGAAGATATGAAGATTGAAGATATCGACAAGTCATTTATGCATTAGAGAACTCAGAGATATCGATAAGCCAAAATGAAGATATTAAGATTAGAGATATCGACAAGTTAATTCTATATGCAAAGACGTGGAGATCTCGACAAGCCAAGTTCATTCGAGAACTCAGAGATTTCAATAAGTCAAGATCATACTCGAGAACTCAGAAATCTTGACAAGTCAATTTCACATTCAAGAACTCAGAGACTTCGATAAGTCACAACAACTATAGAATAATAAGAGATCTTGATAATTTATTATACTTATCGAGATATCGAGTTCTCTATATAACAAACTGGAGATCTCGATGTAAAACTCAAGTACAGAATGCAGACCAGTTAAATATCCAAGATTATCAATCAACAAACAAATCAATCACTGATTTGAAAAGTCTACAAAAAGCAGCTTGAAGAGAACAAGATAAAAGACCATGATTAACTGACAAAGTAAAGTCACAGACATGCACGATTTGCAAAGATATGCTAAGACAAAAAAAGAAAGCTTTAGTTAACTTAAAGTAGGGTTTAGTACATGCTATTGCATGCTGTGTAAAACCTGTGTTTACTGTTCTATAAAATAAACACTGGATGTTTTTTTTCAAAACTAACAAAAATAGATCTAGAAAATCTTGTAACTCTCAAGAGAGAAGCTTAGTTATTTATCAACAAAGAACCCATAAATTTGTAGCAAGACATACTTGATTTTAATATAAAATTAAGTGAGTTTTGAAAGATAGTGTATTCATGTGCATGTTTTATTATTCCTGTTAAAACATATTATCTCCACAGTTAGATTACTTTGTTCACCATCTATAACAAGTCAAAAAGCTTAAAAATAATCCAAACCACATTCACCCCCCCTCTATGTTGTATTCATTACCTAATAAGTGGTATCAGAGCTAAATCTGAAAGCAAACAGATTAAAGATCTTGAAAGAATGAATACACAGAAGCTTAACAATATCAAAATTCCTATCTTTGTCAGATCTAACTACACACCATGGAAAAAGAAAATATATTGTTCATCAGGATGACCAATCCATTATACATTCAGATTCTCAATAATGGGCCTTTCACCCCCATGATAAGAGTTGAGGAATCTACAAATGGAGACATGGTCATTCCAACACATTATGCTCCTAAAGATCCTTCAGAATATACTAAACCTGAAAAAGAAAAAGTCTCTCTGGATAGTGGCTTGCATCTGATCTTAATAGAGTCACTTGACAATGTAATTTACAATAACATTATCAACTGTAACACAGCCAAACAGATCTGGGAGAAAATAGAGATCCTATGTTAAGGAACAAAGGAAGTTAAGTCAAACCAAAGGAGGATTCTGGTTTCTCAGTATGAGGGGTTTATGGCTAACCAAAAGAAGGAATTATCGAAGTCTTTGAAAGTTTAACAAATTGATAAATGACTTGCAGCTACATGATAAATATTATGAAGCTGAGGAGGTTAACCTAAAGTTTCTGCTATGTCTTCCTGACCATCTTGAACAGAAAATATCAGCTATTAGAGAAGAAAGAGATTAAAACATAATGACTTTGGAAGTTCTATATAGAATCTTGAAAACTTATGAACTTGAAATATTGTAAAGAAAGTCATTGAAAGCACACCATGGTCATGTTGTTGATGGTTCAAGTGCTTTGATTGTGAATGACAAAGAAGAAAGTGAAGATGAGCAAGATGATCAAGTTCCAGTTGTTCAAGCTATGGAACAAAAGAACAAAGGACCTCATGAGTAAGTTGTGTTGGAGCCAGAGGAAGATGAATATTACACCCTGGATGAGCTAGATGAAATGGATCAATCCATGGCTTACTTGGCTAGGAAATTTTCCAACATAAGAGTCAAGAAGCCAAGATTTTTCAAAATCAAGGGACAATCTTCCAATAGCAACAATTGGAAACCAAAATCTCAGTACAATTCAGCTAGCAAAGGTGGCTACAAAACAGGATCTGTGGACAGATCAAAGATAACGTGCTTCAATTGTGATGAGTTGGGCCACTTTGCTACTGAATGCAGAAAGCCTAAAAAGGATAAAGCTGACTTGGAACTGGAAGCAAACTATGAAGCTCTCTTAAAGAAGCAGTCTGGAAAAGTTTATATTGCAGAAGGAAAAAGTTGGGATGATATTAATGTTGATGAGGAGGATGAAGAAGTTGGAAACTGTGCACTAATGGATTTTGAGCATGGAGAAGCATCCACTTCAAAATCAAAGGTACCAACTCTAACCACTATTGATTTAAATGCTAGTTAATATAAGGAGACTGTGGAAAAGATGAGCGTGGAGATGTTCATATACACACTAGCTTAGTAGCAGCTACTGAGGAAGTCAGTAAGCTAACAAAAGCTAATGAGAAGCTTGAGAGTGAGAAGCAAAAGATGGATCTACTGCTTGTGGAGCTTGAGTCAGTCAAGCAAGAAAATGAATATTTAAAAAATAAGTTGAAGTTTACCAATGAGATTGAAGATGTATTAAGAGAGAAGATTGATAAGAATGAGGTGAAATTGAAATCACTCAGGAATGCATTTGAGTTGATTGGTCAGTACCATGAGAAGAACAAGCCATCTGCTAACATAGCTATTGGTCTTGATTATGATGCTTTGAACAGCAACAAGAAAGCTGTGGGTGATAAAGGAAAAGCAACTGAAAATGAAGGTGTCCCGGCTATGCTGAGAAAGGTTGGTTCACCTATGTTCAAAGCATGTGAAGTAGATTTCAGTGAAGAAGAGTTGATCATAAAGAAAGAATTGCTGATGAACATAATAAGAAAAAAAAAGCAGAAACAACTCCAACTGCCAAAACTGAAAAGAAGCCCTTGGTCAAACAAGATTCCAAGACACATGTCAAGGAACTAAAAACTGAAGATGCAAGAAAGAGGAAGAAGAATAGAAATGGAAAGATTGGGATAAACAAGAGCAATAATTTTGCTTATGTTGCATATGCTTGAAGAAAACAATATCAAAAATGCGGCTCTGTGAATCATGTAGGATTTTATCTATCACGGAAGCATGGTAAAACATTTTTCTTGATATAAAATCCATATAATACGCATACAGATCATGATTTAAATCGAGGGATCATTTCTAACCTTTAAAAGCGATCCAAGAACCACGAGCAAAGATCCTTAGCAGCTGCTGCTCAAGTGTGAAGCATTCCACCAGTATCCACCAAGAAATCGATGTAATGGAGGAGGAGGAGGTGGAGAGAATTAGGGTTTTTTGTAAATTTTTAGGTTAAGGCAAAATAAGGGTTTATAATAGTATATTTATAGGCAAAATTTTCAGCTGAAAATTTTCCCATAAAATATTATTATTATTAACCCTTTATTTTTATTAACCTATTAACTAATAATTAAAACACCTTTTAATTATTAATCCTTTTTCTAAACACTTTAGAAATAATTCTCTCATTTTATTTAATTTCCAAAATTAAATTCTTAATTAATAATATTAAGAACTTTTCTTAATTAATTTATAATTAATTAAATCCCATTTAATCAATTATTAAATTTTCTAATTAATTATTTATTTCACAAATAAATAATTACCAACCATTATTAATTAATTCTTCCACCATTAAATCATTCTCTTTTATGGTGTGACCCTGTAGGTTCAATATTAAGCCGGTAGTAGAAATAAATAATAATAAAACTATTTTATCATTATTTATATAAATTCTCTAATTCATTAAATATGATTAATTAATTAATCATATTTATTCTACATTGTGAGGGATACTTCTCAGCATATCGCGACTATCCGGATAATACGAATTCACTGCTTAGAATACCAAGAACCCATTCAGTTAATAGTTACCGTACAATTAATTCCTTCTACCCTGCAATGTCATGATTAAATATGAGGCATGGAACTCGTGTCAAGCCTATCTTATTTAATCATTTGCTTTCCCATTTTCTATGCTTAGTTCTATTTAATGTAAATTAGAAACTCCTTTCTAATTTCATTCACTCTGGCCAGAGATTCCTGAACTAGCATAAGTGGATCAGCATTGAACATTCTCTTCCTTCACTGGAAGGGGTAGATCCTTTATTGATCATACACTATCTTCGTGTACAAATTCCTATACCCAGTAGAGCCCTTATAATTGTCCCTGGAGACTAAGAACTAAACCAAAGCATAGTTCAGTGTACACAAGATGACTATGATGACCTCAAGTCTAAGGATACTTGTACAACTATCACTATGTGAACAACTACTGACACGTGAGTGAACTCCATCAGTTGTTCAGTTGTGTGAGTCATGTTCAGTGAACTTATTCTATAATAAGCACCTACATACTAGTTTTAGTGTCACCACACAAATGTCTATGAGAACAGACAGCCTTCATAATGAAGCAAGCATAGTATGTACTGATCTTTGCGGATTATTAATTACCAGTTAGTAATCCTACAACCAGGAACTATTTAAGTTTAGAGTTATCATCTTTTAGGTCTCATTATTATGATCTCATCAAAATCCATAAAAAGCTTTACTCTAAACTGTGGTATATCTTATTTAAACACTTAAAATAGATAGAGCCCACAATAAAAACAAAACAAGTCTTTTATTAATATCAATGAAATCAAAAATAGATTACATAAAAGTTATTCCTAAATCCTCATACATGATTGGACTTAGGACATATCTCTTTCAAATCATCTAACTCACCTTTGTAAAAAGGTTGTTAGCAAGCCAGGAGTGGGAGCATGCAAGTACAATGAAGTAAAAACTGAAGATCCCTATTCATTCTGTGACAAGTTTGATTGCATACCTTGTAACATGAAAATAATGACAAGTTGCCACAAGCTAAGAGTTGATCTTAAGGAAATCAATATTGAGTCTTCAGCCAGAAAGGACAATGCACATCATTTAATGAATTTTATCCTTTCTGAATCATCAAACTCTGCCTCTATCAAATCTGTTAACAAAAGAATAGTACCCAACATTGCTTGGGTTTCTAAACACACTTAAACTCATTGTGTGCAGGGCAAAGGAAAGAAAGTTATATGGATCTGTTAGGTCACACACACTGTAGCGGGGGTGAATACAGTGTAAAGTACAATCAAATTGAACTCTAATAACTCAAGTGACAGAAAATAAACTTTATTAAAATAATAAACGCTGTTACAGTATGGAACTGTTACCTCTCAGTGATGAACAAATATCATGAGAGCTGCTAGGGTTATATGAATAATCTTCTCGAATATATTAACACTTATAGTGTAAACCCTATGTCTGTGTTTATATACTACACAGTTACAAGATAATCGCTAATTGATATGGAATATAATTCTGCTTCCTAAAATATATCAATCAAATATCTTTTCTTCCAAGCATTCTATTCTTCATAGAACTCCTTCTTCATGCATATCTCTTCTTATGTTTATCTCGATCTTCTTTCCTTTAATCAACTACTGTCCTTATCTGAACGTCCTTCAGTACTTAAGTTCTGATATCCATCTTCTGATGATTATCTCCTGATAATATAAGTATTGATATCCTTAAGTCCTGACTTCCAGTAAGTACTGATTTATCCAGTTTAAGTAAGATCTGAAAACTAAACATAAATCATATTAGCCATGACATTATCAAATATATCTAACAATCTCCCCCAACTTGTAAATTAGCATAATATACAAGTTTAATAGATATTTGATGATGTCAAAAACATTAAGTACAAATGTATGAGAATTAGACTAGATAACTACAACTTACAGTCCTTAAAGCTTTACCAATATTTAACTTCTAATAACAGCTTCAGTCTGTACAAATATCAGAATTTAATCAGTTGTAGATCTTGACTTGGCTTCATCTTCTGATCTCTTTGATGTCAGGAGTTGTTCTGAGATAGTTCTTTAACAAACATTTCTCAGCATATCTAAGTTCATCAATCATCCTCCTTTTAGCATCTTTAAGCTCTGCAGTATCTTCACCAATTTGAAAGATTGCAGCCCTGAGATAATTAATCTTAGCTTTTCTTATATCCTGATCCAGTCTGATCAAATATGCCTTATCAGACTCAAGCTTGAATTCCACAGCCCTGTAACCCAGAAAGGTAGTTATAATCTTAGCAGTGTTGGGCTTCATTTCAACTATATCACCCTTGTGATCTCTGTACTTTGGAACATATGTGCTGTCAGACTTAACAGAATATAGCCTTTTTCTGTCTCTGAATCTGATCCTTCAAATAGTTTGCAGCACTTCCTGTCAATCTGTCATTCACTTGAAGTAAGAATAGTACATGCTCCAATTCTTCAAAATACTTCAATGGAATGACATTTTGCCTTATATGATAAACCCTACCATCTGTCATGAAGTACAACAAGATGTGTTCTTTCAAGTAGGTATGGTAAACCATTTGTACAGATTCCAGTTGATTCAATCTCTCAGGAGTTGCTCCAATACCTGGTTCACTCAAGGAAGTTGGATCATTGGTAGTGTTCTGTATTCTTCTTTCATCAGCACTTCCCAATCCAGTTTTATCTCTTGCTTCCTTTCCAGTAACTACTCTTGCTTCAAAACCACTTGCAGCAGTCTTCAAAGGTTGAGTCTGTTTTGCTTTAGTGAATCCTGGTAGGGGTGTCTTTGATCTATCTTCTGATATCAAGTTAACTTGAGCTATGTCAGAGGTTACTTGTTTCTTCGAAATATCAGAACTTACTGTTTCTTGACTCTGAACAACTTGAGCCATATCAGAGGTTGTCTTAAGAACTTTTCTTGAAGTCAGAGCAAGATCATCCTTTTCATCGGTGATTTCTTCATTCTCAGGAGGCACATAAACCTTGATAGGTTCACCAACCTTTTCTTTACCCTTGGATCTTGGATCTATCTGCGGTTGTGATTTAGCCAATGTTGCTTCAGTATTTGTCCTTTCTTTTATCACAATACCTTTGAGTTTTGGAAGTGTCTTTTTACCAGAAGCTTCAGATTTAGATGCGACTTTCTCTGATATAAATCTGGATTCTTCTTCCATTAAACTCTCCAAGTCCATTCCTGGATTTTCCTGAAGAAATAACTGTCTTGACATTTTTTCATCAAGATCTAAAAGTTCATCAGAACTTTTCCTTTTACCAGTAGCAGAACTAATTCTTTTCCCAGTATCAGAACTTGTCCTGTGACTTGTGATTTCAGTTTTTCTTGATGAGAAACCTCTACCTTGACTATGACCTCTACCCATTCCAGAGTTTCCTTGATCATCCTTTGCATCATCCTTCCCTTCAGTGTCTTATCAGTTTTGCATTTGGACTTAATTACTTTCTCCCCCTTTTTGGCATCAGCAGGTAATAGAAGAGAGACAAGCAATTTCATTGAGGCTTGGATTTCATTAAGTTGAGATTGCTGAGAAGCTTGATTTTTCAGAATATCATCAATCTGAGCTTGTTGGGTCTCTTGAGTCTTCTCAATATAAGCAACCCTGTCAAAGGTAGGTTGGAAGAACTTTTTCTTATCAATCTTTTGAACTTGTTCTTGCTTCATGAGTTCTTCCCTTAAGAGATGTAACTCTGCATGAGTAGTTGAATGGAGACCTTGTAAATGTTTAGTACTCAATGCAGTGACTCTAAGCTGTGTTTTGAAATCATCAGTATTTAACATTTCATCAGCTTTTGTCAAGTGCTCAGCCAGATTCTGTGCAGATGGAGCACAGGTGACTGAGTTCCATTCCTTAGTCCACTCCTGTCCTGCAGGAGTTTCACTCCAAGGCACTGGTGCTTCTCTTATAACAAACTTCTTAACAAGTTCAAATTTAAGAACAGTTTGTTGAGGGGCATGTCATGAAGGACCTGCTTCATCAGCATCTGTATTTGGAGCAGCATCACTAGTATCTCCAGCATTTGCAATATCAGAACTTACAGAATCAGTATCTTCTGATAAAACAACAGTATGAGTGCCTGTTAGGTGTTTGATAGAATGTCTATATGAAAAACCAACGTTAGAAGAAGAAAGAGAGTAAAAGCAAATAGAGAGAAAAAATTATAAAAGTGAATAAAGGATTAGAAAATCCTCTCTCTGTCTTACTTATACTTTTGAAAAAAAATGTAACCGTTGGACACCTGTCAGACATGCAGTAATAACGAATAGTTAATGGGCACGGGAAAACAGTAATCATTACTTACCCACTTGCAGTTTTTCAAGGAAAAACCGTTCCACTGACCCAGTAATTCCATTAATCAAGGTAAGTCAGGTTTAATTCAAAATTGAAACTGTTTCCTCTTATTCAATTATTTTACACTGCAACACCAATATTCTGAAATAAAATTCGAGTTAGAATGACCAAAATGAATCAAGGGAACAAGTACTGATAATGTAAAATCAGAACTTAAGTTAAATTTAGATTATAATGGTCATCCGAATATGAATATTTATCAGGATTTATTAATACATTTCAGAACATCTCAGAGACAAGAACTTGCAAAAAAAGAAATTTCATTAATATATTGAGAGAATACATTAATGAAATTTAAAGTACATCAGAACTTTTACAAGATTGTCCTAAGCTGCTAAACCTAACGTCAACAGCCTTTGTCCTAGCTCAAGAAGCAGGGCAAGGCTGACGATGAAGAAAAACAGGAAAAAGAAAAAAAATCATTTCTTCTTCTTACTCTCCACAAACAGAATAGCGAGTCGTATGATTCGCTCTTGCTGGCGGGAAGCTTCCAACCTTTCCTCCTCCAATCGCTCCAGATGGCGATAGTAGTCCATGTAGAAGAACAGGAGGTGGGTGAGTACCTCCTGGGGAACTGAGTCCCATATCTCATCAGGAATGGCAGTAACGTGCCATTCCTGCTGCCAGGCTTCATAGCTTAGCTCCATGTTAAATGTTTCATAGTTCAAAAACATATTGTAATTGACCATGGTGTATTTGATATAAAGATTATGAAGGTGAGTTTGTGATAAAAGATTTGATGTGAAGGCTGATATGAAGTGGTTGTTTATATAGGCAAGAGAATGCCAGGAGATGCAAAGAAATTTAATGCTGACAGGTAGAATTAATCCTACCTCGTCTCCACAGACTTGGAAAAAGTAAAACAGTCATTGGAAAGGTAAAACATGGTTTAATGCGCACAAGTAGCAAAAAAATGACTGTGCATGTACGAGTACCACTATCCCTAAATATAGTGACCGTTAATCTTCCACTTCAACATATTCTGGTTTAAACTGAGACTGTTTTTAAATTTTATCCACAAATAAGTCATGTAAAGAATCAGAATTTAATATCAGAACTTAGACTTATATCAGAACTTAACGGTCATCAGAACATAATTTCTTAACTCGAAAAATGAATGCCTATATTAGTAAGTCCTCACACAAATTCTGATTTAGATTTTTCAGAACTTAATCATCAGAACATGCAATCAGAACTTGTCCTCAGAATTTGTGCAATGTGACACATAAACTGTTCATCTAAAATAACATAGATCACCACAATTATTTTCATCATTCATATGGAGTGTTTAGTGTGTAAATTAAGCTAAATATCAGACAAAAAGTAAAGTCTGATTCACTTCAGTACATCTTAGAAATAAGGCATAACTAAAACTTTACTAAAAACCTGTCATTATTCTGAAACCTACTGTTGAATGAGTTCATGCTGGAGTCCACCTCAACTATTTTATGCTAATTTTGTGCATCTTTTTAAATTCCATTTTACAGTGGCTTCTCAGTGTAAGTGAGTCATGACTGCTTATCAGAATTTATGCTATTATCAGAGTATTTCTCCAGTAATCATAGAGTGTGAAAAGTCACCAAGAAAATATTTTGCTTTTCTGATGCATATTTACTTAATACCAGTAATGCACTTGGGTCGTTCCTTCCACATTTGTACTCTAGATCTCAAAGGAGTACCTGAATTTTAATCCTTGATTCTTTTTCTTTTTCTTTTGATAAGTGAGGTTTATCAGCACTTAGTACATCCAAACAGATTTACTAGCATCAGAACTCAACAGATGAGAAGCATATTCTAGTTTGTGACTTAGTAATAAGATAGACAAAGTAAACTCAACTAAGCTCAATATCAGAACTTGCTTGTGTCAATGAATTTCCACAAGAATAATTACTTCTAACATGGGATCCCTTGTTTATTGAAGACTACTAGGTCAGCATCTAGCACAAGTATCCTCATAGGATTGAATAGTTACCTAAACAGACATATTATTATCAGAGTTTAGAAAGTTACATCAGACAACAGTCACTACTTAAGCAAGTTTTCAATTAAGCACAAAATACACAAAGAGAGTAATTTCTGTAAATACTGATCATAAAGTCTGATGCATCAGAACAAAACTAAGCAGATTTAGAAAAAAAACCTGAAACCATTCCAATTTCATTTACCAATCTTGTAAAAGTAGCTTCACACAATGGTTTGGTGAAGATATCTGCTAGTTGTTGATATGTTGGAACAAAGTACAATTCCACTGTACCTTCATCCACATGTTCCCTGATGAAGTGGTACCTGATGCTGATGTGCTTTGTCATAGAGTGTTGAACTGGATTACCTGTCATAGCAATAGCACTTTGATTATCACAGTAAATAGGGATTTTGAAATATGTTAACCCATAATCCAGTAACTGATTCTTCATCCAAAGAATCTGTGTATAACAGCTTTCTGCAACAATGTACTCTGCTTCTGCAGTTGATGTGGAAATTGACTTTTATTTCTTGCTAAACCAAGAAACCAATCTGCCTCCAAGAAATTGGCAGCTTCCACTTGTGCTTTTCCTGTCAATTTTGCAACCTGCAAAATCTGCATATGAGTAACCTATTAGTTTAAAATCTGATTCTCTGGGATACCACAATCTCAGATCAGCTGTTCCTTTAAGATACTTGAAAATTCTTTGCACAGCTGTTAGGTGAGGTTCTCTTGGATCTGCTTGAAATCTTGCACAAAGATAGGTAGCATACATGATATCAGGTCTACTAGCAGTTAGATAGAGTAGAGAGCCAATCATACCTCTGTAATCAGTAATATCTACTGATTTACCAGTATCCTTGTCCAGTTTTGTTGCAGTGGCCATGGGAGTGGATGCACTTGAACAATCTTGCATTCCAAATTTCTTCAACAAGTTTCTGGTGTACTTAGTTTGACAAATAAAAGTTCCTTCTTCATTCTGCTTGACTTGAAGGCCCAGAAAATAGCTAAGTTCCCCCATCATACTCATCTGATACCTTGACTGCATCAGTTTGGCAAACTTTTTGCAAAGTCTGTCATTTGTAGATCCAAAAATGATATCATCAACATAAATCTGGACCAGAAGTAAGTCCTTTCCATGGTTGAGGTAGAACAGTGTTTTGTCTATTGTTCCTCTGTTAAATCCACTTTCCAGAAGAAACCGAGCTAAAGTCTCATACCATGCTCTAGGAGCTTGCTTAAGTCCATAAAGTGCTTTATCTAGCCTGTAGACATAATCTGGAAATTTGGAATCTACAAAGCCTGGAGGTTGTTCAACATATACTTCTTCCTCCAATTCTCCATTGAGAAAAGCACTTTTTACATCCATTTGAAAGACAGTAAACTTTTTGTGAGCAGCATAAGCCAAAAATATCCTTATGGCTTCTAACCTAGCAACTGGTGCAAATGTTTCATCATAATCAATTCCCTCCTGTTGAGAATATCCTTTTGCAACCAGTCTTGCCTTATTCCTTGTAATTATGCCATCACTATCAATTTTATTTCTGAATACCCACTTTGTACCAACAACAGATCTATTCGTTGGTCTTGGCACTAGGGTCCAGACTTTGTTTCTTTCAAATTCATTTAACTCTTCCTGCATTGCTTGCACCCAATCAGCATCTTGAAGAGCTTCTTCCACTTTCTTTGGCTCAGTCTGAGAGAGAAAAGAATTGTAAAGACATTCGTTTGAAGTACCTATTCTAGTTCTGACACCTGCATCAGGATTTCCAATTATCAAATCAGGTGTATGCGATTTAGTCCACTTCCTTGCAGATGGAAGGTTTTCTCTAGAACTGGATGCTCCCCCATGATCCATGCTGTCTTCATTTTCATTTTCTAATGCTCCCCCTGAAACTATGCTCTCTGAGTTGGATTCTTCAGAATTTAGATTTTCAGAACTATCAGAACTTGGCTTATCAGAACTTGACGAATCAGAACTTGAAGAGCCAGATGTATGTTCTGATGCTTCTTGAAATGTGGTAAGATCTTGAGTATGCTCCCCCTGCATAGATGCATCTTCCTTTGGCGTAGTCACCACAGTTTCAATAACATCAGAGTTTAATCCATCAGAGTTTACAGTATCAGGACTAAGACTGTCGGGATTTTCAGTATCAGAATTTGAGTCTTCATTTTCAAATCTCAGCTGATCATGATCAATAAAATCTTCAAGTCCAGTAATCTTCTTGTCATCAAAAGAGACATTGATAGATTCCATGACCACTCTTGTTCTCAGATTATAGACTCTGAAGGATTTTGTGGAAAGTGGATATCCAACAAAGATTCCTTCATCAGCTTTTAGATCAAATTTGGATAGCTGTTCAGGATGAGTCTTGAGAACAAAACACTTGCATCCAAATACATGAAAATACTTCAGATTTGGCTTCTTTTTCTTCACCATCTCATATGGTGTCTTTCCTTGCTTGTTAATGAGTGTTGCATTTTGAGTAAAACAAGCAGTATGCACAGCTTCAGCCCAGAAATAGGTTGGAAGCTTTGCTTCGTCAAACATTGTACGTGCAGCTTCAATGAGAGTTCTATTCTTCCTTTCAACAACTCCATTTTGCTGTGGAGTTCCAGGAGCAGAGAATTCCTGCTTAATTCCATGGTTTTTGCAGAACTCTTCCATTATCAAATTCTTGAACTCAGTGCCATTATCACTCCTTATTGTCTTCACAGAATCTTTGACCAATTTATCTAGTTGTTTGACATGATCAATCAAGATAGATGCAGTTTCACTTTTTGTGTGCAAGAAATACACCCATGTGTATCTGGTGAACTCATCCACTATGACCATAGCATATTTCTTCTTTGCAATAGACATGACATTTACTGGACCAAATAGATCAACATGTAGCAGGTGATAAGGCTCAAGAATTAATGATTTAGTCTTGCTATTGAATGAGGATTTTCTTTGTTTAGCCTTCTGACAAGAATCACAAAGGCCATCAGGAGCAAATACTGACTTTGGTAGTCCTCTCACAAGATCTTTCTTGACCAACTCATTTATATTGTTGAAATTTAAATGAGAGAGTTTCTTGTGCCAATTCCAGCTTTCTTCAATCGATGCTCTACTCATCAGACAGATTGCAGAACCATCAGTACTTGTTGAAAGCTTAGCTTCATAAATGTTACCACGCCTGTATCCTTTCAGAACAACTTTGCCTTTGGATTTACTCACAACTTCACAGTGTTCTTCAAAGAAATCAACATGATAACCTCTGTCACAGATTTGACTTATACTTAGCAGATTGTGTTTAAATCCTGAGACCAGAGCTACTTCTTTAATGATGACATTTCCAAGATTGATATTGCCATATCCCAATGTTTTTCCAATGTTGCCATCTCCATAAGAAACACTTGGGCCAGCTTTCTCCACAAAGTCTGATAGCAGGGCTTTATTTCCAGTCATATGTCCTGAACATCCACTATCCAGAACTAGGATATTTTTCCTGTTGCCCTTTGATTCAGCAGCTTCAGAACTGCTTTCAGCATTTGCTTTATCAGTATTTGCCATCAAAGCATAATTCTCCTCACTTTCAGAGTCTGAGGTGTCTGTCCAGCTTTTCTTCTTTGTGACAAGAGCCTTACCTTTGTCACCCTTCACTTTCTTGCAATCAGGAGATATGTGGCCTTTCTCTCCACAGTTATAGCATTTGACATTGGTATTATCTCCTCTATCAGACTTTCCTCCTCTGCCCTCAGATCTTCTGAAATTCTTCTTATCTGAACTTGTGCCTTTCCTGGAAAACTTCTTTTCCTTCCTGAACTTTCTATATGCAATCTTTGTGATCCCTTTCACCATAAGAGCACACAACTTCATCATCTCCTCATCAGCATCAGTCTCAGGGAAGCTTTCAGAATCTGAGTCATCATCACTCTCAGAACTTGATGACTCAGTATCAGACTTTGTGAAAAGAACTTTTCCCTTGTCTTTCCTTGAGGTAGCTGCCTTGGGGGATTCTTCTTCAGCCTTAGGAGCAACTGTCCTTGACTTTCCTCCTTTCCTCTTGCTTCTTTGTTCCATCTCAAGTTCATGAGTCTTGAGCATTCCATAAATTTCATCAAGAGTTGTTTCATCAAGATTGTAGTTGTCTCTTATTGTTGTTGCCTTCAAATCCCAGCATTCAGGAAGAGCTAACATGAATTTAAGGTTTGAATCTTCAAGATCATACTCTTTATTAACCAATGACAAATTATTCAAGAGTTTGACAAATCTATCATATAAATCAGTCAATGACTCATTAGCCTTTGAGTCAAAGTGTTCATACTCTTGAGTGAGTATTGTCTTCCTGTTCTTCTTAATTGTATTAGTTCCCTGACACCTTGTTTCCAAAGCATACCATATCTCCTTTGCAGTCTTGCAGTTAATTACCCTGTTTGACATTACATTATCAATGGCACTATGCAGTAAGTGCCGTACCTTAGCATCCTTAGCAATTGATGTGATATCTTCAGCAGTATAATCACTCTTCTCATTTGGTACAGTCTTTGCTGCTTCACCTGCAACTGCAACATCGAGCTTGGTTGGTTTGTGAGGTCCTTCCTTGATTCTATCAAGATATTCTGGATCTGTAGCTTCCAGAAACATGGTCATCCTCACCTTCCATATGGCATATTCAGATGGTCTCAGTATGGGAACTCTGATGGTCTCATACCGACTTTGAATTTGTGTCTTCGGAGGTTTTTCAGTTTTGGTAGGCTTAGTTGGAGTTTCTGTGTCAGACATGATTGTGTTTGGATCTTAAACTGTATGTGCGTTAACAGATAAGCTCTGATACCACTTGTTAGGTCACACACACTGTAGAGGGGGTGAATACAGTGTAAAGTACAATCAAATCGAACTCTAATAACTCAAGTAACAGAAAACAAACTTTATTGAAACAATAAACTCTATTACAGTATGGAACTGTTACCTCTCAGTGATGAACAAATATCACGAGAGCTGCTAGGGTTATATGAATAATCTTCACTTATAGTGTAAACCCTATGTCTGTGTTTATATACTACACAGTTACAAGATAATCGCTAATTGATATGGAATATAATTCTGCTTCCTAAAATATATCAATCAGATATCTTTTCTTCCAAGCATTCTATTCTTCATAGAACTCCTTCTTCATGCATATCTCTTCTTATGTTTATCTCGATCTTCTTTCCTTTAATCAGTTGCTGTCCTTATCTGAACGTCCTTCAGTACTTAAGTTCTGATATCCATCTTCTGATGATTATCTCCTGATTATATAAGTACTGATATCCTTAAGTCCTGACTTCCAGTAAGTACTGATTTATCCTGTTTAAGTAAGATCTGAAAACTAAACATAAATCATATTAGCCATGACATTATCAAATATATCTAACAAGATCATAGACAGTGGATGCTCAAGACATAAGACAGGTGATATGGCCCTGCTATCACAGTTTGATGAGAAGGCTGGCCCATTAGTGACTTTTGGAGACAACAACAAAGGTTTCACAATGGCATATGACAAATTTATTTATGGAAATATTGTCATTGAAGATGTAGCACTGGTAGCTGATCTTGACGTGAATCTCCTTAGTGTTAGTCAATTTGCAGACAAAGGATTCAAGGTCTCATTTGACAAAGGAGAATGCATTTTTATCAGCAAAAAGATTGGTGAAGTTACTTTGAAAGGAGCAAGGAAATGAAGCTTATTTGTTGCAGACTTGGACTCAGTAAATGAGGATGGAATTTGTTGCTTCTACACTAAGGCATATGTAGAGCAAAGCAAGCTATGACATACGAAGCTATCTCACTTGAATTTCAAGGCAATCAACACTCTAGTTAAAAAGGAGTTAGTGAGAGACGTGCCTAATCTGGAATTTGCTCAAGATGAAGTCTGTGATGCTTGTCAGAAAGGAAAAATGAAAAGATTAAGTCACAAGAGTAAAACTGTGAATTCTATAAGTGCACCTTTGCAACTTATTCACATAGCTTTATTTGGACCAGTTAATGTCCATTCAATTTCAAGAAAAAGATATGCACTTATGATGGTGGATGACTACTGAAGATATACATAGGTATAATTTATGTACTCTAAAGATGAAATTCCATACATCATAATTGAACACATTAAGAAGATTGAAAAGCAGGCCGAAGATCAGAATTGTGTGAAAAGATTGAGGAGTGATAATTTAACAGAATTCAGGAATGCAACCTTAACTGAATTCTATAAAGACAAGGGCATTGTTCAAGAATTCTCAGCTGCTAGAACACCTCAGCAAAATGGGGTAGTTGAGAGAAAGAACAAAACATTAGTAGAGGTTGTTAGAACAATGTTGCAAGATGAAAAACTGCCAACTAGTTTTTGGGAAGAAACTGTGAACACTGCATGCTATACTCAAAACAGATATCTCATTAATAAGAATCTTGGTAAGTCACCCTACTCAATCTTGTCTAAAAGGAAGCTCTCTTTGAAGCATCTTCATGTGTTTGGAAGCAAGTGCTATGTTTTGAAGGACAACTCTAAATATATGGGAAAATTTGACTCTAAAGTTTATGAAGCAATTTTCCTAGGATATTCATTGGAGAGAACTGCATACAAATTCTATGTGATTGAATAGAAGAAGATTATGGAAAACACAGATGTTACTTTTGATGATGACAAATGTCCAGGCTTGGAATGCCTTGATGACAATGAAACTGAAGCCCTTATATTTGAAAATCTTAGATAGTGATTCTGAAGATGAAGCTGAAATCAACACACAACATATGATGGATGAAGAGACTACTGGACAAGTGAACCATGAAAATGGAAGCTCATCTCAAACACCTGAATTTAATAGCACAAACTCAGGGGTAAGAAGAGAAGAAAGTTCTGCAAGTCATGCCAATGGTGAAGGCACAAGTCAATAAACTCACACTAGATTGTGGGATAGAAGTCACACTAGAGATGCAATTATTGGTGATCCTTTTGCTAGAGTGAGGACTAGTAGTGCTACTACTAATGAATGCCTTCATGCATGCTTTCTATCATAAATGGAGCCTAAGAAAACTGAAGAAGCTCTAATGGACCCTGATTGGATATTTCTGCTATGCAAAAGGAACTCAATCAGTTTGAAAGAAACAAAGTTTGGGAGTTAGTTCCTGCACCAAAGAACAGAAATGTAATTGGAACAAAGTGGGTGTCCAAGAACAAGATGGATGAAAATGGTATTGTTACCAGAACCAAAGCAAGGTTGGTTGGAAAAGGCTACTCACATGAGGAAAGAATTGTTTATGATGAAACCTTTGCTCCAGTTACAAGACTTGAAGCAATAAGGATTTTTCTTGCATTTGCTGCACATTCAAACTTTAAAGTGTATCAAATGGATGTCAAGAGTGCATTCCTAAATGGTGAGTTGGAAGAAGAAGTTTATGTGCAACAGCCACCTGGCTTTGAAGATCCAGAATTTCCAAATTTTGCATACAAGATACTCAAGGCTCTCTATGGACTAAAACAAGCACCTAGAGCTTGGTATGACACACTGTCAGAATTCTTAATCAAACACGGATTCACTAGAGGAACAATAAATAAGACTCTCTTCTACAAGAAGCATGGTGATGATATGATCCTAGTTCAGATTTATATGGATGATATTATCTTTGGTTCTACAAATGAAAAGTTTTGTCAAAGATTTTCTAAGCTTATGTAGAGTGAATATAAAATGAGTATGATAGGGGGAACTGAGTTACTTTCTTGGACTTCAAGTCAGTCAAAGAAGTGATGGAACCTTCATCAGCCAAACTAAGTATGTCAAAGATTTATTGAAAAAGTTTGGTATGGTTGACTGGTCACCTGCATCTACACCTATGTCTACAGCTACAAAGTTGGATGAAGACAAAAAGGGCAAAAGTGTAGATATTTCAAGCTATAGAGGAATGATTGGATCTTTACTGTACTTAACTGCAAATAGACTAGACATCATGTTTGCTACATGTCTATGTGCAAGATTTCAAGTCAATCCAAAGGAATCACATTTGATGGCTGTAAAGAGGATTTTCAGATACTTGAAGGGGACTTCGAACTTGGGATTATGGTATCCTAAGGGAACTGTTTTGAAGCTGCTGGATACACAGATGCAGATTTTGTTGGATGCAGGGTTGACAGAAAGAGCACTAGTGGAAACTGTCAGTTTCTTGGACAAAGACTTGTATCCTGGTATAGCAAGAAACAACAATCTGTGTCAACTTCCACAGCTGAGGCTGAATACATAGTTGTTGGAAGTTGATGTGCTCAAGTGCTTTGGATTAAAAATCAGCTAATGGATTATGGCCTAGTGTTACATAAAATTCCAATTATGTGTGATAATACTAGTGTTGTATCTATTGTGGCTAATCCGGTTATTCATTTTAGAACAAAGCACAATGATTAAGGTACCATTTTATTAGAGAACATGCTGCAGATGGTACCATTGAGCTCATTTTTGTTCCAACAGAAAAATAATTAGCTGACATTTTTACTAAACCTTTGGATGAAGCAACTTTCACTAGACTTGTAGGTTAAATTGGTATGTTAAATTCTTCATCCTAAGGCAAGAACTCGGCTAATATTTTGCAGCAGATTAGTTTCTAGTAAATCAAAATTAATTTTATTTAATTGGAAATTAACTAAAATATGAATTATAAATATTTCAGATTTCTCTGTATATTTATTTTTCATTTCATTTTTCATTCAACTTGGAATTTTTCAAAATTCTAAGAAAACTGTCTAAATGTTGATTTGCATTTTCAATATGTAAAATTAGCTAAGGCAGAATCAAAGTAATCAAATGTAGAGAACCGAGTTTTCGATAAGTCAAATTGACTTATCGACAAGTCATTTTAAGACATCTCGAGTGAGTTATCGATAAGTCAATTTTATGACTTCTCAAGGGACTTATCGATAAGCTTCATTATGACTTATCGATAAGTCATTGGAGAGTTCTCTATAAGTGCCAACTTACAGAGTTCTCTACAAGTACAATTTTAGACTTATAAATAACTCAAAATTGAGATAATTTAATTTATTAAATTATTTTAGTAAAAATACTTTTGACAAAATCATTCCAATTTTATTTTGATTTATTCAAATAAAAATTAGAAATAAATCAGTCCATTTAGGACAAACTGAGTATTTATTTTACATCTCGACAAGTCAGTTCTAGTTCTCTAAAAGAGTAAATTAAAATGACTTCTCGATATGTAATTCTCATTTCAAAATGACTTCTCGATAAGTAAATTCCAAACATTTATTTTTGAGTTCTCGATAAGTCATTTGCTTTTACTATAAATACTCGGACATCTCGACATACACATACTTACACCTTCGAGAACTCTAAGTGACCTAGAATTTTCAAATCTAAACCAATTTCTCTCTCGTTCCGAACTCTTTCTCTTTAATTTTTCTTACCCACTAAACTTCATACTCGCCTCAATGGCATCAAACACTATTTTACCCTTTATCCCAAAAGAAACCAACTTTCTTGTAATTCTGGATGCAAATCAAGCTCCTGAATCTTACAAAAGATTTGTGAAATTTTTGTCTGAAACATACTTTTAGGAGCTCTTACGGCTAATCATGTACTCTATTTGGATGTGTTAGGGGATTTCTGGAATACAACAGTGACAAGAATAGTGGTGCATGAGAATCAGGAAGCATCAATAGTGATAGATTGTATAATCAAGGGCCAACAGGTGGAGATCACTGAGAATGATGTCAATATGGCTTTGGGCTTACCTACTAACAAGATGGTGGAGGTTCCAACTCAGGATGAGCTTTATTAATTCATGGACTTCATCAATTATTCTGAAAAGATTAATCTGGCAAGCATGAACAAAAAGAACCTGAGGAGGGAATGGTCTTTTCTTTTTGATTCAGTAATAAGGGCTTTCACCTGCAGAAAGTCAAGGTTTGACAACATTTCCAGTATTGTCCAAAAGTTGGTCTACTCAATGGCTCACAACAAATAGATCAATGTAGGACACTACATCTTGGAGAAATTGAGCACCGGGCTAACAATGCCATTAGCATCAAGAGGTAAGGAAATATTTCTTCCTAGATTCATTATGTCTGCTTTAAACTATAAAGTAAATGACATTCATATGATAAATGGTGTAGATAGATCATTAATAGGCAATTATAAGCAAGTGTCCAAAATTCTATTTGGATCACTATCTACAAAGAATAAGGTGCATGTGGGTCTTAAATTAACTTAATTCATGTTGGAGAAATTTAGGACTTATCCCTATCCCATGCCTGACATGAGGTCTAGTACAAGTCATTCTAGTTCAGTAATGGTCCCTGAACCTGTGGAAGTACAAGCACAGGAACACCAACAGGGACCTTCCAATGCTGAGACCCCTTCTTTTATACCAGTAGTTGTTAGGAAGCCAACCACTTCATCCTCTCAAAAGTGTAAAGTGAGTAAAAAGAAGAGAAAACAGGCACCTTTACCGATTATAAATTGGAGTGGTGATGAACAGACAGAACCTGAGTCACGCTTGGTCAAGAGAAAACCAAAGAAGGCTAAAAACTTAGAGTTGACCACTCAACCCACCTCTGCATTCTCTGAAAAGGATGTAGTTGTAACACAGGGACTTAAACAGACTCTAGGAGCATCCTCTCAATAGGCTGTCTCTATTGAAAAGAGCACTCTCCCTAGTGTACCATGTAATGAGTCTGCACAACCATCATGTTAGGTACAATTGATGATATCAAATAGAAACTATCAGAAGTTCACATCAGAACTTATATATCAACAGATGTTGATGACATCAACGGATGATGAAATATCAACAGATGATAGGATATCAACGGATGATGATTTCAACGGAGATGATGTCAACAGATAATGAAATCAGTATTTGTCACATCAGTTGATCATCGAGGAGGAAAAGGAAATAGGAATTTCAAGGCGGTGAAGTACTTTATCTCAGAAGTAATAGTATAGGTTTCCTTGTTGTTAATAGAATAGGATTCCTTATACATTGGTAGTTGTGCTCTATATAATGCATAGTTTAGGTTCATGCTATATGCATTGCGACATTGTTATATCTTTCACATAACCTAGCAGCTCTCAAGGATATTTGTACATCCTTTCTAGATAGTACTTTTGTAATAAGTTTTTATCAGATAATATAAAAACTGTTGATTCTGTTGAAGCTTTGTCGAATAGATTCTATTAACTGTATTCACCCCCCCTTTAAAGTTGATTAAGGGCCTAACAATTAGTATCAGAGCTTGCTGTTAATGTACAAACAGTTTAAGATCTGAAGATCAATGTACAATGGCGGACAAAGAAGAAGAGACACGGAATCCGAAACCACCACCCCTAGCCACATCACAGATAAGCAGCAACATGAGTAGGTATGAAGCAATCAAGGTGTTTATCCTGAAGATACATGAATATCCAATCTGGAAAGTCAGGATGGCCATGTATTTGAAAGCCACAGATCCTGAATACCAAAGCAAGATCTATGATGGTCCTCATAAACCAATGAAGGTAGTTGTTTCGCTTACAGGAGAAAGCTAGGAGGAAAAGATACTCCAAAGGGAAAGCCATGATTGCTAATTCAGATACTGAATCATCAAATTCTGATGATGACTCAAATCCTGATACTGAATCAGATACTGACAGTGATCACAACAACAATGAAGATATGGATCAAATGGTTGCCCTACTGGTTCAAAGTTTCAAGAAGATGGTCTACAGAAACTTAAAGAAAGGGAGAAGATTCTCCAGAAAAGGTTCCAGTTCCTCAAACTCTGATAAGAGGAACAACATAAGAGATACTGATTGGAAGGAAGATAGATTTGGAAAACCTGACAAGTCAAAAGAGAGATGTTACAACTGTGATGGATTTGGACATTTTGCAGCTGACTACAGAAAACCCAGAGCTGAGAAGAAACAAACTTTGATCTCAAAGAAGAGAAACTGGGATGATTCATCAGACTCAGATGATGGGATCGATTATGCTCTCATGGAAAATGCTAATGTTGAGGCCGACAATGCTGAATTAAAGGTACCTCAGTCTACTCTTGCATTTGATATTGATGATATATGTGAATTAAGATTATTTCTTAAGTCTCTGCATGTTAGTTTTAAGGATCAAACCTTAGAGAACAATATAATCAAGAGTGAAAACTCTGTGCTAAAGAAAAAGAATGATTACCTAGAAATTGAGTTGCTTTCCTTGCTAGAAATTCAAAAAGAAAGAGATAATAATTTTATGTTGAAAAAATATTAGAAAATCATGCTTATCTAGAAACAGAGCTAGCTAAAGAGAGAGAAGTCATTAAACTTTGGACTAACTCAGGAAAGGCAACTCAGGAAATCTTAAAAATGGCTGTTGGGGATCAAGATTAGGATATTCAGTTAGATCTAATTTTGATAAGAAAAGTGGAGAAGAAACTGAGAAAACATAACCAATAAAAACTGATAGTCAGGTCAAATTGAATAAGGTTCAAATAAAGACCATTAAGTTTAATCCAAATGCTAATAATGTAAAATCAATCCATGAGGAAGGTACTACCTCAGCACCTAGATCAAACTTAATTACTAAAAAGAGTGAACAAGTTCACACAAATTCAGTAAATATTGGTTCAATGACTCAGAAACAGCTTAAGCAAAAACTGAAGGACTTACGCATGAAAGACAAGAGGAAAAGGTCTAGGAAAAATAGGAATGACAAGGTAGGTATTAATAAGAATGGAAATTATGTGACTCCTCCTAATGCACCTAGAAAGACCTGTTCAAATTGTCGTAGCACTAATCATCTTGCTAATTCTTGCAGAAAGAATAAAGAGATAAAAGTTGTTCCTTCTAAATCAGAGTTTAGGAATATAATAGCTAGATATAAACCACAGAATCCTTGTTTTCATTGTGGCAGTGTTTGGAACTCTTTTTATACATGTAAAGAGTATCGCAATTTGTATTATGATTTTTATAAACTGAAACCCTCTTTAATTAAAGCAAAATCTATTTCTGCATGGATAAATACTGATAGTAAGAATGTTAACATAAATTCTAATATGAAGTCTTCTGTTGCATATGTTAACAAACTTAAAGAGGCCAAAGGATCCAAGCAAGTATGGGTCCTTAAAAACACTAATTGATTCAAATTACTGATTACAGGGTGACATGAGGAATGCTCTAGTCTTGGATAGTGGATGCTCAGGACATATGACTGGTTATAAATCCCTGCTATCAGAATTTGAGGAGAAGGCTGGCCCAAGCATTTTTTATGGAGATGGAAACTTATGAAAAATCTTGGGATATAACAAAATCAAAATTAGAAATGTCATCATCGAAAATGTAGCTCTGGTTGCAGGAATCAAGCATAATCTGATTAGTGTGAGTCAAATCTGTGACAGAGGTACCATGTCAATTTTTATGAAGAGCATTGTGAAATTTTCAGTATGTCTGATGGCAATATCACATTGACTATTATAAGACATGGTAGTTTATATGAAGCTAGGGTCTCCACAAGAATTGATAATTCAGAAGTTTGTCTACTAAGTAGAGCAATTGTAGAACACAGCTAGAACTGACATAAAAGATTTTCTCACCTCAACTTCAACAATATCAATGAACTTGTGAGGAAAGAACTTGTAAGAGGATTGCCCAATGCAGTGTTTACTCCTGATGACTCATATGATTCATGCTAGAAAGCCAAACAAAGGAAGACATTTTATAAGAGTAAAACTGAATCCTCCATTTTTGAACCATATCATCTACTTCATGTTGATCTCTTTGGTCCAGTGAATGTTATGTTTATTGCTAAAAAGAGGTAGGTTCTAACTCAACAAGAGCTAGCTGAGTTCATGAATTTATCAACTACAGTGAGAAGATCAACCTGGCTAGCTTGAACAAGAAGCACCTGAGGAGGGAATGGCCATTCATGTTTAACTTAATTATGAGGGCCTTCACTTGCAGGAAGAGTGGATCTGACAATATATCCAGTGTGGTCCAGAAACTGGTGTTCTCTATGGCTCATAACAGACACATTAATGTGGGGCTATTGATCCTGGAAGAACTCAGCACAAGGCTCACCATGCTTTTGGCCACAAGAGGTAAGGAAATTTTATTTCCTAGGTTTATTATGTTTACTTTAAATAATAAAGTTATAGACATACATTTACTTAGTGGTATTGATAGAAGTAAAATAGGCAATTGTAAGCAAATGTCCATAATCTTATTTGGTTCACAAATTACAAAGAATAAGGTACATGTAGGTCTTAGAATCACTCCATTTATGTTGGAGAAATTCAGGACCTATCCATACCCTATGTCTGATATGAGGTCAAGTTCTATACCTAGTTGACTAATGGCTCATGTATCTATGGAAGTACAAACACGGGAACACCAACATGAGCCTTCTCAAACTGAGACCCCTTCTTCATTACCCCTAGAATCTTGGAAACCAACCACTTCATCCTCTCAACAGGGTGGAGTGAGTAAAAAGAAGAGAAAGCAGGAAACCTTAACTGTTATAAATGAGAGTGGTGAGGATCAAATCCAAAAAGAGTCTAACCTGGTCAAGAAGCCAAAGAAGAGACACTTGAATTTACTTCTCAAGTGTTGTCAAAATCAAGTGACATAGTTCAAGAGACTGTGCTCACCACCGAGGAACCACATTTAGTTGGTGAGAGGCTATAAGCTGGGATAGACCTTGATAAAACCAACAAAAATAAATGGGTTTCATCAGTTTTTACTGAAGACCCTGTGGTAGTACCAAATGCACCTTCATCTGCAAATCAATCTTCACAGATTGAAATGTTTGAGGGTAGTACTCCTGAGGGGGAGCTATCTAAATCCTCTCTAATTTAATTAGAGGTTCCTCATGTAGGGACAACTCCCCTCAAAACCCTTCCTGAAATTGCTTTGTCAATTGAAGCTAGAAGTCTAATTATCAATGATCCAACTATTGGGGAGACAAGTCAAGCATATTTAAGTGCCAGTTTTTCGCAAGAAGAACTAGGGTTTGAGACCATGGTCCATGATAGTAACCTGGTCAAATCCCCTCCAATTCAAATGGAGGTTCCCATTACTGGTGAACAACACACTGTCACAACCACAGTTTTTACTATGAGTTCAACTGTGATTCTAATCACAGGGTTACCTACCACCTCACAAACCTCCACCTCAAACCAAACAGACACCCCTTCTACCCCCAACCCCACTTAACAACCTTCACACCTTATCTTTCAATGGATATAGGATGCTTAATCTCAGCTAATTACAATGAATGATCTCCTTGTAGTCCAATTAGCTAGCCTTGCAAACATTACCCAACAGTTACTCACAACTGACATGTCCAATCAGGATTATCAGACTATCTTGCTGTTATATAAAGAAGATTTTGAAAAATAGCAGCACAAGATTGTTAATGAAGCTGAACATGATGGGAATGTGGATGCTTTGCTATCTAAGGATTTCAGTTTGGAAATGGATGAGGTCTTGGCTAGATTCAGAGAAGAATATGTCACCATCCTAGGAAGCCATGCCAAGGCTTTCATTCCACAGGAAGTATATGATGCTATTACAGAGGTCTATAAGGCACAACTCAAAGCTTTCCACCTCATTGATAAAGCATTGGAACAGACACTGAATAGTCATCAAGATAAAATCAGGAGGTTGGTGAAAGACAAACTTGATGACCTTGTGCCAACTCAGGTAGAAATTAAAAATAAATTTAACAAATTTGCTGAGCAAATAGCCATATTTGATGTGACTAGTATGGAGCAAAGCATCAAGAACTTAAAGCAATCATTTCTGGCTCTTCATGAAGTTGTCCAAAATTAAATCACTAATAACAATGACAAAAAAGTCAAGATGGACCAACTCCACCAAGCCAGATATGAACCCTAAGCCTTATTGATGGAGGGAATCAAGGAATCTATTCAACCCACTTTTGGTACTTCTCTCTCATCAAGCTCCCAATAACCAATCTCCACCTCAACCAATCTACAAATCTAGTTTCTACAGCAATAAGTCTCCACTATTTAATCCTCTAATGATTCTTTTACAAAACAGGTCACTGCTCTCAATACATTGGTGCAGAGTCAACAACAGGATATAAAGACCCTAGTAGACTCTCACAGACACCTTCAAATGCAAAATTTTGTTCCTTTAAGTGCTATTATGGGTGCTTTGAACATACCTCTCCCCGCATTACCTGAATTTGTTAGGCCAGAAATCCCAAGTCCTTTACTCTTGCCTGCTACCAAGACTAAGGGGGAGATAGAAGCTAGAATTCAACAATATAAAGAAGTTGGACTATAATCAAAAGAAGCTGGAAAATCAACATCACACTCTGTCCCAACCTCTACTCAAGTTAAAATTTCTCAAGATGTTAGTAAAGACGGACTCCAAAAAGCTGCAGAAGGACCCTGTCAAGACAAGGAGTTCAATGAGCTACTAATTGTGCTAAGAGTCTCTCTTCATAACAACTACATCACTTACAAGATAGTTTTGGTCAACAACATCAACTTTATGAGAATGGTGATTGTAAGGGTTGGAAACTTCTTGGAGAAAAGGATAGCGGCCATTGTCAATGATTGTGATTTAGACAGATGTCAACAGGTCTCTCTCTCAAATTTTTAATCAAAAAGAGCATCTGAGCTGGATGTCATTATTGATAGAGTAAATCCAGTTATTCCAGATGACACTCAACTTCTTAATGAACTTAAAAAAGCCCAGCTAGCTGCTTTTCCTGAAGCCTATCTTCATCCAAGTAAAGGGGTGGCCTACATCTGTCCACAAATCAGAAAGTGCAAATACTTCACAATCCCCAAAAACTGTTTTAGGGGCAATCTAAGACTAATCATGACATTGTAGACTGATCTCAAGACAAAGAAGAAGAAGACAGATGAAGATGAGGAGGTAATCAATGTGATGACCTCAATCTCGGGGTTAGGAATGAGGACCCACAACACTAATAAACTAATATAATAATAGTAGAATATAATAACCCCGAAACTAACATGATCTAAACAGGATAAAGTATGAGACAAGATTACAACTACCAACCAGAATATAATTATTACAACCCAAAATATAAATAAATTTAAATTATTTGACCTGGAATCGACAGATAACCCAAAAGTATCTGATTCAGCTAATACACTTCCCACCAACTTATTATCACTTGCTCACACAGCATCTACCTGCTCTGGCTTCTGAAATCCCACAACCCGATAGGGACCGCTAAGAACGCTCTTGCGAGCGGTGCGCCTAAGTCTGGCCATCTTCTTGCTTAACTGTCATAATTAGATCAAAGCAAAAAAATGAGCAAAGAAGCTCAACAAGTAACTATATAAATAGTTTTAAATTTCAACATAAGCAACACCATTTGAGGCATTCAATCTCAAAGTAAAAACTAGGTGGCAACACTCTATCAATTTCTAGGAAAGGGTTCCAAAGGAGAGTTTCAAAGCTTTTAAGATTTAGATTTGAATAACCAATGGTTCTCAAGTTTAATCGACAGGTTTCTAAAAGATAGTTGCACACTTTGAGAGATATATCACTTTTAAACTATGAGCTTTAATATACAAATGTTACGAAAGGGTTCTCAGACAAGATTCTCAAGACTTTAAAGAAGATTCAACTCAAACTATTCGATTTCAAATCAAAATAAAAGCATAACGCTTGTTGTAACATTTATAATCATTTACTTTTACTTTCATTATTTAACAATAAGAACCCTTGATTGGAATATCCATCTTTTAAATATAATACAGTTGATCAGCCCGTACCAACCTCCATCTGGTCGTTAAGGTACCTATGACATTGTTTCAGCCTTATATTGGACTAGCCCCTCTAGCCTCTTACGTGACTGGACTAGTCCCACTAGCCTCTTACGTCTCTATCCAATCCATCAGGAATTTATTTGGAAAACCTTTATATTGTAATACAAGGAAGTTTGGCTAAATTCATTTTTAACATTATCAATAAGTGAAATCGTTTGGACTCATTCAAGTCAAAAGTCATTCTTAAGTTCATTTCAAGAATTTAAGGAAAGTGAACAAATCGAAAGTTACAAAGATCGCAAGTCAAGGATATTGATCAAATGTTAAACAGAGTATAACAAGGTCGTGATCAGAATAGTTCCAAAGAACAACGCATAAGCATGGCACAATGATTATCAAAGGAATCTAGGTTAACAATATTTGATATACGAAAGGTTCGTTATGACTCTTTTTAGGGTCAAAGGATCATAGGTTAACAAAGTACGAGAACAGGGTATGAGTAATTAGAACAAGGGACTACTATTATGGTTTTTTACGAGGATCAATAAAGAGTTTATCGCAAAGATCAATAACAGGGTTATCACAAGGATTAATAACAATTTCTACGAATACCCTTTATCTACCAGTGCATAGCATCAACAATCTCTCTATAAGCAATTCATAATAGAAGGCAGAGTTACTTGCCTCAAAAAGCTTTCCTGTTTTACGGAACCTGAGCTACTGTTGCCTAAGACTTTCTTCCATTTTCTATCCTGAATGCCTCCGCTTTCCAAATTGAGAGAGAGAGAGAGAGAGAAGAGAGAAACCGGGTGAGGAAAAGAAAAAGAAAGGGGTAGGGAGTATATATATTTAGATGGCAGGGGAAAAATGGTAACTTGCCATTTAATATCTGAAATTTATTTCTCTCTTCTTTTGTTTTATTTTACAATCATTGAACTCTATTTAATATAATTAAAATAGCTTTTATAAAATTAGAAAATATCACGAATTCTATTTTTAAAACTATGAGCATCAAATTAGCTCATTTCCCATATTTTCAAAATAATTTTTGAGCGAAAAAATTAATTTCTAGAGATTTTACAAATAAATCCCCAGTATTAGAAAAAAAACTCTGTAAAATCATTTTAAAATATCAAAACATTAAATTAAATCCAACTATCATTTTTAAAAATTCCCTAGGACTATTCTAGAGATAATAAAATAAATCTCACACTTCGATCATACTCTGCTTATTATATAGAAATATATAAGGACCAAAATAATCCTTATTTTTACCAACTAAATTCTTTAAAAAACATTTAAAGTACACAAATCACAGATTCACACACGTAACCATCAAATAACATATATTTATAGAGTAATATCAAACATTATTCACCTTTGTACACTTAAACACATTATTTCATTTTTCATTTAATTCCTTTTTATATTACGGGTTCCGTTCAACCTGATGGCCCGACAATCCATGTATCTTATGCCTTCACAGACTGATCAAACTGGAACGAGTTATCTCACATTCCCTTTTACTATTTTACAGAAATTACAGATAAACCACAAAATTATTTAACCTTTTATTTTATACACATAAATCCACATAACAACACAAAAACTATATTATATTCATATAAATACATCACGAAAATCCCAGTCGTTATAATCTACCCCCTTAAAAGGATTCTGTCCTCAGAATCTAGTCTAAACAAATAAATGGGGATACTTGGCTCGCATTTCGCTTTATAATTCCCAAGTTGATTCTTCGATTTTAGGATTTCTCCATAAAACTCTAATTAACGGTACCACTTTATTTCTAAGCGCTTTTTCTTTTCGATCTAAAATTTGAACGGGTTGTTCCACATAAGTAAGATCTTTTTGAATTTCCACGGGTTCCGACTCAATTACGTGACTAACACCCGCTTTATACTTCTTCAAAAGAGAAACGTGAAACACATTATGGAGATGCTGCATTTGCGACGATAGTGCTAACTCGTTCGCTACTTTTCTAATTATATTTAATACTTCAAAGGGCCCAATATATCTTGGGCTCAGTTTTCCTTTCTTTCCAAATCTAGATAAGTCTTTCTATGGAGATATTTTCACCAATATTTTGTCTCCGGGTTCGAATGTCGTATCTTTACGATTCTGATCCGCATACTTTCTTTGTCGATCTTGGGGAGCCATCAATCTTTTGGGAATCACTTTCACTTTCTCTTTCGTTTGTTGAACTAGTTCTGGGCCCAACAGCTTACGCTCGCCAATTTCATCCCAATATGTAGGGGATCTACATTTCCTTCCATAAAACGTTTCGTAAGGCGTCATGCCAATACTTGCGTGGTAACTGTTATTGTAGGAAAATTCAATCAGCGGTAAACGATCGTCCCAATTTACTTTGAAATCCAGTACACATGTTCTCAACATGTCTTCGATTGTTTGAATAGACCTTTCGCTTTGCCATTTGTCTATGGATGATATGTTGCACTCATTTTCAATTTCGTACCCAAATGATCATGAAATTATCGCCAAAATCTTGAGTTAAATCTTGGATCTCAATCAGACACGATAGACACTAGTACTCCATGACACATTACGATTTCGTCCAGATACAATTTGACCAATATTTCCAATAAGAATATTTCATTGATTGGCAAGAAATGTGCTGACTTTGTCAGTCGATCGATAATCACCCAAATCGCATCATGATTAGCCTTGGTCTTTGGTAATCCTACCACGAAATCCATCACGATATATTCTCATTTTCATTCAGGTATGTCCAGTGGTTGAAGTAATCCACTTGGTAGTTGATGTTCCGCTTTTACTCTTTGACACGTGTAGCATTTGCTTATCCATTCTGTGATTTCCTTTTTCATATTCGGCCACCAATAATTCTCTTTTAAGTCCTTGTACATTTTCGTACTTCCAGGATGAATCAAAAATCTCGAATTATGCGCTTCATGCAAAATCTCGTGCTTTATTTTCGTAACATTAGGAATCCAAGTACGGGAACAAACCATGTATATCCCTTTATCATCCTTTTGAGCTTTACTTTCTTCACCTGACAATTTATCCTTCTCGTGGTCCATCACTTGTTCCTGACAACGTCGAATCTTTTCCAAAATCTCTGGCTGAAACGCCATCACGTACATCACCTCATTTACCATTTCCGGAATTTGTACCTCTATTTTGAACTTCTCAAATTCCTTGATCAATTCTTCGGACGAAGTTAACACATTCATTCTTTCCTTGCGACTTAGTGCATTCGATATAACATTTGCCTTTCCGGGATGATAACTTCTCGTGCAGTCGTAATCCTTAATTAATTCCAACCATATCCTTTGTCTCATGTTCAATTCTTTCTGCGTGAAGATGTACTTCAAGATTTTATGGTCCGTATAAATTTCACAATTTTCTCCCTATAAATAGTGTCCCCAAATCTTATGAGCAAACACTATCATTTCTAACTCCAAATCATGCGTAGGATATTTTTGCTCGTGCGGCTTTAATTGTCGTGACGCATACGCTATCACCTTTCCGTGTTACATTAACAAGCAACCTAATCCTTTATACGAAGCATCGCTATATATCAAAAAATTTCATTTCTCATCAGGAAGAACCAATACTGGTGCAGAAAGTAACCTTTTCTTTAGTTCTTGAAAGCTTTCTTCACACTTATCTGTCCAAACAAACTTTTCAATTTTCAGTGTCAACTTTGTCGGTGGAACTGCAATCTTAGAAAATTCTTGAACGAATCGTCGATAATATCCAGCTAGTCCCAAAAAGCTTCTCACTTACGTTGGAGTCTTTGGCCTTTCCCAACTCATAATAGCTTCAATCTTCATGATATCCACTTTGATACCTTCACTATTGACTACGTGTCCAAGAAACTGAACTTCCTTTAACCAAAACTCGCATTTAAAAAATTTCGCGTTCAATTTCTCTTTCCTCAAGATTTCCAAAGCAATCCTCCAATGCTCCATGTGCTCCGCTTCTGATTTTAATTAAATCAAGATATCGTCAATGAATACTATTACGAACTTGTCCAAGTATTTCTTAAATACTAAATTCATAAGATCCATAAATGCAGCTGGCGCATTTGTCAATCCAAGCGCCATTACCAAGAATTCATAATGTCCATATCTCGTTCGAAACGCCGTCTTGGGTATATCTTCCGCATAATCTTTAATTGATGATATCCGGATCTTAAATTGATCTTCGAGAAACAAGTAGCTTCTTTCAGCTGATCAAATAAATCATCAATTCATGGGAGAGGTTACTTATTCTTGATAGTCAAGTTATTAAGTTTGTGATAATCGATACACAATCTCATGCTTCCATCTTTCTTCTTTACGAATAACACTTGTGCCCCCCACGGGGATACACTCGGTCGTATAACTCCTTTATCTAACAGTTCTTGCAATTGTATCACTAGTTCCTTCATTTCAAAGGGCACCATTCGATAAGGGGCTTTCGAAACTGGTTTCATTCCAGGGGCCAAATCAATCGTGAATTCAATCTCTCGATGCAGAGGTAGTCCAGGTAATTCACCTGGAAATACATCGGGAAACTCTTTAACTACAGGAATGTCCTCAATCTTTAAGGATACCTTCTCTGCATCCTTTACATGAGCCAAATAAGCTTGACATCCTTGTTGCAGTAATCTCTTAGCCTGAAATGCCGTTAAAAATTTCCTATCTTGCTTCTTTCCTTTGAATATCACCTCAGTTCCGTCCTTGGTTCTGAATTTCACTTTCTTGCTTCTACATTCGATTTGTGCATCGTGGTTCGCTAACCAATCCATTCCGAAAATAACATCGAATTCTCCTAACTTAAACGGGATTAAGTCGGCAGAAAAGTGTCGACCTTCTATAACAATATCACAATTAGGAAAAACTCTATTGGCAACAACTCATTCTAGATTTGCTACTTCTATAATCAGGTTAGATTCTAGAGGGTACGCAACATACTTTATTATATCAATAGAACTTTTAGAAATAAATGATTTAGTAGCTTCAGAATCCATATACACTTTGACTTCTACTAAATTAATAGCAAGCGTACCTGCTACCACATCTGTATCTTGCACTGCATCTTTCATTCTCATATTAAACATCTGTGCCCTTGGCTGAATTGTTTATGTTGGTGGAGGCGGTGGTTTAGCAATTTTAAGAACATTTGCCTTCTGAACAAGCTCCTTGTAATTTCTTGCCATATGGCCAACTTTTTCACACTTAAAACAAGTCATCTCTGGCTTCCCCGTACCAATAGTGCATTCTGTTGAGTAATGGTCTTTCTGATTACACTTGAAACACGTCACATTAAGCTTATTACATCTTCCAGGGTGCCTCTTTCCGTAAGTCTTGAAAACCTGAATCTAGGGTTGCTGTCCTTTGTTGACTGTCCAGCTTCCTGAAAATGATTTTTTTGATCCCGTTTCCTGGCTTAAATTTCTAGAATTTCTGATCACGACTTCCAACATTTCTTCCAAACTTTCCTCTGAACTTAGAACTCCCTTGGTATGCTTCCAAATCCTCAAATTTCCTTTTCTTTCCTTTATTTTTGTTCTTAGTTGCTTCTCTTTCTCCTTCCATGGTCATGGCCTTCTGTACCACAGCAGCATAAGTCCTTATCTCAAGAAGAGCCACTTGACTACGAATCCATGGCTTAAGTCCTTGTTGAAATCTTTTAGCTTTCTTTGCTTCTGTATTCACATATTCGGGCACAAGCCTTGCTAACTCTGAAAACTTCACTTCAAACTCTACTATCGTCATATTCTCTTGCTTTAAATCCAAAAACCTCATCTCTAACTGATCTTGCATATAACTTGGTAAGTACTTCTCTAAGAACTGCCCCGTAAACTTCTGCCAAGAAATGGCTTCTCCTTCTAGTAACACCTTCGTAGATTCCCACAAATAACTAGCCTCATCCTTAAAAAAATAATTTGCATATTGTGCCTTCTTTTCGTCCTTAACTTTCATTAACTCAAAGGCTTTTTTCCTGTTTCTCTCAACCAGGACTGAGCTTTAATCAGATCTGGCAATCCTACAAACTCTAGGGGATGAACGGATTCAAAATGTTTGAAGTTTCCGACTCTAGGGGTCGAGGGTTATTGCATAAGTTGAAAGATTCGGTTCATCATAGGAGTGTCTTGGTGTTGAGTTTCTTCTTCTTGGTGATTTGGTAAAGTGGCCATTTTATAAACCTAATGGTAAATTATGTAGCAATACGATAGCATGGCATATATGACAATAGAGGTTCTTTTAGAAATAGCATTTCGGGTTTTAAGTTTTATACATTTGCGCATGCAATCCTATTACTACATAATTCACTCACCGGTTAGGGTTCTCACATGACATAAGGTATATTATCACAAAGGTATTGGATATGAGTACTTGGAAAACAGGATGTCCAAAATAGTTTATAAACCCAGGGATCCACAATATAGAAACAAGATGCATAAATAGTTGGTTTATGAAATTCTTTGATTTTCAACAAGGTAACCAAAGTACACAGATAAATAGTTCAAGTACAATAAGTTCTGGGAATAAGGTACAATAACATAGCAGGGTTAAACAGAGGAAAAATCTGGAAAATATCCCCCTATCTACCCCTAACTTCTACCTGTCTACTACTGATACAACCAACACTAATTTTAAATCATAATACAATATAAAAGGGATCCCGGCATCTGACCTAGTATCCCAAAGCCTACTGGCGCTAAAAAGAAATAACAACAACTACTACGGGGTTTACCAGATGTCCAGTTTGAACTCACACCGACACTACACATCGCACTCCAGAATCTCCCTCAACACAGACAACATCCAACACACAATCTATGAACTCTGCGGGCCTCGGCCTCAACATCACTGTAAGAAGGTCCCTCGTCCAACCATCTACGGGCAACCTGCTCCACCATCTCAATACGAACACGCCACTCGGGCTCTAGAACTAACATTTATAACCTAGACTCTCGGGCCAACCGGTCTACCAAAGATCTCAACTCAGTATGCGAGTAAACACAAAATCACGGTCCCAGGCCAAATCATCACTAATATGGGCAGGTACTGGCACAATAGGCACTCTTTCGGGAGTTGGGGACTATGTCATAGGAGTTGGGGAATCTGCCCTAACCTCTGGGGAATCAGGTACTAGTATTAGGGGAGAAACATGCATAGGGGCAACACTGTCCTCAGACGGATCCTTCTTAGGGTCTAAAGAAGCTCAACTGCAATCAAAAGAAGTTGGAAAATCTCACACTCTGGCCCAAGCTCTACTGAAGTTAAAATTTCTCAAGATGTTAGTAAAGACAGACTCCAAAAAGCTGTATAAAGACCCTGTCAAGACATGGAGTTCAATGAGCTACTAATTATGCTAAGAGTCTCTCTTCACAACAACTACGTCACTTACAAAAGAGTTTTGGTCAACAACATTAACTTTCTGAGAGTGGTGATTGTAAAGGTTGGAAACTTCTTGGAGAAAAGGATAGTGGGCAATGTCAATGATTATGGTTTAGACAAATGTCAACAGGTGTCTCTCTCAAATTATCAATACAAGAGAGGATCTAAGCTGGATGTCATTATTGATAGAGTAAATCCAGTTATTCCAGAGAACACTCAACTGCTTAATGAACTTAAAAAGGCCCAAATAGCTGCTTTTCCTGAAGCCTATCTTCATCCAAGCAAGGGGTGGCCTACATCTGTCCACAAACTAGAAAGTACAAATACTTCACAATCCCCAAAAATTGTGTTAGAGGTAATCTAAGACTAATCATGATATTGGAGACTGATCTCAAGACAAAGAAGAAGAAGAAGACAGATGAAGATGGGGAGGTGATAAATGTGACGCCCTCAATCTCTGGGTTAGGAATGAGGACCCACAACACCAATAAACTAATATAATAACAGGAGAATATAATAAACCCTGAAACTAACAAGATCTAAACATGATAAAGTATGAGACAAGATTATAACTACCAACCAGAATATAATTATTACAACCCAAAATATAAATAAATTCAAATTATTCGATTCCGACTTGGAATCGACAAATAACCAAAAAGTATCTGATTCAGCTAATACACTTCTCACCAACTTATTATCACTTACTCAAACTGAATCTACCTACTCTGGCATCTGAAATTCACAACACGATAGGGACCGCCAGGAACGCTTTTGCGAGCGTTGTGCCTAAGTCTGGCCATCTTCTTGCTTAACTGTCATGGTTAGATCAAAGCAAAGAAGGTCAGCATGTAACTATATAAACAATTCTAAATTTCAACATAAGTAACAACAATTGAGGCATTCTATTTCAAAGTAAAAACTAGGTGGCAACACTCTATCAATTTATAGGAAAGGGTTCCAAAGGAAAGTTTCAAAACTTTCAAGATTTAGATTCGAATAACCAATGGTTCTCAAGTTCAATCGACAGAATTCTCAGAGATAGTTTCACACTTTGAGAGATATATCACTTTTAAGCTATGAGCTTCAATATAAAAGTATTACGATAGGGTTCCCAGACAAGATTCTCAAGATTTTAAAGAAGATTCAACTCAAACTATTCGATTTCAAATCAAAAGAAAAGCATAACGCTTGTTGCAACATTTATAATCATTTACTTTCATTATTAACAATAAAAACCCTTGATTGGAATATCCATCTTTTAAATATAAAATGGGTGATCCGCCCGTACCGACCTTCATCTGGTCGTTAAGGTACCTATGGCATTGTTTCATCCTTATATTGGACTAGCCCCGCAAGCCTCTTACGTGACTAGACTAGTCCCGCTAGCCTCTTACATGACTGGACTAGTCCCGCTAGCCTCTTACGTGAATGAAATCTAGGTTAACAAGATTTGATATACGAAAGGTTCGTTATGACTCTTTTTAGGGTCAAAGGATCATAGGTTAACAATGTTCGAGAACAGGGTATAAGTAATTGGAACAAGGTACTACTATTATGGTTTACCACGAGGATTAATAACAAGTTTATCGCAAAGATCGATAACAGGGTCATCACAAAAATTAATAACAATTTCTACGAATACCCTTTATTCTATCAGTGCATTGCATCAACAATCTCTCTATAAGCAATTCATAATAGAAGGCAGAGTTACTTGCTTAAAAAAGCTTTCCTGTTTTACGGAACCTGAGCTACTGCCACCTAAGACTTTCTTCCCTTTTCTAGCCTGAATGCCTCCGCTTTCCAAATCGAGAGAGAGAGAGAGAGAGAGAGAGAGAGAGAGTCGAGAGAGATAGAAGAGAGAAACCGGGTGAGGAAAAGAAAAAGAAATGGGAAGGGGAAGGGAGTATATATATTTAGATGGCAGGGGCAAAATATTAACTTGCCATCTATTTCTGAATTTTTGTTTTTCTCTTCTCTTATTTTATTTTATAATCATTGAACTCTATTTAATATAATTAAAATAGCTTTTATAAAATCAGAAAATATCACGAATTCTATTTTTAAAATTATAAGCATAAAATTAGCTTTTTTCCCATTTTTCAAAATAATTTTTGAGCGAAAAAATTAATTTCTATATATTTTACAAAGAAATCCCTAGTAATAGAAATAAACTCTGTAAAATCATTTTAAAATATCAAAGCATTCAATTAAATCCAACTACCATTTTTAAAAAGTCCATAGGACTATTCTAGAGATAATAAAATAAATTTCACACTTTGATCATACTCTGCTTATTTTATAAAAATATATAAGGACCAAAATAATCCTTATTTTTACCAACTAAATTCTTTTAAAAACATTTAAAATCCACAAATCACAGATTCACACACATACCCATCAAATAACATATATTTATACAGTAACATTAAACGTAATTCACTTTCGTACACTAAAACATATTATTTCCTTTTTCATTTAATTCCCTTTTTATATTACAGGTTCTGTTCAATGTGACAACCCGACAATCCACGTATCTTATGCCTTCACTGACTCATCAAACTGGAATGAGTTATCTCACATTCCAGTTGTTATAATCGAGATTTTGGGAAGATACTTGCAGAATGCTAAAACCATGTTGCCAACTACTCAATTCAACACCAAAGATGACTTGGATGATGTAATATTCCATATTTGCAAATATTATTATTATTATTATTATTTAAAATTGTTTATGTTATTTTATGTTAGGTCACACAACACTGTAGAAGGGGGTTGAATACAGTATTTAATACAATCAAATCGAATTTGAACACAAGTAATAGTAAACAGATATATTCAATATAATAAACTCTGTTACAATGGAACTATTCTCTCTCAGTGATGAACAAATATCACGAGAGTTGCTAGGTTACAATGTATGATCTTCTTGATAATGATAACACATATAGTGTAAACCTATGTCTGTGTTTATATAGTACACATTTACAAGATAACTTCTAATTGATATGAAATATAATTCTGTCTCCTAAAATATATCAATCACATATCTTATACAAGTCTTCTTATCTTCTAACTCTTTCCATGTATATCTTCTTTTGTATTAGTCTTGATCTTCTTTCTTGTAAATCAGCTTCCTTCCTTAACTGTAAGTCCTCCCGTACTTAAGTTCTGATATCTATCTTCTGATATTTATCATCTGATAACTTAAGTTCTGATATCCTTAGGTTCTGACTTCCAGTAAGTACTGATTCCAGTAAGTACTGATATTTCCTGTTTGTTAAGATCTGAAAACTAAACATGAAACATATTAGACATGACATCTCAAATATATCTAACAATCTCCCCCAACTTGTAAATTGTGCAAAAATATACAAGTTATTAGATTTGATGATGTTAAAAACATTTTAAGTTCAAATACAATAAGAGTTTAATAAGACTATTAACTACAACTTACAGTCCTTGTAGCTTTACCAACATCAATGGATCAATCTGGATCCATAATGATTCTTAACAAAATCTTTTACCAGCTTGTCTTCATCTTTTCTCAAAACTTCAACTAACTGTGCTTTGACCTGCATTAGTTCTTCATCTTTACTATCACCATTTTGATAAATGATTGTTCTGAGAGCTTGAATTGATGTTCTTTCAAGTCCATCACCAAGTCTGATAACTCTAGGATGTGAAGAGCTTTCATTATAACATAAGCATCTTCCTTTCAGAATAACTTCCACCTTAGCAGAGTTCTTCAACATAGGAATTTCTCTTCCATCACCTTCAGTAATCATTGGTATATACTGAGAAGTCTTTGTACCAGAGATTCTAAGTAGATCTCTTATTGCCTTCAAAATATATTCTGACCACTTTCTTGTAACATCAGATTTTACTTCCAGAAGATAGTGAATATGTTGAAGTTCTCTGACAGACTTCTTTAGCACATCAGTATCAGCTAGTCTGTAAGTTAGTACATCATTGAGAAATAAAATCAATTTCTCCTTTGGATTATCCTTATCATGAGCATCTATCACAATTTGAGCAGACAGCACTTTGTCAAGGTGCTTTTATTTGATTTGTTCATATAGTTTGTCTGTCAACATGAAAGGATCTCTTAGAGTAACTTCTACTCCTGTTTGTATCTTCTCTTCATCAGAACCTAATCCAGCTCTATCTCTAGGTTGCTTGGCTCTCAACCCAAATGTTGCGAGTTGATTAATCATAAGATTGGATTTTGGTTCAACTGGAGTAGATTTCTTCCATAACAGCTTCTTCTTATCAGCAATTGTCATTTTTTTCAAATCAACTTGATCAGAATTTGTTGTTTCTTCTGTAACTTGTTGTTCTTCATTCTGAACAACTTGAGCAGTGTCAGATGTTGTTTTAGATTCTTCAATTATCTTTCTTCTTTTCAGAATTTGAACAGTTTCATCTTCTATCAAATCATCATCATGCATTGTAGTTTGATAGAATGGAACGGAAGAATTTATCTTTTTCTCAATCTTTAAAGGTTCACCAACCTTTTCTTTTTCTTTTGTCTTAGGATCAATCTCAGTTTGTGATCTAGTCTTGGACTTTGAAGCCTCAGAATTTGACTTTTCCCTGATCACAGTGCCTTTTTCCTTAGGCCTTGGAGGTTTCTTTGCATCAGAAGCTTTAGACTTAAGATTTGTCTTCTCAGCTGCAAATCTAGCTTCTTCCTCCTTGAGAGTTTCCAAATCCATTCCTGGATTTTGTTTCAGAAATAATCTTCTAGCTATCTCCTCATCAAGTGTATGGATTTTAGGATCTTTGTAATAAACAGTAGTCTGCTTCCCTTTTTGCTTCAGAGTTTGTAAAAACTTTTATGAATCTTTAGATCCTGACTGAATCAGAATATCAGAACTTGACATCAGACTTTGTTTATCAGAACTTGACTTTAGACTTTTAGCATTCACAGCATCAGAACTTGACTTGTTCTGTGTAGAAGATTTTCCTTGAACTTTTCCTTGACCTCTGCTCTTATCAGAGTTTCCCTGGTCATCACCTTTATCATCCTTTTTCTTCAGTATTTGAGTAGGTGAGCATTTGGACTTAACTACCTTCTCCCCCTTTTTGGCATCATCAGGAAGTAAGAGAGAGAGAGAAGAATTTCAACTGAAGATTGGATTTCATCCAATTGAGCTTTATGAGAAGCTTGGTTAGCCAGAACCTCATCAATTTGGGCATGTTGCTTCTCTTGAATCTTCTCAATGGCTTCAATTTTCTCCAGAGTAGGTCTAATATACCTATTCTTGTCAAGCTTGATCTGTAGATCTAGCTTATCAGCTTTTTCCTTTTGTGTATCAACCTTTTCATGAGTAGAAGAATGTAGATCTTGAAGATGTTTGGTAGATAGAGCAGTGATCTTGAGTTGTGTCTTTAAATCAGCATTTGTGAGCAACTCATCAGCTTTAGCAATATGCTCTGTCAGAACATTAGAGCTTGGAATAAAATCTGATTCATTCCACTTCTTAGTCCACTCCACACCTCTGTGAGTATCCTCCCATAGAATAGGTGCTTCCTGTTCAACAAATTTCTTCACCAATTCTTCCTTGCCTAGTATGGGAACTGGAGTCTCAACAAAAACATTGTCTTCAGAACTTGAGGAAGACTCATTATGTTCTGACAGCACAACAGTGTGTGAAGCAACTGAAGATTCAGGAACAACTTCATTTAAATTCTGAGCATCATAATTTATCTCCAGAGCTGGTGTAGATGGTCTCTCAGCATCTAAGATTGGAGAGTTAACCGTAGATGGTTGAGCTTCTGTAGATGGAGCTTCCAGACAAAGAACATTTGGTATATTTAAATTGTGAATATCTATCTCAGAGTTTTCAGTTTGTTCTTTAGCATCATCTGTAGCTTTAATAGGAGAGATAGGAGGGGTAACCACTGTATCATTAGCAGTGTCTTTGACTTGAGCTGGAAGGGCTTCAATGATAATTGGTTCTTGTGAGATCAGAGATTCCTGATCCCCTTCCTCAGCTTCTTCAGTATCTTCTGATGAAGCCTTAGCCAAATACCTCCTTGCCTTCATTTTCTTCAATCTCCTTGCCAATGAAGGAGTTGCTTCAGCAGCTTCAGAACTTACAGATTTCTTTCTTTTCAAAGTAACAGAACTTTGAGCTACTGTTTCTTTCTAAAAAGTAACATTCTCAGCTTCAACTATCACAGGTTCTGATGCATGAACCTGTGCTTCAACTGTCTCCTCTTCATCACTATCAAATTCATCTCTGAGAATCATCTTCCTTCTCTTTCATGGAGGTTGAGGAACAGACTTTGTCCTCTTTGGCCTGGAAGATGAAGATCTGATGGTATGTGTTGATGATTCACGTTGAGATGATTGAGTTGATGGTGTGAAAGATGTCCTGATGGTAGATTTTGGTTGTGGTTGAGAAGTTTGAGGTGTTTGGGTAGTGGTGGTAGGTGCTGATGGTTGAGGTTCAGATGGTTGAACATCAGGATATAGTATAGTGTATGTAACTGGATCATAGGTTATTAAGGCTTGTTTGACAGATAAAGGAATTTGGAGGGGCTTAACACAGCCTTCTAAATGGTGAAATTGATTCACTGGCTAATTGGGGCTTATCAGCACAACAAAAACTATAAATAAGCTGATAGAATCTAGCATAATAGACAGTATTCCTATCTTCTGTCATCATATCCCCAATAAAGTCTAAAACAACACTTACATAATCAAAATCAGTTTGATTAATGAGAGCATACCCGATTTGTTGACTGAATATAGAGATTTCATCGAAACTAGAATATTTGTTTGCAAAAGCCTTTGTGATGCAGTCAAAGATTAAACTCCATTCCCTCCTTATGGAAGATCTCTTCAATTGACCCAGCTTTTCCAATGTCTTTTCATACCTCAGACTGGCCATCATATTTTGAAAAACTGGCTCCTCAACAGTTTTATAATCGCAGTTCTCAGGTAACTGCAATGCTTGGCGAACCGTAGCCAAAGTCACGACATGCTCATCTTCCCATGTTGTAAAGATAATACTTGGGGACCCTTGAAAACCACCATCATCATAGATTCCACTTCTCCAAAACTCCAGCACTTGGGTTCCAGAGATTAGTTTAGGTTGGGTCAAAGCATACCCAATATCAGAACTAGCAAGGAAATCCTGAATAAAGTGAAGTTCTAATGGAGCTTCAGCCTTGCTAAAAATAGACGAGTAGTTGTTAGGAACAAACTTAGCTCCATTGAAAATCAAGTCTTTTGGTGCCATCTCTGTAAGAAATTAAGTGAGAAAAATAGTGTTTGCAAGGTGTTTGATAAAAATTCTGTAAGAAAACGCTTCAGAGAATATTAGAGAGAGAGAGAATAAAAGAGATTAAGAATAGAAAAGTAAGGAAAAGATTAGAAAATCTTTTAACTCCCATATATATATACTCTCTCCACTCAACAGTTATATTTTTGAAGTATGAGATACACTTTACACCTGGCAACGTGTGAACAGTCAGTAAAAAGTTAAAGCAGGAGTTAATGGGGACGTAAAATAAGCAATAATTACCGTGCACATGCAGTTTTTCAGGACAGACACGTTTACCACTAACCCATAATGATTATGACTATTTTTATCTCACCTAAATATATTCTGATTAAATATGACTGTTTTAGTATTTACCACAAATAAGTCAAGTAAAGAATAATTCCACGTAAGCATCAAGGATTCCATCAGGATTTAATATCAGAACTTAAACTTATATCAGATTTTAACAGTCATCAGAATATGGCTTCTGTACTCAAAAAGTGATTTTTTTTTTCTCTGATTCTTCATACAAATACTGACTTGTTTTCTTCAAAGTTTAATCATCAGAACTTCCATCAGAACTTGTCCTCATAATTTATGCAAATGACACTAAACTGTTTGTCAAAAACAACTTAATCACCACAGTAATTTTCATCATTCATATGGAGTGAAAGTATGTGCATTCAGCAGAATATCAGATAAAGATTAAAGTCTGATAAACTTCAGTACATCTTAGAAATAAGGCATAATTAAGAAAAGTGCTTAAAATATGTCATCAATCATGAAGTCTACTCAAGAACAAATTTGTGCAAGAATCCACCTCAACTGTTTGTGCTCATTTTATGCATCTTTTAAAATTCCTTTTTACAGTGGCTTCTCAGTGTAAGTGAGTCACGACTGCATATCAGAATTTATGCTGATGTCAGAGTATTTCTCCAGTAATCAGAGAATGTGAAAAGTTACCAAGAAAATTTATTTGTTTTTCTAATGCATATTACTTAATACCAGCAATGCACTTGGGTCTTCCCTTCCACATTATTTACTCTAGATCTCAAAGGAGTACCTGATTTTCTTTTCTTTTCTTTTCTTTTGATAAGTGAGGCTTATCAGCATTTAGTTCATCCTTAAGATTTACTGAAATCAGAATCTGACAGATAAGAAGCAAGAATCTAGTTTGTGACTTAGTAATAAGATACACAAGGTAAACTTGACTAAACTCAATATCAGAATTTGCTTGTGTTAATGAGTTTTCACATAAACAACTAATTCAAACATGGGATTTCTAGTATGTTAAAGAGTACTAGGTCAGCATCTAGCACAGTTATCCTCATTGGATTGAAAAGTCACAGAAAATTCAAAACACTTATCAGAGTATATAGATCAACATCAGATAACAATCAGCATTTAATGAATTTCAATTAAAGCACAGATTATATGAAAATAAAACAATCTGTAAACACTGATCATAAAGTCTGATGCATGAGAACAAACACTAAGCAGATTTAGAGAAAGAACCTGAAACCATTCCAAGTTCATTTATCAGTCTTGTAAAAGGTAGCTTCACATAGTGGTTTTGTGAAGATATCTGCTAGTTGTTGATCTGTTGGAACAAAATGCAATTCCACTGTACCTTTCATCACATGTTCTCTTATGAAATGGTACCTAATGCTGATGTGCTTTGTCATTGAGTGTTGAATTGGATTACCTGTCGTAGCAATAGCACTTTCATTATCACGGTAAATAGGGATATTAGAAAATTCTAACCCATAATCCAGTAACTGATTCTTCATCCAAAGAATCTGTGAACAACAGCTTCCTGCAGCAATATATTCTGCTTCTGCAGTTGATGTGGAAATTGACTTCTGTTTCTTACTAAACCAAGAAACTAATATGCCTCCAAGAAATTGGCAGCTTCCACTAGTACTTTTCCTGTCTATTTTGCATCCTGCGAAATCTGCATCTGAGTAACCTATTAGCTTAAAATATGATTCTCTAGGATACCACAATCCCAGATCAGCTGTACCCTTAAGGTACTTGAAAATTCTTTTCACAACTATTAAGTGAGGTTCTCTTGGATCAGCCTGAAATCTTGCACAAAGACAGGTAGCATACATGATATCAGGTCTACTTGCAGTTAAATAGAGTAAAGAACCAATCATACCTCTATAGTTAGTAATATCTACTGATAAACCAGTATCTTTATCTAACTTGGTTGCAGTGGCCATGGGAGTGGATGCAGTTGAACATTCTTGCATTCCAAATTTCTTTAGTAAATTTCTGGTGTACTTGGATTGACAGATAAAAGTACCTTCTTCATTCTACTTGACTTGAAGGCATAGAAAATAACTAAGTTCTCCCATCATACTCATTTGATATCTTGACTGCATTAGCTTTGTAAACCTCTCACAGAGTTTGGCATTTGTAGAACCAAATATGATATTATCAACATATATCTGTACCAAAAGTAAGTCCTTTCCATGGTTGAGGTAGAAAAGTATTTTATCAATTGTACCTCTGTGAAATCCATTTTCCAGAAGGAATTGAGCTAAAGTCTCATACCATGCTCTAGGAGCTTGCTTAAGTCCATAAAGTGCTTTGTCAAGCCTGTAGACATGATTTGGAAATTTTGAATCTATAAAGCCTGGAGGTTGTTCAACATAGACCTCTTCTTCCAATTTTCCATTAAGAAAAGAACTTTTCACATCCATTTGAAAGACTTTAAACTTTTTGTGAGCAGCATAAGCCAAAAAGATTCTTATGGCTTCTAATCTAACAATTGGTGCAAATGTTTCATCATAATCAATACCCTCATGTTGAGAGTAACCCTTAGCAATCAGCCATGCTTTATTTCTTGTAATTATACCATCACTGTCATTTTTGTTTCTGAACACCCATTTTGTGCCAACTACTGATCTGTTTTTTGGTCTCGGCACTAGGGTCCAGACTTTATTTCTTTCAAATTCATTTAACTCTTCCTGCATTGCTTGCACCCAATCAGCATCTTGAAGAGCTTCTTCCACTTTCTTTGGTTCAGTCTGAGATAGAAAAGAATGATAGAGACATTCATTTGATGTTGCAGTTCTAGTTCTGACACCTGTTTCAGGATCTCCAATAATTAAGTCAGGTGTATGTGCTTTAATCCACTTCCTTGCAGATTGAAGTTGATTTCTAGAACTGGATCCTCCCCCATGATCCATGCTATCTCCATCAGCATTTTCTGATGCTCCCCTTTAGTTATGCTCTCTGAGACTTCAGAATTTGACTTGGATCCTTCAGGATTTGAAGTATCAGAGTTTCCAGAATTATCAGAATTTGGCTCATTAGAACTAGATGAATCAGAACTTGAAGAGCCAGTGACAGGTTCTGATGCTTCTTGAGAGTCTTGAGATGTGGTAGGATCTTCAACTTGCTCCCCCTGGAAAGGTGCATTTTCCTTTGGAGTTGTTACCACAGATTCAATGACATCAGTACTTACAGGATCAAAGTATAAGTCATCAGAATTTACAGAATCAGAATTTAAGTCTTCATTTTCGAATTGCTGATCGTGATCATTGAAATCTTCAAGTCGAGTAATCTTCTTATCATCAAAAGATACATTGATAGATTCCATGACAACCTTTGTTCTTAAATTGTAGACTCTGAAGGCTTTTGTGGAAAGTGGATATCCAACAAAAATTCCTTCATCAGCTTTTAGATCAAATTTTGACAGCTGTTCAGGATGAGTCTTAAGAACAAAACACTTACATCCAAATACATGAAATTATTTTAGATTTGGCTTCTTTTTCTTCACCATCTCATATGGTGTTTCTCCATGCTTGTTTATGAGTGTTGCATTCTGTGTAAAACAAGCAGTCTACACAACTTCAGCCCAAAAATAGGTTGACAGCTTTGCTTCATCAAGCATAGTTCGTGCAACTTCAATGAGAGTCCTGTTCTTTCTTTCTACAACTCCATTTTGTTGTGGAGTTCAAGGTGCAGAAAATTCCTGTTTGATTACATGCTCTTTGTAGAACTCTTCCATGATTGAATTCTTGAACTCAGTGCCATTATCACTTCTTATAATTTTAACAGAATCTTTGACCAACTTATCCAGCTGTCTGATATGATCAGTTAGAGTAAATGCAGTTTCATTCTTCTTGTGCAAGAAGTACACCCAAGTGTACCTTGTGAACTCATCCACTATAACCATAGCATTTCTTCTTTGCAATGGACATGACATTGACTGGACCAAATAAATCAACATGCAGTATGTGATAAGGGTCAAGAATTGATGACTCAGTTTTGCTCTTGAAAGAAGATTTTCTTTGTTTTGCCTTTTGACATGAATCACAAAGGTCATCAGGAGCAAATACTGATTTTGACAGTCCTCTCACAAGATCTTTCTTTACAAGCTCATTTATGTTGTTGAAGTTTAGATGAGAGAGTCTCTTGTGCCAATTCCAGCTTTCTTCAATTGATGCTCTACTTATCAGACAGATTGCAGAACCATCAGTACTTGTTGAAAGTCTGGCTTCATAAATGTTACCATGCCTGTAACCTTTCAGAACCATTTTTCCTGTAGAATTGCTTACAACTTCACAGCGTTCTTCAAAGAAATCCACATGATAACCTCTGTCACAGATTTGACTCACACTCAGCAGATTGTGTTTAAGTCCTGAGACAAGAGCTACTGTTTCAATGATGACATTCCCAAGATTAATATTGCCATATCCCAGAGTTTTTCCGCCTTTACCTTGTTGACATTCCTTATTTCTTTAAGCTTATGCTTAAGCTGCTTCTTCGTCATTAAGCCTATATTGACTTCAGCTGATTTATCCTGTTCTAATTTGTCAGAAGTTGACTTCTCCTTTACTTCTGTCACAGACTCTTTCATCTTTTCAGAATCAGACTTTACAGTTTTAGCTACAAACTTAACATGATTCACCTTTGGCTTAGCAGTTTGTTTAACAACAATTGGCTCAATTTGTTCAGTTCCTTTTTCACTTTTATCATCTCCATAACCTAAGCCCTCTTTCCAGTTTTCACTACTTAATAAATTCTGAGTTGTTTTGCCAGAGTTAGTCCAAGTCCTGATAATCTTTTTTTCTTTTTCTAACTTAGTTTTTAGAGATTTATTCAATTTTAGCACTTTATCTCTAACATAAAAAGCATCATCTCTTTCTTTCTGAGTTTGATGGAACTTAATTAACTCCTTTTCTAAATAATCATTCCTTTTCTTAAAAGCAAGATTTTTAGAAGTTAATCTTTCACATGTTAAAGTTTTATCTCTGTAGCTAATAAACATGGTTTTAAAATATAATCTCAACTCAGTAATATCATCATTATGAAAAACATAAGTTGTTTGAGGTACCTTCAATTCAGCAGTTTCAGGGCTGCCATCTGCATTTGCCATTAAAGCATAATTCACCTCATCTTCAGAATCTGAAGAGTCTGTCTAACTTTTCTTCTTTGTGACAAGTGCCTTGCCTTTGTCACTCTTTCCTTTCTTGCAGTCAGGAGATATGTGGCCTCTTTCACCACAATTGTAGCATTTGACATTTGAGTTGTCTCCTCTGTCAAACTTTGCACTTTTGCCTTCATACTTTCTGAACCCTTTCTTATCAGAACTTCCTCCTTTCTTAGAAAACTTCTTTCCCCTTCTGAATTTCCTGTAGGCTATCTTTGTGATACCCTTCACCATAAGAGCACACAATTTCATCATCTCTTCATCAACATCTATTTCAGGTAACTTTCAGTTTCTGAATCATCATCATCAGAACTTGATGATTCTGAATCAAACTTTATGATGAGAGCCTTTCCTTTGTCTTTCTTTGAGACAGCCACTTTGGAGGATTCCTCCTCAGCCTTAAGAGCAACTGTCCTTGACTTTCTCCCATGCCTCTTGCTCCTTTGATCCATCTCAAGTTCATAAGTCTTGAGCATACCATAAATTTCATCAAGAGTAGTTTCATCAAGAGCATAGTCATCTCTTATAGTAGTAGACTTCAAATCCAGACTTTCAGGAAGAGCTAAATGGAATTTTAGATTTGAATCTTCAAGATCATATTCCTTGTCCACCAGTGACAGATCATTCAAGACTTTGACAAACCTGTCATATATGTCAGTTAATGACTCATCACCTTTTGAGTCAAAGTGCTCATACTCTTGAGTGAGTATAGTCCTCCCGTTCTTCTTGATTGCATCAGTTCCCTGGCATCTTATCTCCAAGGCATCCCATATCTCCTTTGCAGTCTTGCAATGAATTACCCTGTTTGACATGACATTATCAATGGCACTATGCAGCAAATGCCTTACCTTTGCATCATTGGCAATGGATGAGATATCTTCAGCTGTATACTCACTTCTATCCTTTGGTATGGTCTTTGCTGGCTGATCTGCAACTATAACAGAGAGCTTGGTTGGCTTATGTCGTCCTTCATTAATTCTGTCAAGGTATTCTGGATCTGTAGCTTCCGGAAACATAGCCATCTTCACTTTCCATATGGGATACTCGGAAGGTCTCAGTATGGGAACCCTGATAGTCTCATATCGACTGTGGATTTGAGTCTTTTGAGTTTCTTCAGTTTTGGTGGGCTTGGTTGGATTTTCTGCTTCTTCAGACATGATTGTTTGGATCTTTACTGTATGTGTATTAATAGAAAAGCTCTGATACCAATTGTTAGGTCACACAACACTGTAGATGGGGGTTGAATACAGTGTTTAATACAATCAAATCAAATTCGAACACAAGTAACAGTAAACAAATATATTCAATATAATAAACTCTGTTATAATGGAACTGTTCTCTCTCAGTGATGAACAAATATCACGAGAGCTGCTAGATTACAATGTATGATCTTCTCGATAATGATAACACATATAGTGTAAACCTATGTCTGTGTTTATATAGTACACAGTTAAAAGATAACTTCTAATTGATATGGAATATAATTCCGTCTCCTAAAATATATCAATCAGATATCTTATACAAGTCTTCTTATCTTCTAACTCTTTCCATGCATATCTTTTTTTGTATTAGTCTCGATCTTCTTTCCTGTAAATCAGCTTCCTTCCTTAACTATAAGTCCTCCCGTACTTAAGTTCTGATATCTATCTTCTGATATTTATCTTCTGATAACCTAAGTTCTGATATCCTTAGGTTCTGACTTCCAGTAAGTACTGATATTTCCTGTATGTTAAGATCTAAAAACTAAACATGAAACATATTAGACACGACATCTCAAATATATCTAACATTTTATGTAAATTTTGGTAAATTATATGATATTTGGAATTGATGTTTGGATGTTTATATGTGATATTATTTGAGTATTTTAATTTGTAATATGTCCAGAATAAAATATAGATAATTATGGTATTTTTTCGGTAATTTTTGGTTTGTTATATAATTTTATAAGGATTTATAGGTTTTATAATTATTTTCTGAGTAATTATAAAACTATTTTATAAAACCGGGAATCGTCCAACCTCAACCATTTTTACCACCCGAAATTCTTCTGAAAACTCCTTCCTAACCTAATCTGGTAATTCCGGACATTTTCCGTGTTTTAACTTTTTTAATCCATGTTACGATTTGACCTGTACGCGTCCTGACATACAATTTTCGATATGATAATCATTTTGGTAGATCAATAAAACCCGTATTCTCAAAAAAGGGATATTATTACATTATTTCCGTATAAAGTGTTTTATAAGAAGACCGGTTTTGATAATTATCCAGAACAGGTACCAAATTGGATCGTTTTTATAGTTACTTAGCAGCTAAGTAACCTATTTTCGGATCCGATATGATCCAATGGGATACTGGTTATGTGTTTTAAAATGCATTTATATGAATCGATCGACAATCGGGACGCATGTTTATTAGCATCTTTATCGAGGTACTCGTTTTATCTAGTCTTATGTGAGTCTGAATGTATTTTATGTGTTTTCGCGGTTTTCTGTTAATTTAGGAATCATTTTTGTTTTCAAAAATAAACGGACCGGGACCCCACCGGGACGTCAAAGCCCACAAAAATTCATGTTTTCATTTCTATAGAATTATTCGTATTTCAAACACCCGGTATTTTTGTATTTTCGAATTATTCACAATTTTTGGGGAATTTTGATATAAATTTTATATTTTATTGCTTTTAAAATTACTCCCCATAATTATTATTTTTGGGCCCAATTATTTTAATTAAAGGATAAAAACACCTTTAATTAATTTTGGGGTATATTTTTCTGATTAATATAAATAGCCTATTATTCTTTTTATTTCATTTTTTTATTTTTATTAAAAACAATTTCAAGAACATATTTTGGGGGTGAAAATTTCTGCTAAAACTTTGATCAATGATATTGGGAGATTCAGGGATCCTCTGTTGATGCTCTATATATCAAAATTATCCTCTCATCAAGCTATATCCATCCATACCAAAATCACGATCTTAAGGTAAGTATTATGAAAAATCGAATTTGTGTTCTAGAGCTTGAATTTCGTTTTCATTCTTGAAGGATTGTTTGATGTTTTTGATAGTTGGTTATTGTTCCTGGCATCACAAGGATCTTTTTCATATATAATTTGTATGTTTTTTTATTAAGATTTAGTTAAAACTGAGTGATAAGTTTTTAAGATTTTTCAAATTGAGTTTTGATATTAGTCTGGTGTTTTTTACGGTTCTTGATGCTCTGAATAGATTGTACGTACTCTGGGCTTTGATTTCATATATTATACGTTCGATTTGGTAAAGAAATGGGTGAAATCGAAGTTTTGCCTGGATGTTCTTGCCTGGACGGATTTTAGTTCATTTTCGTCGGAGAAATCGTGCCCAACTTCGAATATGATTTCTCTGTTGATATTCGTACTCCTGGGAGGATTTAGGACTGATTAGGACTGAAAAATCAAAAGTTTGGGATCGTTTTTAGCTCACCGGAAGTCCGAGAAGTGACCGGACATTCAGCCGGAATCTTGAAATTCCAGAAACCGGCGAATCGCCGGTCACCTTCTTCCTTTTTGCGGCGAGAGCCCGCCGCCTGTAAACACCGTTTGATTTCCCCAGCACTGTACTCCAATTCTAAAAAGTGTTTCTGCAATTTTCTTTTTACTTTTAATTCAAAAATTCAGTTTTTAATATCTAAAAATCATTTTTAATTACAAAATTTAATTTGGTTAATTATTTTATAATTAACTGAATTGTTTTTAATTCCAATAATTTTTTTTTTCATTTTTAAATTTCAAAAATCCAATTTGATTTAATTATTTATAATTTATCTTAGTTAATTATTTATGAATTTAATTAATTGATTAAATTATTTATTCAATTGATTGTATTTATAAATAGTTAAATAAGATGTAAATTATTTATAATTAATTCAAATAATTCCTAAAAATTACTTTTAAGCTTTTAAAAATTATATTTTGGTATTTAAAAATCAATTAATATTATTATTAATTGATTTACTCCCATTTAATTCTTATTTTGTTCATAATAAATAAACCGTTCGTCCGTTTAACACAAAACGAACGCGTATAAACTAAGAAAAATATTTCGCTTTCAATAAAAATACTTTCGAAACCTAATTTCTTTTGTATTGCAATGTCATTTGATTTGCGAGTCATTCTGAGTTGGTATTTGATCAATAAACACCGTTACTGGCCCGATTTCAGTTTTAAACGTACCAAGTCGAATGTTTTGACGAACCGAGGCATGTGTGATATGAATTATGTGATACATGAGTTATATGATTATATGTTATGTGAAATACGTGCGTACATAGGTCAAGAGTCTTGTATTTGACTGTCTTCTTTATGTGCAGGCTATCATATGGGTAAACATTAGAGTTTTGACGCGTAGTTCATCGAGTAATTATCGTTTAGACGATTAAAATTATATATTTTAATTATAGATGCGGATCACTCGAGTTGATCATGACAAGATATTGGATAAAGAGTGAAATGGAATGGTTTTTGTTAGGTCACACAACACTGTAGAAGGGGGTTGAATACAGTGTTTATATAATCAAATCGATTTGAACACAAGTATGTAACAAAGATCAAGTATATTCAATAACCTCTGTTACAATATGAAGTGTTGTTCTATCTCAGTGATGAACAAATATCACTAAGAGCTGCTAGGTTACAATATATAATCTTCTCGATAATGATACCACATATAGTGTAAATCCTAAGTCTGTGTTTATATAGTACACAGTTACACGATATATTCTAATTGGTATGGAATACAATTATGTCTCCTAAAATATAACAATCAGATATCTTCTACAAGTCTTCCAGTCTTCTAACTCTTCCCATGCATATCTTCTTTTGTTTTAGTCTCGATCTTCTCCTGTAAATCAGCTTCATTCCTTAACTGAAAGTCTTTCCGCACTTAAGTACTGATATGTATCTTAAGTTCTAATATTAAGCTCTGACTTCAGTAAGTCCTGATTTCAGTATGTCCTGATATGTCCTGTTGTTAAGTTCTGAAAACTAAACACAAATCATATTAGACATGACATCTCAAATATATCTAACAATCTCCCCCAACTTGTAAATTATGCAAAACATACAAGTTAATAGATTTGATGATGTCAAAAACATTTAAGTACAAATGCAATAAGAGTTTAACTAGATAACTAACTACAACTTACAGTCCTTGTAGCTTTTACCAATCTCACTATAACGTCTGGGAAATTTATGTCTGTGCTATATCATATTTATAATAAATTATGTGTGTTAATGTGTCATTTATGTGGAATTATCTGTCAAACCCTAATTGCTATGTGTTATGTGCGTTCTGTGTCGTCCCGGTATTTTTAAGATATTTTTCAAGTATTTTATTTTTCATTTATAGCTTTCATTTCAAACGTTTTACGACCCGAATCATGATTTTTAAAGCAGGTATTTCAAATAAAACAATGGGCCTTATTTTTCATCAAATGGCTTTTACCATTGCATTATTCTGAACATCTAGGTATTTTATAAATTTTCTCGTTTTGCGAAAAATGACTTTTCCGGGCCCCATTGGGTGTTAAAAACCCCACAAAAATCACATTTTTATTTTTATAAAATTATAGGACTTTTATTTATACCATTTCCTTGTATTTTTGCATTATTCACAATTTTTGAGAAATTTTGGCATATATATATTGCATATATAAAATATTTATAAATTAAATTTTAATACTCAAAAATTATAAAATTAGGGGCCTATTAATTTTAAAAGATGTAGAATTAGGGCCTTAATTTTATTTAGGAGTATTAATTTTACTATTATAAATAGCTTAATTTTTATTTGATTAATTATAATTAATTATTAAAAATCAGAAAATAATTAAAATTCTCTGTAAACCGGGTATGGAAGAACCAGTTCGGGTCGAGAATTCAAGCCGTGACTTTGAACAGATTATAGCACCAAAACAAGTGATTCAAGTACCCAAATCGAAGGTTTCGATCTGTTCTTTCTGTTTCTAGCATCAATTTTATGTTTTGATTCGTAGTTTTTGATTTTCGATTTCTAGGGTTTACACTCGAATTAGGACTTTTTGATTCTAGGAATATTATGATGTTTTGATGATTGATATAGCTTCCTGATGTTATTTGCAATCGATTCATGGTGTTTAATTGAACAAATGATACCTGGATAGCAAAGTTTGATTATTAGGGTTTATGTTCAATTTTCAAATCATAGCTTCATGATTTTGGTGAATATTTGGTTCCTGATATGTTAGGGCTTTGATTATACGTGTTCTTAGCTTCGATTTGCACTATAAATCATCGAGTTTCATGTACAAATGAATGATTTCGTATTTTCGGTCGGAGTTGATGTCGGTTTGATCGGAGTTGAATATTACATGATGTTTTTGGTATGTTTTTGTCGGAGATGAGTTGCTGCAGTTATGTGAAATTGAAACCCAGTAAAAACCACACCAAACGGTGTTGTTTTTGGCCTGAAATTGGCTCACCGGAATCTGCTCCGGTGGCCGGTTTCTGGAAAAATCCGGTCATGTTCTTCATGACCCGGATTGTAACCCGGTTGACCCGTTTGGTTAACCCGGTTTTGATCTGAAATTGTCAGGGATTGGTTTCCGACAATTGTTTCTGGAAATTAATTTTACTTTTTATTTTTATTAATTTTAAAAATCAGTTTTATTTATTTTATAAATTGATTAATTAATTATTTAATTGATTTATATTATAAATAATTCTGAAATATTTTCTAAAAATCAGATTTAATTATTTTATCAATTAATTTTTAATAATTTAACATTTATTTATTATTTATTAATTATTTAAAAAGGATTAATTATTTTGATAATTAATCAAATATTTTTCAATAAATCATAATAAATTCATTTTAATTCCAAAAATTATAGAAAAATCATTTTAATTCTGATTTTTCTTAAATAATGATTTAAAAATTATTTTAGGGTTTAAAAATTTGTAATAATTTTTTATATTGAATAATAAATTGAATTATTCGTGTTTAATTGATATTAAATAGACCGTTAGTCCGATTCGAGCGAAACGAAAGCCCTTTGACTCAGAAAAATGAATTCTTTTCATTATTAATAATATTAAGACCTAATTTCTTCTAGAACTTAGTTGACTTTGTTATTCCTTTGATTATCAGTCGAGTTGCGTGCCGAGACGAGTCCGAAAAATTCCAAAAAATAGGAAACGAGTCTGATAATTATCAGTTGAGCGATCAGCGAGTCGATTTTGATTCTAAAAATTATTTTAACTATAAAAATGATTTTGTGCTTATGTGCTTATGTGTATTATGTGGTTAATCGAGTCTTACTTGTTAATATATAATATACGTGTCAGTCATAAGCACATGGGTAGACAATAGAAACGATGTGAATTCGGTTTAAGATGCAATTAAAGTACGAAATGACTAAACCAGTCTATTTCTCTAACAGAAGCTAAGCCAACAAGGCAGGTTGAGTCGGTGATAGACAAAGGTGACATATTTGCAGTGAGTCACGTAGAAGGCAAGTTTTTCCCCTATTCTAATTTCAGAATAGTGATATTTCTTCAAATTCTTATCACGCTTGCACACTTTTGATTCTTGTTCATATTTCATTTCGATTCTTGATTTCTCCTTTTCATTTGGAATTCATTATTCATATCCCAATTGTTATTCAAAGATATTGATATATTCTGGTGATTAGAATATATCAAAGCATACCGATTGTTCCAGTTGCTATTCCATGGACTGGATAATGATAGTTTAGGGATTAAGTTTACTTAATCCTGAGGACCGGGACATAACCAGATCCTTGAGATGGGCCCTAGTGCCTGGGTGCCCGACGAGATCTATATAGTGGGATATAGATATGCACTGTATCCTGGCTGATCAGCAGGGTATAGATGCGAACTTGTGTCCAGTTTAGTTCGTTTGTACTCGCCAGTAATGGCCTTCTTTCTACTCTCGCGGGGTGATATCTTTGTAGATATACCCAGGTTACCAATTCACTTAAACTGCTTAAACACTGTTTATATTTTGTAGACTTGTTGAGCAAATTTTTGGCTCACCCCTTTTTGTTGTTATTCACTTATTATTTTCAGTTAAGAAGGAATATGAAACCCATCAGGACTCGAGTGGTAAAGAAACGGGTCAAGCCTCGGGATCCTCTCATACCCAAGGTGTTGATCCCAATCCAGGAAGAAACCTTTGATGTGCCCGAACAGGTGGAGTGTAGATAGTTAGTGTGTGTGTGTTTGAATAAAAGATGAACTTAGTTTAAAACTAGTTAGACAATGGTTTGTAATAAAGAGAGTTTGTAAGATTTTGAATTTGGTTTGTAATAAAGTAGTTAGTGGTTTTTGTTTTCATACTTCAACCTAAAAAGATCATGGTTAGTGTTAAAGGGGTTAAGATTCATTTCGTTATTATTTGTTAATCAGATTATACAGGTTTGGTGATTAGCTAGTAACCCCCAGACTTATACCCCGGATTTGGAGGGTGTCACACTCACTGAGTCAATTTGAATCCAAAGTGATTCTTAAGAAAGTTTGATATTAACTTTTCTTCTTTATTCCTCAGGACTTGAGCTATTGTAGTTTTGACTTGCTTCATCTCTTTATCTTGACTTCTAATTTGGTAGATTGCAGTCCTTAGAGCAGATATATGGTTTCTTTCTAAACCATCACCCAGTCTTATTACCCTTTGATGAGAAGAGTCTTCATTGTAGCATAGACATTTCTCTTTTAGTATTACTTCAAGTTTAGCAGAATCCTTCTTAATTGGAATTTCACTTCCATCATTTTCAACTATGTTTGGAATGAATTCCGTAACCCTTGAACCAGAAATTCTTGCTTTATCTCTTATGGTCTTCATTATGTAATTTGACCATCTCCTGGTAATATCAGACTTTACCTCTAAAAGGTAATGAAAGAATTGAAGTTCTTTCAGTGATTTGTTTAGCACATCTGATTCTGACATTTGATATGTCCTTCCATCTTCAAAAAATAGAATAAGATTTTCTTTGACATTATGCTTGTCATGAGCATCCAGTACCACTTGAACAGAGATAACCTTATCAAGGTATTTCTGTGTAACATCTTCAAGAGGTTTGTCAGTTAGCAAAAATGGATCTCTTGTAGCAACTTCAAATACTGTTTTGATCTTAGCTTCATCAGAACCTAGCCCTGCTCTGTCTCTTGGTTCTCTAGCATTTAACACAATAGTCATGAAATCAGATAGTAATTGGCTTTTCTTTGGATCTGATGGTTTGACATTTTTCCATAGAAATTTCTTTTTATCAGCTACTTTCATCTTGTCTAAATCAACTTGAGCTCTGTCAGAGTTTGATGTCTTGATAACTCTATCAGAACTTGCTGTTTCTGTTGTAGCTTGCTGTTCTTCACTCTGAACAACTTGAGCACTGTCAGAGGTTGTCTTTGATTCTTCAGAAATCTTCCTTCTTTTCAGAGTTTGGACAATTTTATCTTCAGTAAGAGTATCATCAGTAACTTGAACCATTTTGGACACTGGTTTCATCAGAATTTGAGGAATTTTCATCTCCCGTGGCTTGGTTGGTTCATCAACTTTTCCCTTCCCTTTGTCTTTGGGATCAATCTCAGTCTGTGATCTAGTCTTGGGCTTTGATGCCTCAATATTTGACTTCTCCTTGATCACAATGCCTTTTTTCCTAGGCCTTGGAGGTTTCTTTGCAACAAAAGCTTTAGACTTTAGATTTGTCTTTTCATCTTTAAATCTAGCTTCTTCCTTCTTGAGATTTTCTAAATCCATTCCAGGATTATGCTTTAGAAATAATCTTCTAGCAATATCTACATCAAGTGTCTGAATCTTGGGATCCTTGTAGTAGACAGTAGTTTGCTTTCCCTTGAGCTTCAGAGTTTGTAAAAACTTCTGAGAGTCTTTACTTCCTCCTTGAATCAGAATATCAGAACTTGATATCAGATTTTGAGTATCAGTACTTGCTATCAGATTTTGAGTTTGAGCAGCTTCAGAACTTATCTTCTTTTGAGTAGAAGATTTGCTTGCATCAGAGATTAGTTTCCTAGAAGAAACCTTGATGCTTTGCCCTTGACCTTGATCTTTTCCATGACCTCTACTCTTATCATAGTTTCCCTGGTCATTACCTTTGTCATCCTTCTTCTTCAGTATTTTAGTAGGTGAGCATTTGGACTTAACTACCTTCTCCCCCTTTTTGGCATCATCCAGTAGTAGGAGAGAGAGAAGAAGTTCTACTGAAGATTGAATTTCATCTAGTTGAGCCTTTTGAGAATCTTGATTCTGCAGAACCTCAGTGATTTAGGCCTGTTACTGTTCTTGAATCTTCTCAATGGCTTCAACTTTCTCAGAAATAGTTCTGATAAAACTCTTTTTATCAAGCTTGGTCTCCATATCTAGATTTTCAGCTTTTTCAAGAAGTTTGTCAGCCTTTTCATGAGTTATATAGTGTTGACCTTGAAGAGACTTGACACTTAAAGTTGTGACTTTGAGTTGTGTCTTGAAATCAGAACTTGTCATCAGCTTTAGCAATGTGCTCTGTCAGAACTTTAGAGCTTGGAATGAAATCAGTTCCATTCCACTTCTTGGTCCACTCCACACCTCTGTGAGTATCTTCCCAAGGAATAGGTGCATCTTGTTCAACAAATTTTTGGATCAATGCCTCCTTTCCAAGAATAGGAGCTGGAGTATGTACTGAAACACTGTCTTCAGAACTGGAAGAAGACTCATTATCCTCTGACAGTACAAGAGTATGTGAGGCAACTGGAGATTCTAGAACAACTTCATCTAAATTCTGAGCATCAGAATTTATCTCCAGAATTGGTGTTGTTGGTGTAGATGGTATCTCAGCATTTAAGATTGGAGAGTTGAATGTAGATGGCTGAACTGCTGTGGTTGGAGCTTCCAGAAATAAAATAGTAAGAATAATCAGCCTTTGAAGGTCAATTTCAGGACTTAATCCTGAATCTTCAACTGTTGTTTCTCTGACTGGAGAGACAGGAGGAGTGATCATTGTATCATTAGCAGCGTCTTTGGCTTGAGCTGGAGGTGGCAAAGATTCAATCACAATTGGCTTTGAGATCAGAGATTCTTGATCTCCTTCCTCGGCTTCAGTACTATCCTCAGATGGAGGTTGAGCCATGTGCCTTCCTGCTCTTTGTTTCTTTGATCTCCTTGATAGAGAAAGAGTTGCTTGATCTGCATCAGAACTTACAGTTTTCCTCTTCAAATTACCTGAACCCGCAGCTTCATCTAAATTCTGATGGGTTGACCCTTCAGCTTCTTCAGTCATAAGTTCTGATGCATAAACCTGTGCTTCTTCATCACCTGACTCATCCCTTAGAATCATCTTCCTTCTCTTTGGTGGAGGTTGAGGAACAGACTTTGCCCTCTTAGGCCTGGAAGATGAAGGTCTGATGGTAGGTACTGATGGTTTTTCTTGTGAGGATTGAGCTGGTTGGAAGTATGTTCTGATGGTACGTTGAGTTGGTTGAGGTTGAGAGGTTGTTGGTTGTGTAGTGGTTGGAGGTGCTGATGGAGGTTGGGTTGGTTGAACATCAGGATATTTAGCACTGTATGTGGCTGGGTCAGAGTTTACTAAAAATTGTTTGACTGATTGTGGAATTTGGAGGGGTCTTAGAACAGTTTTCTTATTATCAATAGATAATAAGTCAGTAAATGCTCTCTTAGCAAGTTTAAATGATGAAATCAAATCACTTGCTAATTGGGGTGCATCAGAGTTACAAAAGTTGTAAATAAGTTGACAGAATCTGGCAAAATATACAGTATTTCTATCTTCTATTATCCTATCTCCTAGTACAGCAGTAGCATAATCAAGATGAGATTGAGTAATCAAAGCATACTAAATTTGCTGACTTAGAATATGAATTGCATCAAAATTTGAACACTTGTTTGCAAAGGTTCTTGTGATGCAGTCAAAGAAAAAACTCCACTCCCTCCTGATGTGGGGTCTCTTTAGTTGTCCAAGCTTTGCCAAAGTCTTTTCATAGCCCAGATTGGCCATCATCCGTTGAAGAGCAAGCTCCTTAACTGTTGAACTATAAACACAGTTTTCTGGTAGATGGAGTGCTTGTCGAACTGTGGCCAAAGTCACCACATGTGCATCCTCCCCTGTTGTAAATATGATGCTTGGGGACCCATTAGCACCACCATCATCATAAAATCCTGACCTCCAGAACTCCACACCTGAGTCCCTGAGATTGCTTCAGGTTGGGTCAAAGCATACCCAATCTCACTTCTAGATAGAAAATCTTGGATGAAGTGAAGTTTTGATGGTGCTTCATCCTTGCTTAGAATAGCCAAGTAGTTGTTAGGAACAAACTTAGCTCCATTGAAAATGATGTTTTTGGGTGCCATTTCTGTAAGAAATAAGTGAGAGAATAGAGTGTACACAAAGTGTTTGATAAAAGGCATGTAAGAAACTAGCTTCAAAGAATATTAGAGAGAGAATAAGAGAGATTAGAGAAAAAAAAAGTAGGTAAAAGATTGTAAAATCTTTTAACTCCCATATATACTCTCTTTTTGACAACTGTTATGATTGAAGCAGAACAGACTTTAGACACCTGGCAGCATATCATTAGTCAAAACATTATTAGTGGGCACGAGTAATAAGCAGTAATAAATGTGCACATGCAATGTTTCAAGGAAAAAAGGCATTGGGATCAATCTCAGTCTGTGATCTAGTCTTGGGCTTTGATGCCTCAATATTTGACTTCTCCTTGATCACAATGCCTTTTTTCCTAGGCCTTGGAGGTTTCTTTGCAACAAAAGCTTTAGACTTTAGATTTGTCTTTTCATCTTTAAATCTAGCTTCTTCCTTCTTGAGATTTTCTAAATCCATTCCAGGATTATGCTTTAGAAATAATCTTCTAGCAATATCTACATCAAGTGTCTGAATCTTGGGATCCTTGTAGTAGACAGTAGTTTGCTTTCCCTTGAGCTTCAGAGTTTGTAAAAACTTCTGAGAGTCTTTACTTCCTCCTTGAATCAGAATATCAGAACTTGATATCAGATTTTGAGTATCAGTACTTGCTATTAGATTTTGAGTTTGAGCAGCTTCAGAACTTATCTTCTTTTGAGTAGAAGATTTGCTTGCATCAGAGATTAGTTTCCTAGAAGAAACCTTGATGCTTTGCCCTTGACCTTGATCTTTTCCATGACCTCTACTCTTATCATAGTTTCCCTGGTCATCACCTTTGTCATCCTTCTTCTTCAGTATTTTAGTAGGTGAGCATTTGGACTTAACTACCTTCTCCCCCTTTTTGGCATCATCCAGTAGTAGGAGAGAGAGAAGAAGTTCTACTGAAGATTGAATTTCATCTAGTTGAGCCTTTTGAGAATCTTGATTCTGCAGAACCTCAGTGATTTAGGCCTGTTACTGTTCTTGAATCTTCTCAATGGCTTCAACTTTCTCAGAAATAGTTCTGATAAAACTCTTTTTATCAAGCTTGGTCTCCATATCTAGATTTTCAGCTTTTTCAAGAAGTTTGTCAGCCTTTTCATGAGTTATATAGTGTTGACCTTGAAGAGACTTGACACTTAAAGTTGTGACTTTGAGTTGTGTCTTGAAATCAGAACTTGTCATCAGCTTTAGCAATGTGCTCTGTCAGAACTTTAGAGCTTGGAATGAAATCAGTTCCATTCCACTTCTTGGTCCACTCCACACCTCTGTGAGTATCTTCCCAAGGAATAGGTGCATCTTGTTCAACAAATTTTTGGATCAATGCCTCCTTTCCAAGAATAGGAGCTGGAGTATGTACTGAAACACTGTCTTCAGAAATGGAAGAAGACTCATTATCCTCTGACAGTACAAGAGTATGTGAGGCAACTGGAGATTCTAGAACAACTTCATCTAAATTCTGAGCATCAGAATTTATCTCCAGAATTGGTGTTGTTGGTGTAGATGGTATCTCAGCATTTAAGATTGGAGAGTTGAATGTAGATGGCTGAACTGCTGTGGTTGGAGCTTCCAGAAATAAAATAGTAAGAATAATCAGCCTTTGAAGGTCAATTTCAGGACTTAATCCTGAATCTTCAACTGTTGTTTCTCTGACTGGAGAGACAGGAGGAGTGATCATTGTATCATTAGCAGCGTCTTTGGCTTGAGCTGGAGGTGGCAAAGATTCAATCACAATTGGCTTTGAGATCAGAGATTCTTGATCTCCTTCCTCAGCTTCAGTACTATCCTCAGATGGAGGTTGAGCCATGTGCCTTCCTGCTCTTTGTTTCTTTGATCTCCTTGATAGAGAAAGAGTTGCTTGATCTGCATCAGAACTTACAGTTTTCCTCTTCAAATTACCTGAACCCGCAGCTTCATCTAAATTCTGATGGGTTGACCCTTCAGCTTCTTCAGTCATAAGTTCTGATGCATAAACCTGTGCTTCTTCATCACCTGACTCATCCCTTAGAATCATCTTCCTTCTCTTTGGTGGAGGTTGAGGAACAGACTTTGCCCTCTTAGGCCTGGAAGATGAAGGTCTGATGGTAGGTACTGATGGTTTTTCTTGTGAGGATTGAGCTAGTTGGAAGTATGTTCTGATGGTACGTTGAGTTGGTTGAGGTTGAGAGGTTGTTGGTTGTGTAGTGGTTGGAGGTGCTGATGGAGGTTGGGTTGGTTGAACATCAGGATATTTAGCACTGTATGTGGCTGGGTCAGAGTTTACTAAAAATTGTTTGACTGATTGTGGAATTTGGAGGGGTCTTAGAACAGTTTTCTTATTATCAATAGATAATAAGTCAGTAAATGCTCTCTTAGCAAGTTTAAATGATGAAATCAAATCACTTGCTAATTGGGGTGCATCAGAGTTACAAAAGTTGTAAATAAGTTGACAGAATCTGGCAAAATATACAGTATTTCTATCTTCTATTATCCTATCTCCTAGTACAGCAGTAGCATAATCAAGATGAGATTGAGTAATCAAAGCATACTAAATTTGCTGACTTAGAATATGAATTGCATCAAAATTTGAACACTTGTTTGCAAAGGTTCTTGTGATGCAGTCAAAGAAAAAACTCCACTCCCTCCTGATGTGGGGTCTCTTTAGTTGTCCAAGCTTTGCCAAAGTCTTTTCATAGCCCAGATTGGCCATCATCCGTTGAAGAGCAAGCTCCTTAACTGTTGAACTATAAACACAGTTTTCTGGTAGATGGAGTGCTTGTCGAACTGTGGCCAAAGTCACCACATGTGCATCCTCCCCTGTTGTAAATATGATGCTTGGGGACCCATTAGCACCACCATCATCATAAAATCCTGACCTCCAGAACTCCACACCTGAGTCCCTGAGATTGCTTCAGGTTGGGTCAAAGCATACCCAATCTCACTTCTAGATAGAAAATCTTGGATGAAGTGAAGTTTTGATGGTGCTTCATCCTTGCTTAGAATAGCCAAGTAGTTGTTAGGAACAAACTTAGCTCCATTGAAAATGATGTTTTTGGGTGCCATTTCTGTAAGAAATAAGTGAGAGAATAGAGTGTACACAAAGTGTTTGATAAAAGGCATGTAAGAAACTAGCTTCAAAGAATATTAGAGAGAGAATAAGAGAGATTAGAGAAAAAAAAAGTAGGTAAAAGATTGTAAAATCTTTTAACTCCCATATATACTCTCTTTTTGACAACTGTTATGATTGAAGCAGAACAGACTTTAGACACCTGGCAGCATATCATTAGTCAAAACATTATTAGTGGGCACGAGTAATAAGCAGTAATAAATGTGCACATGCAATGTTTCAAGGAAAACACGCTTCCCACTAACCAAATGATTATGACTGTTTTTATCTCACCTAATTATATTCTGATAAAATATGACCGTTATAGTATTTACCACAAATAAGTCAAGTAAATAAATAATGCCATGTAAGCATCAGAGTTTCCATCAGAATTAATATCAGAACTTGACTATTATCAGATTTTAACAGTCATCAGAACATGGCTTCTGTACTCAAAAAGTGAATGTTTGTTTCTGTGATTCTTCATACAAATACTGACTTGTTTCTTCAGAGTTTAAGCATCAGAACTTCCATCAGAACTTGTCCTAAGCATTTATGCAAATGACACTTAACTGTTTATCTGAAACAACTTAATCACCACAGTTATTTTCATTATTCATATGGAGTGAGAGTTGTGCACTAGCAAAATATCAGATAAAGATTAAAGTCTGATAAACTTTAGTACATCTTAGAAATAAGGCATAACTAAGAAAAGTGCTTAAAATCTCTCTTTAATTATGAATTCTACTATAGAACAAATTTATGCAAGAGTCCACCTCAACTGTTTGTGCTCATTTTATGCATCTTTTGAAATTCCTTTTTACAGTGCCTTCTCAGTGTAAGTGAGTCACAACTGCTATTAGAATTCATGCTATTATCAGAGTATTTCTCTAGTAATTAGATAATGTGAAAAATCACCAAGAAAAAAATTATTTGCTTTTCTAATGCATATAACTTAATACCAGCAATGCACTTGGGTCTTCCCTTCCACATATTTACTCTAGATTTCAAAGGAGTACTTGACTTCAATTTTCCTTTCTTTTCTTTTTTCAGATAAGTGAGGCTTATCAAGCATGTGGTTCATCCTTAAGATTTACTGACATCAGAATTTGACAGATAAGAAGCAAAAATCTAGTTTGTGACTTAGTAATAAGATATACAAAGTAAATTTGACTAAGCTCAACATCAGAATTTGCTTGTGTTAATGAATTTCCACATAAACAACTAATTCAAACATGGGATTTCTAGTATGTTAAAGACTACTAGGTCAGCATCTAGCACAGTAATCCTCATTGGATTGAATAGTCACAGAACATTCAAAACACTATCAGAGTATATAGAATCACATCAAATAACAATCAATATTTAATGTATATTATAATTTAAGCACATATTACATAGAGATAAGATAATCTGTAAACACTGATCATAAAGTCTGATGCATGAGAACAAAGACTAAGCAGATTTTGAAAAAGAACCTGAAACCATACCAAGTTCATTTACCAGTCTTGTAAAAGTAGCTTCATATAGTGGTTTGGTGAAGATATCTGCTAGTTATTGATCTGTTGGAACAAAATACAATTCCACTGTACCTTCGATCACATGTTCCCTTATGAAATGGTACCTAATGCTGATGTGCTTTGTCATTGAGTGTTGAACTGGATTACCTGTCATAGCAATAGCACTTTGATTATCACAGTAAATAGGTATTTTAGAAATTCTAACCCATAGTCCAGTAACTGATTCTTCATCCAAAGAATCTGTGCACAACAACTTCCTGCAGTAATATATTCTGCTTCTGAGTTGATGTGGAAATTGATTTCTGTTTCTTACTAAACCAAGAAACCAATCTGCCTCCAAGAAATTGGTAGCTTCCACTAGTGCTTTTCCTGTCTATTTTGCATCCTGCAAAATCTGCATATGAGTAACCTATTAGCTTAAAATATGCATCTGAGTAACCTATTAGCTTAAAATCTGATTCTCTAGGATATCACAATCCTAGATCAGCTGTACCCTTGAGGTACTTGAAAATTCTTTTCACAGCTATTATATGAGGTTCTCTTGGATCAGCCTGAAATCTTGCACAAAGATAGGTAGTATACATGATATCAGGTCTACTTGCAGTTAAATAGAGTAAAGAGCCAATCATACCTCTGTAGTTAGTAATATCTACTGATGAACCAGTGTCTTTATCTAACTTGGTTGCAGTGGCCATGGGAGTGGATGCAGTTGAACAGTCTTGCATTCCAAATTTCTTCAGTAAATTTCTGGTATACTTGGATTGATTGATAAAAGTACCTTCTTCATTTTGCTTGACTTGAAGTCCCAGAAAATAGCTAAGTTTTCCCATCATACTCATTTGATATCTTGACTGTATTAGCTTTGCAAACCTTTCACAAAGTTTGGCATTTGTAGAACCAAGTATGATATCATCAATATATATCTGTACCAAAAGTAAGTCATTTCCATCGTTGAGGTAGAACAGTGTTTTATCAAGTGTACCTCTGTGAAATCCACTTTCCAGAAGGAATTGAGCTAAAGTCTCATACCATGCTCTTGGAGCTTGCTTAAGGCCATAAAGTGCTTTGTCAAGTCTGTAGACACGATTTGGAAATTTTGAATCTACAAATCCTGGAGGTTGTTCAGCATATACCTCTTCTTCCAATTCTACATTGAGAAAAGCACTCTTCACATCCATTTGCAAGACTTTAAACTTCTTGTGAGGAGCATAAGCCAACAAGATTCTTATGGCTTCCAATCTAGCAACTGGTGCAAATGTTTCATCATAATCAATACCCTCTGGTTGAGAGTAGCCTTTAGCAACCAGCCTTGCTTTGTTTCTTGTAATTATGCCATCACTGTCAGTTTTATTTCTGAACACCCATTTTGTGCCAACAATTGATCTGTTCTTTGGTCTTGGCACTAGGGTCCAGACTTTATTTCTTTCAAATTCATTTAACTCTTCCTGCATTGCTTGCACCCAATCAGCATCTTGAAGAGCTTCATCCACTTTCTTTGGTTCAGTCTGAGATAGAAAGGAATGATAGAGACATTCATCTAATGTTGTAGTTCTAGTTCTGACACCTGCTTCAGGATCTCCAATTATTAAGTCAGGTGTATGTGATTTGGTCCACTTCCTTGCAGATGGAAGTTGATTTCTAGAACCGGATCCTCCCCCATGATCCATGCTGTCTCCATCATCATTTTCTGATGCTCCCTAGTAGTTATACTCTCTGAAACTTCAGAGTTTGAGTTGGATCCTTCAGGATTTGAAGTATCAGAGTTTCCAGAATTATCAGAATTTGGTTCATCAGAACTTGATGAATCAGAACTTGAAGAGCCAGTGACAGGTTCTGATGCTTCTTGAGAGTCTTGAGATGTGGTAGGATCATTGGCTTGCTCCCCCTGGACAGGTGCATTTTCCCTTGGAGTAGTTACCACAGTTTCAATAACATCAGAACTTAACCCGTCAGAACTTACAGTATCATGATTTAAGTCATCAGAATTTAAATATTCATTTTCAAATCTCAGCTGATCACGATCATTGAAATCTTCAAGTCCAGTAATCTTCTTATCATCAAAAGATACATTGATAGATTTCATGACAACCCTTGTTCTTAAATTGTAGACTCTGAAGGCTTTTGTGGAAAGCGAATATCCAACAAAAATTCCTTCATCGGCTTTTAGATCAAATTTTGACAGCTGTTCAGGATGAGTCTTAAGAACAAAACACTTACATCCAAATACTTGAAAGTATTTCAGATTTGTCTTCTTTTTCTTCACCATCTCATATGGTGTTTTTCCATGCTTGTTTATGAGTGTAGCATTCTGTGTAAAATAAGCAGTCTGCATAGCTTTAGCCCAAAAGTAGGTTGGTAGCTTTGCTTCATCAAGCATAGTTCATGCAGCTCCAATGAGAGTCCTGTTCTTTCTTTCTACAACTCCATTTTGCTGTGGAGTTCCAGGTGCAGAAAATTCCTGCTTAATTCCATGCTCTTTGCAGAACTCTTCCATGTTTGAATTCTTGAACTCAGTGCCATTATCACTTCTTATAATTTTAACAGAATCTTTGACGAATTTATCCAGATGTCTGATATGATCAGTTAGAGTATATGCAGTTTCATTCTTCTTGTGCAAGAAATACACCCAAGTGTATCTTGTGAACTCATCCACTATAACCATAGCATATTTCTTCTTTGCAATAGACATAACATTGATTGGACCAAATAGATCAACATGTAGTAGGTGATAAGGCTCAAGAATTGAGGATTCAGTTTTGCTCTTGAATGAAGATTTTCTTTGTTTTGCCTTTTGACATAAATCACAAAGGCCATCTGTAGCAAATACTGATTTTGGCAGTCCTCTCACAAGATCTTTCTTTACTAGCTCATTTATGTTGTTGAAATTTAAATGAGAGAGTCTCTTGTGCCAATTCCAGCTTTCTTCAATTGATGCTCTACTGAACAGACAGATTGCAGAACCATCAGAACTTGTTGAAAGTCTGGCTTCATAAATTTTACCATGCCTGTAACCTTTCAGAACTACTTTGCCTTTAGAATTACTTACAACTTCATAGTGTACTTCAAAGAAATCCACATGATAACCTCTGTCACATATTTGACTCACACTCAGCAGATTGTCTTTAAGTCCTGAGACAAGAGCTACTGTTTCAATGATGACATTCCCAAGATTGATATTGCCATATCCCAGAGTTTTTCCCAAGTTGACATCTCCATAAAAAACTCTTGGGCCAAATTTCTACACAAAGTCTGATAGCAGGGCTTTATTTTCAGTCATATGTCCTGAACATCCACTGTCCAGAACTAGGATGTTTTTCCTGTTGCCCTGCAATCACAAAGACCACTATTGGTTAGTTTTAAGGACCCAGACTTGCTTGGATCCTTTGGCCTTATTTAGTTTGTTAGCATTTGCAGCGGATTTAATTTCAGAGTTTATGCTAACAGGCTGTTTATCAGAATTTATATCAGACTTTGCATCAGACTTTACACTAGAAGGAATAATACTAATTTTCTTCAAAGAAGGTTTTATTTGATAATAATCATAGTACAAACTATGATATTCCTTACAAGTATAAATGGAATGCCATAAACTACCACAATGAAAATAAGGATTTTGTGGTTTAAACCTAACAGACTGACTCTTAACTCCTGATTTAGGAGGTAAAGAGTTTATTTCTTTATTTTTCCTGCAAAAAGAAACAAGATGGTTAGAGTTTTCATAGTTATAACATTTCTTTCTAGGAGCATTAGGAACAGGCATATAATTATTGCTTTTATTCACACCTTCCTTTCCATTTCGATTTTTCCTAGCTTTCTTTACCTTGTTCACATTTCTAATCTCTTTCAGCTTATACTTAAGCTGCTTCTTTGTCATTAAGCCTATGTTTACTTCAGCTGGTTTATCCTATTTTAATTTGTCAGAAGTTGACTTTTCTTTGACTTATGTCCTAGATTCTTTCATCTTTTCAGAATCAGGCTTTACAGTTTTTGCTACAAACTTAACAGGATTTACCTTTGGCTTAACAGTCTGTTTAACAATAATTGGCTCAATTTGTTCAGTTCCTTTCTCACTTTTATCATCTCCATAACCTAAGCCCTCTTTCCAGTTTCCACTACTTAGTAAATTCTGAGTTGTTCTGCCAGAGTTAGTCCAAGTTCTGATAATCTCTCTTTCCTTTTCTAAGTCAGCTTTTAGAAATTCATTCAATTTTAACACTTCATCTCTAACATACAAAGCATCATCTTTTTCTTTCTTAGTTTGATGAAGAAAAACTAACTCCTTTTCTAATTAGTCATTTATGTTTTTAAAAGCAAGATTTCAGATGTTAATCTTTCACATGTTAAAGTCTGATCTCTATAACTAATGAACATGGTTTTAAGATATAATCTCAACTCAGTAATATCATCAATATGAAAAGCATGAGTTGTTTGAGGTTCCTTCAATTCAACAGTCTCAGTACTGCTATCAGCATTTGCCTTCAAGGCATAGTTCACCTCATGTTTAGAATCAGAAGTGTCTGTCCAGCTTTTCTTCTTTGTGACAAGTGCCTTGCCTTTGTCACTTTTTCCTTTCATGCAGTCAGGAGATATGTGGCATCTTTCACCATAATTGTAGCATTTTACATTTGAGTTGTCTCCTCTGTCATACTTTCCTCCTTTTCCTTCAGACTTTCTGAACCCTTTCTTATCAGAACTTCCACTTTTTACTGAAAAACTTCCTACCCTTTCTGAATTTCCTGTAGGCTATCTTTGTGATACTGTCACCCCCCCAACTTAACAAACAAAATAAATATAACTATTACAATATTTAAAAGAAAGTAAACATAACTGAATCCAAGATCTTACAGTTTAGGGTTTGGAACAGCCCAACACTACCATCTATTACAACTGATTTTAATATCGAGTCCTCACACAAAACTATCTCTTATTCTACCTGAGCTCGGACATACGCATCGGTGTCACAGGTCTTACGTGCTGTCTGCTTAAATCTAACCATAGCTGCTAGCTGTAATATCAGGGTAAAGCAAGGAGTGAGCCAAATGCTCAACAAGTGCTAAACTATCTTGTACAAAACATAAATCGAGATATATATAGAAGAATGACAATGCGAAGGCATAACCAATGTTAACAAGAGATAAAACTTTGAGTGATGGCATCATTTATTTGAATTAAAACATTTTCAAAATCATAACTTAAACAAAATCATTTTATGACGCTACGGATTACAGCCGGTGATCAGCCACGAAGTAATCCCGAACCTCGCTGGGTTCTAAAGCATTAATGGGATCCCTAGACAAATTTTAAGCCTACAATATAAGTGTGGAAAGGACTCGCGTCTCAGTCCAGATCCACTATTCAAAGAAAACATTTATCCCCCTTTGGGACTGAAAATCAATATTTTAATTATTTCAAAAACTGATGCCGATTTATGATAAAATCTCTTAAGTAGTAAACATTTTTATCAAGGGATTATAGATCAACTTGAAACACTGGAAATATGACACTAAATCTCAGGGCCATGATCCACTAGACTTTATTATATTAGGGTAATTGAGAGGTTTCCATAAACAAGAACTTTGACAAGGAGATTTAGCAAGGCTATTGGATAATATGAAAGAATAATGCCAAACTAGGCTTAAAGCAAATGTTTTCGACAAGGTACACGTACTAGAACATCAAGAAGATAAGCTTCATGAATACTAGGGGTGTTAAGGTATGAAGAAATGATCTTTAGCTCAAGGTAATTCTGGATTGTCGAACTTTAGGGCAAGAAAAAGGGTTATCAATCAATTAAGAACAACTTTAAAGAATATCTGGCTTTTAGGTATCAAAGTACAGTTTCTATTGGGGTTCAAGCATCAGGGTGAGATGTCAATATTTTAGGAATCAATAGCATGTTAATCAAGAGGATCAATCAAATATTATATCAAATCTTTATTTTATCATGGCATTCCAATTACTTTGATATACTAGCGTGATACGACTTTTGATCTACTTGCAATATGTACTTGAGGGTTCATGGCATTTCTATATAATATAAAGATAGATTTAAGAATTGCTTGGTTCAAGTATATCAAGATAACTCAGGATAATCGCATCAATATATATAAACTAATTATTACACATGTGCAGTGAATACGAAAAACAGGTTGAATCACTTGCCTTGAGAAAGGCTAGTCTGGTCTGGCTGATAGGAGCAACTGGAAGATTTACTCGACCTTTATGGCAAGTTTACCCTCGTCTCGAGATCCTACATAAATAATAATAACCTCATTATAATATATTCTCACCAACTCAACCTATTAAGAACCCGAAATTAAACACAAATGGCATTTAGGCCTATATGCACTCAATTTATAATCACCTTATAAATACCATAGTCCACATAGCCACATATACTCACATATCATATTTTAATATCAAATAATATCACACACATCATAATGCAACACTAGGCTTGGATGATCTCGACCCACAACTTAAGTCACTTGGTCGCTAAACTAGACAAAGTCTCCAAATTTTGGCTTCCTCACTCGATATGCATTTACTAAACTATCCAAAACCTATTGACCCTTGGTCCTTTAACTCTAATGGCTTTATACTATCTTGCAACCATAGTGGTCAACCTAGGTCTCACTCATAAGTGCTCTAAAACTATGTGGTAAGTGAAAGTGCTTACTGGAGTAAATTTCAGAATGACATCTATGGTTTCTTGAGTGCATTAGACACTCTTAAACTACAAGTTTACCTCCAAAACTTCTACACTAGACTCTTCTGACCATAAGGCATCTCCTAAACTTGATGTGGCTCAAGGGCCTAGCTTGGGCCTCCTTGGGCCTAAGCTTAAAGTCCATGGTTCCCCTGTTTTTCTGGGCAGAAAATGCCCTGACTTGAACTAACTTGCGACACATGGTTCTAACTCAAATCCTATGAACTATGGTTGGAAAAACTCCTCTTACACTCCCTCTAACTAAGGCCCAACAGGTCCTAATGAGGACCTACCCATGACATGGTCAAAACTTCCTATTTCTAAGTTGCAACAAAACTGTCCCCTGCTGGACAGATTTTGTGATTCCACTTGTGCACCTAACCAAACGACTTGTAAACCTCCAAAAAACACCTAAAACATTTTATATACTCCTAATTCTAGCTTCTGGTGGCTTGGGCCTCAAATTGCACAACAATGACATGGTCAAAACTCACTCTAAACCTCAGGGTACCAAACTGATTTTCTGCAGAAACTAAGACTCTCATTTCTCCAAGGTTCTCACTTAACAACCCAACCACCAACAACCAAAATAGCCAAACCATAACTTAACTATGGTGATCTACTGAACTAACCCCCTTACACTCAAAATTGACTTAATGGAGATCATCCTTACCTAAGGTGCAACATAGCAAAATAAAGGAAATCACATTATACAAATTACAAGTCATCAAGTTTTCAAGGACAACAACTTTAACCTTTATGATAAATATAAACGAAATAACATCACATTTTAAGAAGCACAATTCTTAGTTAATATCTTAACTTAACTACAATTAGGGTTTACTATCAAGATATCAATCCGAATGATCAAGAACTTTCAAGAATTCAAGAGAAATTTGCATGCATGCATGACTTCGAGTCTTACTGATCAAAACAACATGCTTTCCAAATAAATTTTTATTTTAACTCAACATGCAAGCCTATCATGGTTTATATCTAAATGACCACCTAGCATGCAAAGGTTTTTACCAAGATTTCACTAAGATTTTCATGTTATTATCACAAAAACACACAAAATGAAACAAAGCAACCAAAACATCATTAAGAACCATTCATTCGGCTCCCTCAAGGTCATGGCCGAATAAAATGGAAGGGAAAATGACCATTAAAATCAAGAGCCTCATTCTCATGACTTGGCATTTCACCATTCCTTGTAGTTCCCTCAATAATACAACCTTACATCCATGAGAATTAAGATTGTACTTTGAGTTCCAACTAAAACTATGCCATGCAAGATCAAAACTTAAACTTTTTACTCAAACTTCTTTGTATTATATATGATCAATATATAGGAAGTAACATTTACTTGAATGGGAGATGAAAGCTTGAATGAAGAATGAAGAAAAGGGAGGGGGGTAGGGCTTCGGCCAAAAAGCCGAGAGGAAGGAGCCGAGAGGAGAGGGGGAGAAAGGAGGGGGTGTGGAAATGGTGGAGTGAAAGTGGAGTGATAATCATATTTGTTTAGTTTTTATGCTTTTGATTTGACCACAAGTGAGTGGATATGAGAATTTACAAGAGTAGCCTTCCAACACAGTTAGGTAGATTTGCATGCAAGGACAAGGTGGTAATTTGGCTAGTAGAATGAAAGTGAGTGGGGTTGGAAATGCCTTCCTTGCCCCTTAGTTGAATAGAATAGTATTTGCATGCAAGGGTAACCATGTAATTTGATAATTACTAAGCAACTAATTTTCAAAGATTTATTTTTATAAAATAAAATAAAAGTTCAAAAATTACAAAATTTATACCATAAAATAACTTAGATTTTTAGAAATTTTATAAAATCACTCTCAAAATTTGTGAACAAAATAACTTTTAAAAGAAAATTTTTCCAAGGCTTAGAATATTCCTTATAAATAAAAAATAAAGGAAATAAATAAAATTTTACTTTGAAAAATCATATACTACATACAACAAATTTATAATGTAGAAATTTTCATTCACACAAACGTACAATCATTGAATATATTTTCATACGGCTTTAATATTATACCAAATCCACAAATAATATTACACAAAAATACCGGTCGTAACAGATACCCTTCACCATAAGAGCACACAGTTGCATCATCTCTGCATCAGCATCCATTTCAGGTAAACTTTCAGTTTCTGAATCATCATCATCAGAATATGATGACTCTGAATCAGACTTTATGATGAGAGCCTTTCCTTTGCCCCTCTTTGAGGCAACCACTTTAGGAGATTCTTCCTCAGCTTTCAGAGCAATTGTCCTTGAATTTCTTCCATGTCGCTTGCTCCTTTGATCCATCTCAAGTTCATAAGTCTTGAGCATACCATAAATTTCTTAAAGAGTAGTTTCAATAAGGTCATAGTTGTCTCTTATGGTAGTAGACTTCAAATCCCAATTTTCAGGAAGAGCTAAAAGGAATTTTAGATTTGAATCTACAAGATCATATTCCTTGTCCACCAGTGATAGATCATTCAAGAGTTTGACAAACCTGTCATATAAGTCAGTTAATGACTCATCAGCTTTTGAGTCAAAAGCTCATACTCTTGAGTGAGTATAGTCCTCCTGTTCTTTTTGATTGCATCAGTTCCCTGACATCTTGTTCCAAAGCATCCCATATCTCCTTTGCAGTCTTGCATCCAATTACCCTGTTTGACATGACATTATCAATGGCACTATGCAGTAAATGCCTTACCCTTGCATCCTTGGCAATTGATGAGATGTCTTCAGCTGTGTAATCACTTTTCTCCTTTGGTATGGTCTTTGCTGGTTGATCAACAACTGCAACAGAGAGCTTGGTAGGGTTATATGGTCCTTCATTAATCCTATCAAGGTATTCTGGATCTTTAGCTTCTAGAAACATAGCCATCTTCACTTTTCATATGGGATACTCAGAAGGTTTCAGTATGGGAACTCTAATAGTCTCATATCGACTATGGGTTTGGGTGTTTTGAGTTTCTTGAGTTTTGGTGGGCTTAGTTGGGGTTTGTGTTTCTTCAGACATGATTGTTTGGATCTTTACTGTATGTGTGTTAACAGAATGGCTCTGATATCACTTGTTAGGTCACACAATACTGTAGAAGGGGGTTGAATACAGTGTTTATACAAACAAATTGATTTGAACACAGGTATGTAACAAAGATCAAGTATATTCAATAAACTCTGTTACAATATAAACTGTTGTTCTCTCTCAGTGATGAACAAATATCACTAAGAGCTGCTAGGTTATAATGTATAATCTTCTCGATAATGATAACATATATAGTGTAAACCCTAAGTCTGTGTTTATATAGTATACAGTTACACGATATATTCTAATTGATATGGAATACAATTCTGTCTCCTAAAATATATCAATCAGATATCTTCTACAAGTCTTCCAGTCTTCTAACTCTTCCCATGCATATCTTCTTTTGTTTTAGTCTCAATCTACTCCTGTAAATCAGCTTCATTCTTTAACTGAAAGTCTTCCCGCACTTAAGTACTGATATGTATCTTAAGTTCTGATATTAAGCTCTGACTTCAGTAAGTCCTGATTTCAGTAAGTCCTGATATGTCATGTTGTTAAGTTCTGAAAACTAAACACAAATCATATTAGACATGACATCTCAAATATATCTAACAGTGTTGGTTATCAAGCTTCTAGTAATTGTGGGAGCAGTATATCAGTGAATTGTTGAAATAAAAGACAGCGATATCTCGAGATGCCAGACTGAGATTATTGTGTTTCTACGAGTGTGACTAACTGCTAAAAACCCAAAGGCAAGTATCCCTATCATCACTTATTGTTCAAGTGATATTTATTTTGAATCTTATTATGAAAGTATTGCTTTCCCTATTCTCAGTTCGGAATAGATAAATGTTTATATATCGCTGAATTAAATGATTCTGTTTATGCAAGCACTCTTCTTCTATTCTATGTTCAGAATAGCTAAGTGATTTTACTTATCAAATTACTGGATTTATAAACATTTTGGATTTTGAGAAAGATGATTTTGTTGCGAGTATTCCTGCCCAAGTAAATGGGGGAATAAAATTATTTAGGATGTCGATTGAGTCGGCTCCTTTTCAATAAAAAGGTTTTAAGATTGGAGTGGTTACTGGTTACAGCGTAGGTGATCGAGATATCGGTTCGGCTGTAATATCTTTCAAGATAAATAAATGCCTTTTCTGGCACCTTATAGGTACCATATGGTTGCGGGATATGGGTAGTACCTATATTTACGGTATGGTTGTGGGATACCGGTGTTGTTTCATGACTGATCATCAGGAACAACATGAAATATAATTGGTTCCAATCTAAACTGTTGTTTCTAAATTGTTATGATAATCATAGAATAAATGATTTATCATGTGTTTTGGTTTTGAATAAAATGTGGAATGTAATTTTGATTCAGTTTCTGATTTATGCTGATACTTACTTTGTTGTTAAATATCAAAGGTGGTATTAGTATAAATGATTGATGTTGACTTCAGTATGGGATGTTGTGAGCATCAAAGTTCATATTGATATCTAGTTTGATATGACAACAAAATGAGTATTAATATCAAGAGTTCGGTTTTGAATAAAGTTTATGATTCAATCCATAATCATTACTTCTTGTTATTGTTGTTTACGATATTTCCATAAACATTGTTTTACGAGTTTTATTCTCATCAAGATTCAAAGTATTGCTGAAGCATTTCGCTCAAAAATATCAAAAAGAGTTTTGAATACAATGAGAAACAATTATCCGATTCTTTAATAAATTTTATGTTTCAACAATTATGATTTTAAAATGTTCTACGCTATTGCAGATGTCAGTTTTATATCAAAACGACTATATATATATATTACAATGATCTTGCTGAGCATTTCTTTCGCTCATACTTGCCTATTTTTAAATTTAACCCCCAATGAGGATTAGCCAGCGCTGTTTAGCTGCGTAATTCAAGGAAGCAAGGAAGAAGCTTTTGGAAGGTGGTTGGTCCAGGGTTTGCGGACTAGTGTAAGTTCTATTGTGTAAAGTTGTTTATATTATATTCTACTATAGTTGTGTATTGTATAGTTGGGACTAGTATACTTATTTTCGAAATTATACTAGCAGGTTTAATTTTGAGTTTTTAAAGTATTGAAAAGAGTTTTAAAAGAAAGTGAAAAATTTACTGGTGAAATTTGGAATTCTTGTTTCTAGAACTGTAACCTTAAAAGATCTTGGATTAGTTTGAGGTCATAGATGCTAAATATCTTCTGCTGGCATTTATTTATTGATTTAACAGGGTATTTTGGATTGAGGTTTCATAGTGACGACCAAATCCTCTGACCCCGGATTTTGGGGTGTTACAGATGATGATGAGAAAAAACCTTCTGGCTCAAATTCAACTTAATCTACCAAGGCAATATACAGCAAGGTGTATGGAAAGAAGAAGGATATAGAAGAAAAGAAAGAAGAGGGAAGGAGAAATAGAAGAAGCGGTGAAGGTGACTCAAAGAAAAAGAATGTCCAGGAAGCTAAAACTTCTCAAATCAAACCTACACAAACCTCAAAGCCAAGCCAAACACTATCTCAGCCAATCCTACCTCAAAAACCAAAATTCTTGTATAAACAAACTTCAAACACCCTACTCAAAATACCTATCAGATCCAACCATGTCACACTAAAGAAAATCACAAACCTACCTTCATTCAAGCTACCAATCAAAACTCACTTCAAGACTGTTGGAAGAAAACCAAGGAAAATGTAAGTTGATGATGGTGTCATCTAGAAATTCTTCAATCAAGATGACTTTCTACCTCTAAATATGAGCATAACAGATGATGACTATTCCCAACAATTATTTGAAAAAATTGTCAAAGTCTGTGTTGTCTCTTTAGCAGAAGTCAGAATCTACTATTTGGATGGCTCCTTCATTTTGCTTAGCAGGAAAATAATGGAAACAATTTCAACCACAGAATTGAAGAGGGTGATCAGCTTAATGAAGGACAAGGATACAAGCACAAGGATGTGGAAGGCTATGATGTCTGAGAGGTTGAGAGAAAGAAATGAAAGATATGCAAGATTAAGGGTTGAAAAGGAAGAAAGGAATATGAAGTATGCCAATGAGATAGAGATGTTTGAACAAAGATCAAATAAGCTTAAGGCAAGAGGGTTGAGTAGAATATCAAAAGATGTACATTTTCTGAACATTCAAGTTCCTCTGAGATTCAATCATAAACTACTTTGCCAAAAAAAGGAAAAACTGGATCTATGTCCAACGGATCACACCTATCAAGAAAAGTATTTTGTTTTGGTTCGACTTGTAGTTATATATGAAATAACATAGGGTATAAATTTAGACTCCGGAACATAAAGTAACAAACAAGACAAGTAACTTTTGTGTTTATATACTTCTTATAAAGTCAACTCTACTGCAGCGGCGGGGACTGGAGGAGCAGCAATGAAGGCGATAATAAATACAGAAGTTGCGGGAAAGGTCAGTTACAACTAGGGATAGAGGACAGTCACATTCCTATTAGTAGGGGGAGGAACAAGGGGAGAAGTATATCCTATAGACAGTTCAGCCTGTCGTGATAGGTGGTGCCTTATACAATAGCAGATTCTGCGGCTGCCACCGTTGGAACCAATGAAGCAAATGATTGGCCCATTATATCATCCGAAGAAACGGAAAATACCAAAAAGGCCTATTATATCAAAAGGGTTGTAGCCCCGCTTTTATCCACTACATTCAAAAGGGTCTGTGGTCGTTTTCTATTTATTTTCATAAAAGAGTCTCTAGTTTCGTCTAACTGGTTTTCCGAGATCATCTTGCCCGGCAGATTCTCAAGATTTAGAGTTGGTTATCTCAATGGTTACACATTGGATGAATGGCTTAAGCTGGTAGAAGCCTTAAGAGGGACATAAATAATCGAAGAGCTACAAGTACTAGTAAATCTCAAGGACCTTATTAGGAAACAACCAGGCTACGAAAAATTCACTTGATGGTTGTAATTGTTGAACTTATGTAATCATCAAATGTATAAAAGTTTGTATTTGTTAATCTGTCAAGTTTTATGTAATTTACTTTAGCTTAGGGTTAGTCTTGTTATTGGGAATCTTCTCACAAATTGGGGGAGATTGTTGTGCAAGACATGTCTATACAATAACAAGACTAAGTCACATTGACAACCCTGAGATTTAGTTGTTTGGTAATTAATTTTATATTCTGTATTGTATTTCTTGAGACAGTATAAAGGATAGAAGATTAGACTAGAGTATTTTTCTGTGAACAGATTCAAGTTAAGGAATAAACTCTGGAAGAAGAACAAGCCATGATCATGCCTCAGAGAAAAGTGTAGAAGCTTGGAGTTGAATAAAATTGTTTTATGAAAAATGTTCAAAGTCAAGATATCGACAAGTCACATATCAAGTTATATCGAGAAGTAATTCGAGAAGTCTAGAATGACTTATTGAGAAGTTCAAAATGGCTTATAGAGAAGTCTAAGTGATATCGATAAGTCAAATGAAGATGTAGAGAACTGGAGATATTGACAATTCATTTCTGCATGTAGAGAACTCAGAGATATCGACAAGTCAAAACGAAGATGTGAAGAACTGGAGATATCAACAAGTCAATTTCTCATTATAGATCTCAGAGATATCGACAAATCAAAATGTATATAATGATCTCAGAGATATCGACAAGTCATTTCTACATATAGAGGTCTCAGACATATCGACAAGTCATTTCACATGTAAAGATCAAGAGACCTCGACAAGTCAAATATACCTATAGAGAACTCAGAGATCTCGATATGTCATTATACTTATCGAGATGTCACTTCTCTATAGAACAAACTGGAGATCTCGATATGCTTCTCAAATAGAGAATGCAAACAAGTTCAAGATTCAAGATTATCAGTCAACAAACAATCTATTCACTAGATTGAAAAGTCTACAAAGTAGCTGGGAGAATACAAGATCAAGGGCCAAGATATATTGGACAAAGGATGGTCATAGACCCGCAAGATTCTACACAAATTTGCTAAGCTGGAAATGGAAATAGAAAAAGGTTGCTTTAGAAAGTAGTTTAGTACATAGTACAAGTATTGTAAACCCGTGCTGCTAATCTATAAAGTATGCACGGGTCCTTAGTTTAGTAGTTACAAACAGATTCATATTTTCTTGTATTCTCTCAAGGAAGAAGCCGAGTTCTTATATTTTTATGAACACATAATTTTTAGCAAGGCAAATTTAATTAATACAAATTAAGTGAGTTTTGAAATACTGTACTTGTTGTTTTATTTCTGTTAAACACAATATCTCTGCAAATTAGAAACTGGTTTGTTCATCTAATATCCAACTGTTTAAAAAGGATAAAAATTCAAAGAAACACATTCACCCCCTATGATCCTTTCTGAATAGAATGATTAGCCCGAGATACGTTTTTATTAACGTGCTCGACTTAAAATTGATTATCATCCCATAACTCTTTAGTGATTCAATAAACTGGAATAACTCATGTAGACATATTTATTCCTTAATTCACATAAATAACATAAAATTTAAATTATTAATATTTACGTATTTAATATTATTTGTGAAAATTTTAGATATTATATCCTTCCCCTTTAGAAGGATTATGTCCCCAAAATCAAGTGAATCTAAACAAAAAAGGAAAATAAAATGAAAAGCTAAAAAAATTAAAGCACAAACTTGATATATATATATATATATTAACTTAATATTATTGTATCAAATCAATTATATTACATAAAAATAAAAAAATATAAATATGCTTTTAATATAATAATAATAGTTGTAGATGTGTTGGTCCAAACAATCATCAAATATAATTGAATAAAAGAATTCAAATGATATATAAATGATGTATTAATAAAAATTAAATATAAACAATTTAAATATTAGTTATGCGATCATGGTGCATCGAGTTTTGAACTACACTATTAATAACTTAAAATGCAATAATAACGCATTGCGCGTTTGCGAAAAAATTAAACCGCAATAATATGATGAGAATTCAAAATCGTGTTCTATAATGTGATGTGTGCGATTGTAATGAACATCTCACAAAAAAGTGTATGAGTCAAGTAAAAACAAACTCAAGCTATATTGTTGTTGAGTTGGAGATAGTAATTATTAAATATTTTATAAATGTATAATATTTATTGTTATAGTTATTTCAAAATATTTAATAAAGATAACTTTTAGATAATACTAATAACTAGTGCTTAACTTCATAAAAGATAATTATTTCATTTTTTGGAAAAGTGATTAAATATTTAATATTAACATGTTGATAAATATTAGTTTACATCAGTTAAATAGAAGTCCCTAATTTTATCACAACAAGGCACTCAATCGATTCAATTTTCGAATTTCTATTAATTGTAATAAGTTTTTCTTTAACGTAGTATATATAGTAATTTATTAAAGTTTAAAATACTAAACTGATTTAAATATGAATACTTATAAAAAATTAATATAATAATATATATTTTGTTAATTAATAAAAAATATATTTATAATAATCTATTAAATATTATTTTAATAATTAAATATATTCAATTTTTACTCCGATTAATTTTTTTATTAATCATAAATCGGTAGTTAAGCTAGTCAGGTTTGATTCCTCATTTTTATGAATACTAGTTTACATCAGAGATGCATAAAAATCGACTCGGACCGGGTTTTGAAAAATTCGAATTTTTTGAACTTGGAACAGGTCGGGCTTTTTCTAAAATCTGGTAGGACCGGGCCGGATTTCGTTCGGAATATCTGGGACCGTATAGGCCCACGGATCGGGTCGGGCTAGACTGCCGTATTTTTTCCAGATCGCGCTGGGCTTAAATCTGAATTGAATTTAAACTAGCTCTATAGTTTGTGCAAGGCACAGGTATGATTTAACGTCAACTATTAAAAAATTCGTAGATTTGCTTATGAAATAAAATATATTTCCTGTTACGAGAAGTTATTTTTATTTATGTATAATCTTTGCTGTAAGGATGGGTTTTTTCGGCCAATGTAATTTATAGCCCATATGACACACAACCATTTTCAAAACTCATATGTTAATAAAATGTATAAATGTTATAGAATTGAAAAATGTGATATAATGTGAGATACACTTCTTTTCAATTTAATATTTTCGTAACAGATGTACTTGAAAATGTTTAAAATTTTTAAATTTCATAATTGTTACCATATAACATGAAAAATCATTATTTGACAAGATCAGGTTAATCAATAACAAAAAAATTGAGTTCATTTGTGTTAGTTACCTTAATTTCTTATATCTTATATGTATGTATGTATGTATGTATGTATGTATTTATGTATGTATGTATGTATGTATGTATCTATTTGGATATTAATTGTGTGAAAATGAGTTGTACGATAATTAATTTGACACAAGTGTACATGTGTGTTGTGAACTTATAATTCAAGTATTGTATGTATCTAAATAGGAATACGTTTTTTATTTTTTTCGTTCGAAATAGAATTTCTTGTACTGTAATTGGAATAATAAAAAATTACACATGATATATTAAATGCGATAATAATAAATATAGAAAATAATTATAATATTAGAATTTCAGTCTATACTTATTCAAATATATATGCAATTAAAAGTATAAGTTTTTAATATACAATAATGGAGTAGTAATGAATATATAATTATTAGTAATTAATGAGCTAGATTTAATAAAAATATATGTTATTAAATTTGATATTTATTAATACATATTCATGGGGGGTACTTAAGTAATTTCAAATTATTAAATTATCTCAATGAACCTCTTAGTTGCTCTACTCTCTATCTATACTATTATATTAAAGACAAAACATTGAAAGTTTGGTTGTTGGTCGTTGGTTATTATAAAAGATATTGATATAATTTTAGCCGTTTTATAATATTTTGTATATCTGCTTATTTCTTTAAACAGCCGTTCTCCATTATGGTTAAATTTCAAAAAATTAAATCGCTACAGATATGATTTTAAGGTACGTGTGTAGATAAATTTTATTCCTTACGAAATAAATTATAGAAAGAGTAAACAGGAAATTAATAGAATGTGAGGTACTTGCGAATAATGATTATAAATTTTATTTCTTTTCAAACTTAATGTCTAGCATAAGTGGTTGTTAGCCTCAATTTTGAGTTCGAGGTGTTGACTTTGATTCCCAGCATTATGTAATATTTTTCTAATAGATAGAAAGATAGATAGATTGGGTTTTTATCGGATCAGGTTAGGCTGTGTTGAATTTTTATGAAAAATATAAGGTCTGTTGATGTCCGCGGGCCAGATAAAATTGAGCTGGACTTTTGTTATTCCCTAACAATACAACAAGAATTACAGAAGAAGGGTTGAATATAATTCTGGCTACTTTTTCAAGATTTTAAAACAGTTCTAACTCGACAAATATATATGTGTTTGATTTGCAGATTGTGGAATGAAGTAATTATATAAATCAACACAAAGTAATAAAAACACAAGCTTTTAAAACTTTCTGGTGGATTTGAAAGTATCCACCAGAGATATATATATATATCGAATGAGAACTTTGTGAAGCTTGAATAGCTCACAGCTGCTTACAAGTAGAACAAACAAACTACAGAGAAATTCTTGACAAGTACAGCTTTTTCTATCTCTCTTTGAAATGTGTTTGCTTAGTTGAATCTTCTACTAGCTACACTTGGTTTATATATCACCAAGTTTACATGACAATAAGACAAGATAATAAAATAAACATATCTAGTCTAACTCCATGCTACTTCACTACTATATTCCAGCATCTTTGAATATCTTCACATATGCATGGAAATGGTAATGCTTCTTTGTTCTCAAATTCCTGCTTAACAGGCTGCCACATTCCTTTTGCAAACACCCAACGCATGTGACTGTGTTGTCACTGTCAACAGATATTTGAATTTGATCATCCGTCGGGTACATGCTTGTCATCCGTCGGGTAGCTTTGTTGATCATCCGTCAGGTAGCTTTGTTGATCATATGTCGGGTAGCTATTTGTCACTTGACTCCATTTCACTTATACAGAATTACAAGACATCTCATATTTACAGTTAATCAACCTATTCTGCATTTCCACTAGTAGTCAACATGAATCATATGCTCCTACAGAATCTACATAAATTTGTTTGCAGAAATGTGCTACAATACTTATTTGTTACATAAGCTACTTACTCGGTGGATGTCAAATTGTCATCCGTCGGGACTATATTAAATCATCCGTCGGGACTATATTTGATCATCCATCGAGTGCTACAAAATACACTAAGTTAAATCTACTAAGGTATTTTGTTTAATTTATCATCAAGTTCACAACATATTCCTAACAATCTCCCCCAATTAATGTCTACTGGAATTGTAGCCATAAATTAAGAGAAACTTGATGATAACAAAACATCCTAAAGATACAAAATAAAGAAATAGTAGATAAAACTGATAAGTGACCTAACAAGTGGTATCAGAGCTTTTCTGTTAACACACAAACAGTAAAGATCCAAACAATCATGTCTGAAGAAACAAAAACTCCAACCAAGCCCACCAAAACTTAAGATACTCAAAATACTCAAACCCGCAGTCGATATGAGACTATTAGGGTTCTCATACTTAGACCTTATGAGTATCCCATATGGAAAGTAAAGATGGCTATGTTTCTGGAAGCTACAGATCCAGAATACCTTGATAAGATTAATGAATGACCATATAAGCCTACCAAGCTCTCTGTTGTAGTTGTTGATCAACCAGCAAAGTCCATACCAAAGGAGAAAGGTGATTACACAGCTGAAGACATCTCATCAATTGCCAAGGATGCAAGGGTAAGGCATTTGCTGCATAGTGCCATTGATAATGTCATGTCAAACAGGGTAATTGGATGCAAGACTGCAAAGGAGATATATGATGCTTTGGAGACAAGATGCCAGGGAACTGATGCAATCCAAAAGAACAGGAGGACTATACTCACTCAAGAGTATGAGCACTTTGACTCAAAAGCTGATGAGTCATTAACTGACTTATATGACAGGTTTGTCAAACTCTTGAATGATCTATCACTGGCGGACAAGGAATATGATCTTGAAGATTCAAATCTAAAATTCCTTTTAGCTCTTCCTGAAAATTGGGATTTGAACTCTACTACCATAAGAGACAACTATGACCTTACTGAAACTACTCTTGATGAAATTTATGGTATGCTCAAGACTTATGAACTTGAGATGGATCAAAGGAGCAAGAGGCATGGAAGAAAGTCAAGGACAATTGCTCTTAAAGCTGAGGAGGAAACTCCTAAAGTGGTTGCCTCAAAGAGGGGCAAAGAAAAGGCTCTCATCATAAAGTCTGATTCAGAGTCATCATATTCCGATGATGATGATTCAGAAACTGAAAGTTTAGCTGAAATGGATGTTGATGCAGAGATGATGCAACTGTGTGCTCTTATGGTGAAGGGTATCATAAAAATAGCCTACAGGAAATTCAGAAAGGGAAAGAGTTTTCCGGGAAATGTGGAAGTTCTGATAAGAAAGGGTTCAGAAAGTCTGAAGGCAAAGGAGGAAAGTCTGACAGAGGAGACAACTCAAATGTCAAATGCTATAATTGTGGTGAAAGAGGCCACATATCTCCTGACTGCAAGAAAGGAAAAAGTGACAAAGGCAAGACACTTGTCACAAAGAAGAAAAGCTGGATAGACACTTCAGATTCTGAAGATGAGGTGAACTATGCCTTGATGGCAAATGCTGATAGCAGTACTGAAACTGCTGAATTGAAGGTACCACAAAGAACTTATGCTTTTCATACTGATGATATTACTGAGTTGAGATTATATCTTAAAACCATGTTCATTAGTTATAGAGATCAGACTTTAACATGTGAAAGATTAACATTTGAAAATCTTGCTTTTAAAAACAGAAATGACTATTTATAAAAGGAGTTAGTTTTTCTTCATCAAACTAAGAAAGAAAGAGACGAGGCTTTGTATGTTAGAGATGAAGTACTAAAATTGAATGAATCTTTAAAAACTGATTTAGAAAAGGAAAGAGAGATCATCAGAACTTGGACTAACTCGGGCAGAACAACTCAGGATATACTAAGTAGTGGAAACTGGAAAGAGGGCTTAGGGTATGAAGATGATAAATGTAACACCCCCAAATCCGGGGTCGGGGATCCGGGTTGTCACAAGTTCCATTTCCCTTAATAACACCCAATCTTAATAAACAATCAACTACTCTGTACTGTGACCCCACAATAAACACACACACCACAAGTTATAGTCTCAGAGATGAATATCCAAAAGTAACACGAGTCATTTTATTCCAAAATTATATGCCATTACACCTTAAAAGGGTTTTTGAATAGATTTACATTTCTTTGCCATTATTACAACTAATAAAGATACATAAGTCTGGTACATCAAAAGTTGAAAGCCTAGCCTATTGGTAGTTCCTACCTCAGCTACAGCGACATCAACGCCTATAGGAAACTGCGGAACGTTTCCTATCCGCTCGCGAATTGGGAGCTTGGTCCTGTTCATCTTTTCTATCTGCTGTTGTGTGATGAAAGAAGAAAGCAAGGGTGAGCAGCAAGCCCACCAAAATAATATGTATAATGATTAACAATATATGAGCCTTCTCATAGTACTCATGAAAGTCTCGGTCAAAAGAAATGGACCAAGTTTGATATCTTAATGCGATGAAGTCGCAAAATATTCAGTATATATACATATATACTTTTCAAAATCTTGGAAGTCCTCTTCCATGCATAATATACACAGAGTTCCAGTTTATAACTGTATAAAACTATCGTTGCAAGGTGATCTCATATATCTAACCTTGTCTCAACGTTTTTCTGAAAATCTTTGACATGCATAAGATAATCATTTGCTAGATATAAGTTTAAAAGAGGAAGTTACAAGATACTTCAATATACTTATATTCGAATAGTACTTGAACTACCACCGTTCAAGTTATAATCAGTTTCAAAAGTTCATCACCCAGATGAGACTACAAGATAAGACTTGAATAGATTCAATCCTTGAAATATCATTATAAATAATGAAGTTACGAGATACTTCATTAAGTCCCGATATATATACACCTATATATATATACATTTCATACACTCCTTCAAAATCTCTGTTATGAAAATTATAAATAGAGTTGTAATATCCAATGAATTTTGGAAAGAAAAGAATTTTGGCATAAACCTGATATCTTGCTGATCAGGCAAAGATACCAATAAGTAACCTTTTCTACTAGTAGATGGATGAATCCCCCACCGGTCATCACCCTGGCCACATAAGGACCTTGTGCTGGACCGCCACCCGGCCTCTTACGCGTTGATGGACTGCCACCCAGCCACTTACACTTTGATAGACCGTACCCCAGCCTGTCGCTTATGCCGACTCAATTAGATGGACTTACTTCCCGGATGTTGGGCAAGTAATCAAATTGTTTACTCAAAATAGCAACCACGTTGCGAATGTAAAATACACCACGAAGCCGGATCCCCCAGGTTTTGAGCGAGTATTTAAATCCCCTTTGAAAGGAAGATCTTAAATATAAAAATGAGTTTTGGGGTCCACTCTAACTTTAAAAATCATTTTGAAGACTCGAAAACATTTTTAAGAATGTTTGGAGTACTGCTGATTTATTAAAATAAATCAGTCCCAATATATTTAGAAAATATCTGAATATTATTATTTAAATAATATTCCCATAAAGAATAATCTTTATAAAAATAATTGAAGTAGAAGTTTTAAAACTCATACTTGAAATGGATATTAAATAACCAAAGATATACTTATACGAAAGTATAATCTTTATTTGAATAATCGAAAGTAAGTTTGATTATCGAAACATTATTTTTTAATAAAATAAAGAATATTATTAAATAATAAGCGGAGTCATAATACCTCGAATGAATATTATAAATAATATTTATTAAATAAAATAAACGGAGTCATACATCCTCAAAGGAATATCCAACTAATAATCATTAAATAGAATAAACAGAGTCATAAGTCCTCGTATGAATATTCAAATAATATTCATTAAATAAAATAAAGTTATCGAATAAACCTTATTCGATCAATAGTTTTGAAAACTATATCCATATATATATAAATATATATATATAATATACTCGAGAACATCGACTCCCGGTTTAGAAATATGTTCACCTTGGGGTCCCCTTTTCTAAGGGTATATGCAAATTACCGTTTATCTCTAGCATAGGTATTATGCAACAAATAAGCATTTGAACCAACAGATATATATCAAGATTACGAAACAGACATGCATATATACCATATCACATGCTCCAATATATTGCAAGAATTTGCTAATAACAAACATTCATTTATCACAAGATAATGCATATATACATATACATCACAACAACAGTATAACGGGTAGAAAACTTGCCTGAGTGCTCCCGGATAGACTTAAGCTTAGAGTGGGTCAGATAACCTATGAACAACAACATAAGTCGGAATTAAACCCCGGTCGCTTAAGAAACTAGACTTTAACCATTTAGAGTCCTAACGTTCGCTTTCGCGCTTAACGATTCACTTAAGTCGCTCGAGTATCCTCGGCTCCACCATTTTTAATAAATTAACCATTAAGGGTTTTAAGGCGATTCTTTTACGAGTACCTTACCAACTGCCTAATCCACTTTACATAACTGTTTCATATTCCAATTAGTCATTTAAGGGCCTTAACCAAGGTTTCAAAGTAAGGCGAGGGGTAATGGTTCGGTCGTGAAACGCCGTTACTTAAAATGGTCGTTTCTCCTAAACCGTACATCGGATTTAAGCGAACCACATATCAAAACGAAGCTCGTAAAATGAACTATCTAATAATGACAATGGTCAAAACCTAACAGGGAGTTCTCGGGTCCTGATGTTAAGAGCAAAAATAGTCTAAAGTATATCGGACATTACGACGGCTATGTTTACGCGATTTCCCAAATTTTTACCATTCCAAATCATATCAATCGAACTACCAATCAACAACAACTCAAGATACACATCAATGCTACTGATTTCAGTCATAATAAGCTCAAGGATCTCAATCCAATCATATATTATAACATCTCCAAATTCACCTAAACTACTTAACAATTAAGCTCGAATCATGCTTATCATTCAAATTACTACTCATCCATCCAAACCATCTCCAAACTTCAACATTCAAACTTATTACTAAAGGGTGTGAAGATTTATACCTTTCTTGGAGGGTGGAAAGTTACTAGGAAGCCTTATGGAGCCTCCTACAAGCTTGATCTTTCCAAAGAAATCAAGAACACAAAGTTAGGCTTTGAAGTTTCTAAAAGTCCGATTTAAAGAACTGTAAAAATGAGGATCTTACCATGATTATTTGGAAGAGACTTGTGAACAAGAGTTGTGTACCATCTCAATAACTTTCCAACGAGCTATAGAACACAACATTTGAGTGAGTATTGAAGGAGATATGGCAGTTTGAAGTTGCTGGGTTTGTTTTAGCCGAGAGCTTTCTTCTTGAAATGGGAAAGTCAACTTTCAATTTGTATCTGTGTTATGATATTTGTTGGTTGGTTGATTCCTTTTGTCTTGGAAATAAATTAAATTTTTACCATGGTGAAAAATGTGTGGCTCACAATCAACCAACCAATCATTCCCACTTGTCATGCTTAGGTCATCAAGCTTAGGTCATCTTGTTACACTTGTCTTCTTCTTGATGGTGTCATGACATCACCATCCACTAACCTCTTTGATTAACCCATAATTACTTGCCTAATGACCGCTTATCTCTTATACGGTTCGCTTAACTTTCGTTCTCGTTTATCGTTTGAGGGATCATACCCGGGATCTTATTACTTGGGTTCCCCTAAACCTTTCTCAATATTTTATATTCCTTTTTACGATCCTCTCTTAAAATCCTTGAATTTAAATCATTTTTATCACGTTACCTTATACTCAATTCTTTCCGTATCTGGTGGATTTTCGGGAAAAAAACAAAGTGTCCGGATCTGAATTCTAATGACCTTTACATACACTCATTTACTTTATGGAATACTAATACGATCTTAGAATTTTCATAACAGTACTCCTATATAACGTGGTCTGATAATTTTCCTTAATCAGCATTATCAGCAAAAGTTACTATTCATCCGGGTTTCAAAATTTTCCAAAAATTGGGGTTATTACAGTCTCCCTTCCTTAAAAGGATTCCGTCCTGGAATCAGATAGAAAATGAGTAGGGATACTTTCTTAGCATTGCACTTTCTAACTCTTACGTAATTTTCCCACATTGTGGTTCTTCCATCAAACTCTGACTAGTTTGATAACTTCTCTCCTAAGCACTTTGTCCATTTTTGGATCTATAACCCTTCTTGGTTGCTCAATATAGGTTACGCCTGGTAGCATGTCTATGCGCTCATATGCCCCTATTTGTCTGGAATCCGGATTACACTTCCTTAACATTGATATGTGAAACACGTTATGAACTTGCTACAGGTTCGGGGGTAGGCTAGCTCATATGCTAACTTCCCAATACGTCTTAATATCTCCAAGGGTCCAACAAATCGTGGACTTAGCTTTCCTTTCTTTCTGAACCTCATCAATCCTTTCCAAGGCTTTCCAAGGGGATACCTTTGACAATACTAGGTCTCCTACTTCATACTCCTTGTCCTTTCGTTGTCAATTCAACATATTTCTTATATCCATCTTGGGCTACTACCAGCCGTCCTCTGATTAGATCTGTTATATCCTTGGTCCCTTGGACCACTGCTGGTCTGAACATCTAGCACTCTACAACTTCATTCTGATACAAGGGAGATTGGCATCTCTTTCTGTATAGGGCCTCGTAAGGCGACATTCCAATACTGTCATATCATCCATCGTCATAAGAAAACTCAATTCGTGCTAAGTGATCATTCCAAACTCTTTCAAGTCTATCGCACAGACTCTCATCATAGCTTCTAGCATAGCTTTTGCTTTTCAATACCCACTCTTTTCCAGTTCGTAATTGTTACTATCTTCCGTACCTAATATCATACTGGTTACACTTTTGCTCGCTAGCGTTCTATAACCTTTAAATAAACGCGTCAACCTTAGTATCACGAATGCGTTAGAATTAGAATACCCCTGCACTGATACTACTTCATTTCTAGCGGCTTCCATCTTTGAAAGCTTGATCCATCATATAGAAGTAAAGGAATTTATTGAGAGATCACTATGATCATGAACACTTGTTCTATTGCATAGTTAGTACAGAAGGTGGCCAGCCTTTAATACTTGACAAGCAATTAAACAACATGTGGTATCCTACTAGGCTTCTATCACACAGATAGATAGTCATTCGGCAATACCTCCCCTTCTGGAAGGGTTGTTCTTCTCAGCTTATATGAAATGAAAAGAAGAGAAAAGAACGAATTGAAGAGAATTGTATATATGAAAATATATATATATATATATATACTGCCATAAAATATCTGGCTTGGAACCTACCTCTGAACTATAGAGGTTTGTCATAAGAGAACAAAACATATGTGTATATATATCAACATCAAGTATTATCGCATCGCATTTCGCATGCTTAAATATTTTTGCTATTCTGTCCATCATTCTATGGACCCATGCTCTTCCTCGAGCTTATACTCAATCACCTTTGAAACTCCCTCACATCGAAAATCGAATCTGGAATCTCATTCTAGACATCATCGTTACTAGAATTCTATGCTTGCACTGCAACCTTCCTCGTATAGTAACACGACTCCCTATTGATAAGGAGGAATAAATATTCAATAGGTAAATAATCTACTTAATTAGTCTATTCAATGGTAACTTATACACCACCACGACCCGATTAGTGGTACTCAATCTCAACATCCATTCCAATACAACTCTCACGGTTGTAATCCGCTCATTACTCGCAGAATCATTGCTGTATTACTATGGTCCCCCACTGACCTACTGTCGTCATTCGTTTTCCATGAAGTCTTAATAGCTAACCATACAGAGTCCATACATATCGTATCGAATTCTTCTAAGGAGTTAACATAATCACCATTCATAATTCATGAAGAACACTCCAAATTCCGACGTACTTTCATGACATGAAGCATATAAAATTGCAGAAGAGTTTCAATCAAAGAACCGATAGCAGGTTAATACCATTCTTAATCATATGCCTTCAATAGAAGACTTAACTCAAAGGTTTGTTTGGTCCTTTTTGAAATATAATCCTGTCTTATTCTCAAGATAGGACCTTCTAAGATAGATAGCCCGCTAATGGCAATTACACGAATTAAACCTTTACCCAACTACTATTACGGTTGAGTATTGCACAGTCATCAGAAGGAATGTCAATCTTCCGAACCATAATACAACCTTCCCGGCTTCAACCATCATCACTGTGTTCCTCTCGCACGAGCGCCTATAATTATCCTCTTACATTTAAAGTGTCGGCCACCTCTTTGGCCTTTCCTGATGGTAAAATTTCCTTACAGTCAATGTCATTTTAACCACCTCCAAATAAATTTTCTACCTTATTTCAATCACTGCCTTTGTGAAGATATTTTCCTTAAAATCTGATGAGTAAATAAAAATATCACCATTTTTCCATAAGTTATTGCCTCAGTCTTTAGAGGTTAATCACTGTCACGACTGACTCTCAATCATACTTAGAACATCTTTTATCTTAGGCCCTAATTGCCCTGAACAATTTCGACCTTTACTGGTTCGATCCATACTTTCTCGTGTTTTAACACGTGCCCCACTTGGCATCATTATAATTACGTCATATTTCCTTTATCAACATTTCTATTCTTGAGAATTTTAAATATTACCTTTCTCCTTGTAAAACCTCTAAGGTTATCCTTGAATTGTTCCTCCTGTATTCCCTAGATACAGGGCATATCAAGATACCATTTATTAATACCAGAATCATTGTCTATATACTTCTGAAAAAAATTTCTCCACTGATTCTTAAAGGTTGTTATTACCTTAATCCTTTCCAATTCATACTGTCAAAACTCATACTATCCCTATTAAGGGTGAAATGCCAACCTGTATGCATTCCCCTAGGATTCATTTTAAGTTACCGATGTTCTATCCTTAATTCCACCTTTAAAAAGGTATATGCATCCTTCCATGGATAAATCAAGTCATATATCCCTGATAAGGGTGTCTTATTCAATCATTCCCACCTCGATAGTATATGCCTAATTTCACAATAACATCTGTATTCAAAATGAGGTCAATCAAAATGGCCTCCAAAAGATAACAACGGTTATCCGCTTTTCTTTCCTAATTTGGTAATGATAACATGGATGTTCTGGAAGATATTGGTCGTGTTCACGTGAACATCTTCTTAATAAATCCTCATTTTCTTTTTTTTTTCTCAACAGTCATCTCAACGTTGGGATGTCTTTCATACCTGGCGTCTCCCTTTCTGGGTATCAAGCCACCAGTCTTACACTTCACATTCTTGAAGGTCACTTCCTTCCTCCAATTCTCCTAATTTTCTTACTTCCTTGTCTCCTCAGTCTATCCGCGTCTCATTATTTATCCTTCGAACTATCTCAAGGTTTCCTCGAATCCTCCCAACTTACAGGGGATAAAATATATGTATCTCTTATGCCTTCAACCATCAATTTTAACTCATGGTGAATCACCCTCATCCTGACGATTACATACTTTTCTATTTCTATTACTATGATTCTTTAGGGTTTCCTCATACCCAACTCCCTTATCATTCCTCAACTCTATTGCCTTAATATTCCTTTCCACTTCAGTTTCTTTTTATTTTCCTTTCTCTTATAATTATTTCATGAACCAACACAACATAAGCATTGATTTCAAATATCCCGTCATTCTGGATTCGTGTCCTCAGAACGAATCTTGACAACTTTTACAACTTAGATTCATAATTCATCATACTCGTCCGCCTTTGTTCTGGCTCTAAAGCTTTTACACTATCTCCATAACCTTGGGAAATACTTTCCTGAAAATAATTGACTGAACTTTAATCAGTTTATTGTAACCTCTGGCTCCGTGCCTTCCTTGGACTTTCACCAGCGGGTGGTCTCTCTCTTAGGAGGGTAAGTGACAAAAACACTCTTTTGTGATTCGTCAATCATTTAGAATCTCAAATGATTCCTGTATTTCCTTTAGCCAGGCTCTTGCCTCGACTGGGTCAGCTTGTTCCTTGGAACTCTGAGAGCTTAGCGACTTAAAGAACCTGAAAGAATTTCCCACCGCATTGTTTCCTCAGGGTGGTGGTTGGGGATAATAGTATAAGTTCTGTTTAGGCAGGTCCATGAATTGCCCAATGGGAGTACCATCCTGATTCTCCCTATCTTGTTCAACTTCTGTTTTCTCAGTATGAAATGTTCCAACCTTCTCTCATAATTAGGGTTATCTTATACGTTAAAAATCCTTGTTTTCCACTTCATTATGTTATGGGTTCCTTCTATCTTGATGTCGACCTCCCTGACTATCACGTTCAGGGTTTGCTCTAAATCTTATTCCTCAAACTAGCTTTCATCTAAGATCTCATCTTTAAGTTCTTGAACATTTGGAACCCAAATTCTTTAGGAATGCTTCATTATTCCCTTATCATCTTCCTCGGTATTAATCTCTTATCTATTTGTTGGCTTTCTGCCTTCATTCATCACTTTTTCTGGCACAATATGTTCTTTTCCAATAATTCGGGCTGTATTGCAATCTCAAACAGCTTTTCGGTACCGGCTCCGGTTACCTTCACTTCTATTTCCATTTTCTCAAAATCTCTTATAACTCTCCCAAACACATTATAATCTTGAGTCTCTCCTTTTTACTAAGGGTATCAGCCACCACATTGGCTTTCCCCGAATGATAAAGAATCTCCCAATCATAATTCTTGATTAGCTCTAACCGCCTCCTCTGGCGTATGTTGAGCTCTTTCTACGTGAAAATGTACTAGAGCACTTATGGCTTAGGTAATTCTCGCACTTCTCTCCATACAAGTACTGCCTCCAATCTTTAGGGCAAAGCTATTGCCATGAGCCCAAGCTCATAGGTGGGGATATCGAATTTTATATTCCCTTAATTCTCTTGACGTGTACGCGATTACCTTGCTGTGTTGTATAAGAAGCACCCTAATTCCTTATGTGAAGCGTCAATACAAATCACAAAATCTCCTTTTTCCATCCGGCAATGCCAACATAGGGGTCATCACCAATCTTTGCTTCAGTTCTTGAAAGCTGTTCTCGCATTTCTCTGTCCATTCAAACTTCTTAGTCTTATGAGTAAGCCGCGTTAAAGGGGCTACTATCTTTACAAACTTGAACGAACCTCCGGTAGTGACCAGCCAATCCTACCTCTGGTAATTCCCCTAACCATGGTCATCAATTCCTCAGTGGTCCTTTATTCATTCTTGTCAGGACCCTCCACGGGATTCTTCTCAGCAACAATCCCTTCTAGGACAACATCCTCAACCGCTACATCCTCAATATGAACATCATCCGGTCCCTCATTAGGGTGTTCCATTGGATCCACAATCTGATCTCCAATAACTAATAAAACATCATCGTGTTGTTGCTCCTCAACCTCAGGGTTCGGAGTCCCGCTACCATATATGATAACGAACTACGCTTCTATCACAAAATTTATAAGCGTTCCCATAAGGGTTTTAACTGTTAGTACTGCGTTAGGTAGCCCGACTATGAACTTGGCAAGAGTTCTTATTATCTTTGTGAACTTATTATCTTAACGTCACATCATCTCTGAGGTTTATAATGCTTAGCTCTGATACCATTTCTGTAACACCCTCAAATCCGGGGTCGGGGATCCGGGTTGTCATGAGTTCCATTTCCCTTAATAACACCCTATCTTAATAAACAATCAACTACTCTGTACTGTGACCCCACAATAAACACACACACCACAAGTTATAGTCTCAGAGATGAATATCCAAAAGTAACACGAGTCATTTTATTCCAAAATTATATGCCATTACACCTTAAAAGGGTTTCTGAATAGATTTACATTTCTTTGCCATTATTACAATTAATAAAGATACATAAGTCTAGTACATCAAAAGTTGAAAGCCTAGCCTATTGGTAGTTCCTACCTTAGCTACAGCAACATCAACGCCTATAGGAAACTGCGGAACGTTTCCTATCCGCTCACGAATTGGGAGCTTGGTCATGTTCATCTTTTCTATCTGCTGTTGTGTGATGAAAGAAGAAAGCAAGGGTGAGCAGCAAGCCCACCAAAATAATATGTATAATGATTAACAATATATGAGCCTTCTCATAGTACTCATGAAAGTCTTGGTCAAAAGAAATGGACCAAGTTTGATATCTTAATGCGATGAAGTCGCAAAATATTCAGTATATATACATATATACTTTTCAAAATCTTGGAAGTCCTCTTCCATGCATAATATACACAGAGTTCCAGTTTTTAACCAGTATATATATACATTTCATACACTCCTTGAAAACCTCTGTTATGAAAATTATAAACAGAGTTGCAATATCCAATGAATTTTGGAAAGAATAGAATTTTGGCATAAACCTGATATCTTGCTGATCAGGCAAAGATACACCACAGAGCCGGATCCCCCAGGTTTTGAGCGAGTATTTAAATCCCCTTTGAAAGGAAGATCTTAAATATAAAAATGAGTTTTGGGGTCCACTCTAACTTTAAAAATAATTTTGAAGACTCGAAAACATTTTTAAGAATGTTTGGAGTACTGCTGATTTATTAAAATAAATCAGTCCCAATATATTTAGAAAATATCTGAATATTATTATTTAAATAATATTCCCATAAATAATAATCTTTATAAAAATAATTGAAGTAGAAGTTTTAAAACTCATACTTGAAATGGATATTAAATAACCAAAGATATACTTATACGAAAGTATAATCTTTATTTGAATAATCGAAAATAAGTTTGATTATCGAAACATTATTCTTTAATAAAATAAAGAATATTATTAAATAATAAGCGGATTCATAATACCTCGAATGAATATTATAAATAATATTCATTAAATAGAATAAACGGAGTCATACATCCTCAAAGGAATATCCAACTAATAATCATTAAATAGAATAAACAGAGTCATAAGTCCTCGAATGAATATTCAAATAATATTCATTAAATAAAATAAAGTTATCGAATAAACCTTATTCGATCAATAGTTTTGAAAACTATATCCATATATATATAAATATATATATATAATATACTCGGGAACATCGACTCCCGGTTTAGAAATATGTTCACCTTGGGGTCCCCTTTTCTAAGGGTATATGCAAATTACCGCTTATCTCTAGCATAGGTATTATGCAACTAATAAGCATTTGAACCAACAGATATATATCAAGATTACGAAACAGACATGCATATATACCATATCACATGCTCCAATATATCGCAAGAATTTGTTAATAACAATCATGCATTTATCACAAGATAATGCATATACACATATACATCACAACAACAGTATAACGGGTAGAAAACTTGCATGAGTGCTCCCGGATAGACTTAAGCTTAGAGTGGGTCAGATAACCTATGAACAACGACATAAGTCGGAATTAAACCCCGGTCGCTTAAGAAACTAGACTTTAACCATTTAGAGTCCTAACATTCGCTTTCGCGCTTAACGATTCACTTAAGTGGCTCGAGTATCTTCGGCTCCACCATTTTTAATAATTTAACCATTAAGGGTTTTAAGGCAATCCTTTCGCGAGTACCTTACCAACTTCCTAATACACTTTACATAATTGTTTCATTTTCCAATTAGTCATTTAAGGGCCTTAACCAAGGTTTCAAAGTAAGGCGAGGGGTAATGGTTCGATCGCGAAACGCCGTTACTTAAAACGGTCGTTTCTCCTAAATCGTACATCGGATTTAAGCGAACCACATATCAAAACAAAGCTCGTAATATGAACTATCTAATCATGGAAATGGTCAAAACCTAACAGGGAGTTCTCGGGTCCTGATGTTAAGTGCAAAAATAGTCTAAAGTATATCGGACATTACGACGACTATGTTTACGCGATTTCCCAAATTTTTACCATTCCAAATCATATCAATCCAACTACCAATCAACAACAACTCAAGATACACATCAATGCTACTGATTTCAGTCATAATAAGCTCAAGGATCTCAATCCAATCATATATTATAGCATCTCCAAACTTCAACATTCAAACTTATTACTAAAGGGTGTGAAGATTTATACCTTTCTTGGAGGGTGGAAAGTTACTAGGAAGCCTTATGGAGCCTCCTACAAGCTTGATATTTCCAAAGAAATCAAGAACACAAAGTTAGGCTTGGAAGTTTCTAAAAGTCCGATTTAAAGAACTGTAAAAATGAGGGTCTTACCATGCTTAGTTGGAAGAGACTATTGAACAAGAGTTGTAGGCCATCTCAATACCTTTCCAACGAGCTATAGAACACAACATTTGAGTGAGTATTGAAGGAGATACGGCAGTTTGAAGTTGCTGGGTTTATTTTAGCCGAGAGCTTTCTTCTTGAAATGGGAAAGTCAACTTTCATTTTGTATTTGTGTTATGATATTTGTTGGTTTGTTGCTTCCTTTTGTCTTGGAAATAAATTAAATTTTTACCATGGTGAAAAATGTGTGGCTCACAATCAACCAACCAATCCTTCCCACTTGTCATGCTTAGGTCATCAAGCTTAGGTCATCTTGTTACACTTGTCTTCTTCTTGATGGTATCATGACATCATCATCCACTAACCTCTTTGATTAACCCCTAATTACTTGGCTAATGACCGCTTATCTGTTATACGGTTCGCTTAACTTTCGTTCTCGTTTATCGTTTGAGGGATCATACCCGGGATCTTATTACTTGGGTTCCGCTAAACTTTCTCAATATTTTATATTCCTTTTTTCGATCCTCTCTTAAAATCCTTGAATTTAAATCATTTTTATCACGTTACCTTATACTCAATTCTTTCCGTATCTGGTGGATTTTCGGGAAAAAAACAAAGTGTCCGGATCCGAATTCTAATGACATTTGCATACACTCATTTACTTTATGGAATACTAATACGATCTTAGAATTTTCATAACAGTACTCCTATATAACGTGGGCTGATAATTTTCCTTAATCAGCATTGTCAGCAAAAGTTACTATTCATCCGGGTTTCAAAATTTTCCAAAAATTGGGGTTATTACAATAAAAGTGAGAAATGAACTGTGCAAATTGAGCCAGTTATTGTTAAACAAACTGCTAAGCCAAAAGTTAATCCTGTTAAGTTTGTAGCAAAACTGTAATGTCTGATTCTGAAAAGATGAAAGACTCTAGGACATAAGTAAAAGAAAAGTCAACTTGTAACAAATTAAAACAGGATAAACCAACTGAAGTTAACATAGGCTTAATAACAAAGAAGCAACTTAATCATAAGCTGAAAGAAATTAGAAATGTGAACAAGGTAAAGGAAGCTAGGAAAAATAGGAATGGAAAGGAAGGTGGGAATAAAAGCAATAATTATATGCCTGTTCCTAATGCTCCTAGAAAGAAATATTATAACTGTGGAAACTCTAACCATCTTGCTTCTTTTTGCATAAAAAATAAAGATATAAACTCTTTATCTCGTAGATCAGGAGTTAAGAGTCAGTCTGTTAGGTTTAAGCCATAAAATCCTGTTTTCATTGGGGTAGTTTATGGCATTCCATTTATACTTGTAAGGAATATCATAGTTTGTACTATGATTATTATCAAATAAAACCTTCTTTGAAGAAAGTTAGTTTAATTCCTTCTAGTGTAAAGTCTGATGCAAAGTCTGATATAAATTCTTATAAACAACATGTTATGTGACGGCCTCAACCCCGGGGTCAGGAGTTGACGTCATCAATAACAATAATAACAACATAACATAATCCAACTCAACATTATTATATAAACACAACCCCTAATCCAAGATATTTTCCAGGTTTACGTATGACTTAGGTTACAATCAACACAAAACCAACTTACTAAAGACAATCCTGACAATACTATCTTAATACAGCAACTCAACAGACCCACTTTGGTCTAACATAACTACCTCAGAGGAGCCTGACACAGAAGGAACTGGAACTCTGCCCTGACTACCACGGAAGAACCTCCTAGGCATCTGTAATACATATATAAAATATTCTGCAAGGGTGAGCAATTAATTGCTCAGCAGTACCACTATATGAATAACAAGTAAAAATGATTTGAAGTAAAGCAGTTATAGGAACAGAATTCATAACTTGCTAGAAAACAAGTAAAACATGTATAAACTGGATATCAAAACTAGCATGCTCTGAGAAATAATATCATCATTCGTGTGCTATGCAAAAATACCAGAGTTAAATTTTAGCACGCTATTTCCTTTCCAAAACCACTGTCCATTGCTGGACCCATAAATCATCTGTCCCGTTACGGGGACCATAAACCATTTGTTCCTTTACGGGAACCATTAAACCAAAGTCAGATATAAAAGTGGATGAATTCTAGGGACAGCTGATCAGTCTATCCTACCACAAATTGTTCCGGAACTCAGAGACTAGCTAGGTCTCTGTTATGCTAGACTAAGCGGCCTACTAGTGCGCGCATCCGACTTAGCCTCTTACGCAACCATGCTGGGCCGTTATCTAATAACGGGCCTCTTACGCCACTGACCATCCAATATCCGATTCATTTTTATCCAGTTTTCAAAATCAATTACACCTATCTCTTTTTAAATGATTACAACACATATTCTAAAAATCCCTTTTAAAATTTTAATCACAATCTAGAGATAGGCATTTTCAGAAGTTACTTTTTCCCCAAAACATCTGTTTATAAAACATAATTAAATACGGGGAATATGTAACTTAAAACGTTTATGTTCCTGTTCGAAAAGAAAACAACATTTCATTCATATATACTGAACCATAAAAGAATGATCAGGGGTACTTGCCTTGCAGAGCGTTACAACTATCTCTTATTGACCTTGAACTGATTTGGGACGCTCGGCTTTATCGCTTTACTATTTGACTATCCTGGATCCGATTTCAACGCTCAGGTCCTTCGCTTGGAACCTCGATGTGCTTGTCGACGGATCACTAGGTTATCTTTAGTTCGATATCACTTCTGGAGTCCTTCAACTAGAACCTACAGAGTCGAAATACCCTACGTTAGGCGTCTAGGTATGCTTGACATATCCTCAATACCAATTCTACCCAAACGATAACAATCCCTACTCGTACTTATATGTACTATTAAAATACAATAAAAAACACAATAGTCACGGTTCACATTTTCAAGAAATCGGTTTGGTGTTTGTTTTCAGAAAATACGTATACACATCATTTTACGAAATTAGGGTTACTGGGTTTTGACAAAACATTTACCACAACATACAATCAAGTTCGTATAAAGTATAAGTATATATATATATTCACTCAACATCCCGATAATTACCGGATTCGCTCCCGTATTCCCGTAGGTCAATTTCCCAGAAATCGGGCAGCGTCTCCTTTGTTTATCGGACTACCCGTCGAAGAAATTCGACGTCAATTAAACAACAACAACCAATCACAACCATAATCCAAATACAATTCCCAACCTCTTATTCAACTCAATCATATTAATCAAAACTCCATAAATTTCCAAATTCTAACTTAATTACAACTATTATTCATTATTCGTATTTCATATTTATTTATTTTAAAATATTAGGACTCAGATATACATCATCATCGTCCACCGTCCGCTCGTCGAAATTCATCGCGGATGGCGGTAAAATTCACGGGTACCCATCTATTCCGGGTTTCCAACGCGAATCCTACCGATATAATTTCTTTCCCGCACCGAATTTATTTATTTCATGAATACGACCAATCAATTTCTGCAGAAAATTAATAAAATAAATTAATAAAATAAGAATTTTCCATAGAGCAGTTGAACCAAGGCAGCAGAAAGCAGCATCAAGCACACGAACAGAACCACTTACCACGCGCCACCTCCCCCACCAGAAAATGGGGAGGGGCGGCGATGAAGATATATAAAAAAACAACGCAACAACAGAATACACGCAAGCATGTACATATAGCATACACCCGCGAATGAACGCGCACAGGGGAGGGAAGAAAGCGATGACCAGCCACCGGAGTAACCAGGAACGGCGGCGGCGTAATACCGGTATATGAACAACAACAGCGAATCATTACAAGGGAAGGGGGAAGCCGAGATTAGATGTGCATATATACATATATAGCGTAAGTATATGTTCTTGCGAGAGAGAAAAAGGATTAGAGAGACTAAGAAGATGAGAGAGACTCCACCCTGAGAATTTGATGTTCAGCCAGAAATAATAATAAAAAATAAAGAAAGGGGATGATTTATCCCTCCCTTCCTGAACACGAACCACGTGTCCTTTTATTGGACACGTATCTGATTTTTTTTATAATCAAACGAGACCTGCTCGACACCAGCTTGCAATTTAACGATAAATGAATCATGCACGAAAATTTAAAGAAATTCGAGACAGCTTTAAAAATATCACAAATAATTTAAAGTTACTAAAATAAAATTTTCGTAATTTTTGAATAAGTTTTGAAACGCTATTTATACCCGCTTTTTAACAATTAATGAAACGTGCATGTGAAATTAATCCCAAAAATTACCATAATAATTTTAAAATTCTTGGAATATTCCAAACTTAAATAAATATGAGTTTCATAATTTTTTGAAGAATTCTGGAATAGAATATGGATTTTACGATTCAATGCAATTAGAAAATCATAAAGGGCCAAATAATTGAGGAAATATTGATTTCTAAATTTTATAAAATCCCAAAAATAATTATTGTAATTATAAAAACATAAAAAAAATTTAGGGATAACCTAGATATTTATGAAAAATAAACTGCAATAAAATCACTTTTAAAGGCAAAACAAAATAATACAACCCCAATACCTTACTACGCAATTCAATCCCAACTACCAGTAATCACATATAAATAATAGCGAAGCAATAACCCGCTGACAGAACCCATAAACATATTTTATTTATTTACTTATTCAATAATTGCATATTTAAATAATAAAATATACAAGTCGTTATATCCTTCCCCCTTAAAAAGATTCTGTCCTCAGAATCTGATCTAGGTAAATAAACGAGGATATTTGTCAAGCATGTCGACTCTAACTTTCAGGTAACTCTTCGACTCAAGGATTTATTCAAAGCATACTCATTATGGATATAAACTCCTTCCTAAGGACCTGCTCTTAATGATCCAGGATTGGGATCAATCATTCCACGCAGAATAAATTTGGATAAGAGCCCATTGGCTCCTAATTAATTACTTGGTTCGAATCAGATACATATCACCTTAATATTTGATACGCAGAACAGATTATTTATATATATATATACTGTAACTGCAGCGGTAACACTAACTCATAGATAATTTTACCCATATTTCTTTATACCTCGATCAGTTCAACACATTTAGGACCCCACCTGACCTTTCTTTTCAAACTTAACCAATCTCTTTCAAGGTGAAACTACCACAATCCTATTTCTATATATTCATATTATTTTGATGCAAATCCGCTTTCTTTCTTTGTCTATCCCGATCTGTTTCAACTCTTTCCAGAATCAACTCCACTACACTCTTGATGTACTGAATTAGCTCAGGGCTTAACAATATCTCTACTCCCACTTTCTCTCAAAAGAGTGAGGATCCACACTTATGTCCATACAAGGCTTCACAACGTAGCATGCTCTATTAGCATGATAACTATTAATATAGAAAAGCTCAATCAATGGTAGGTGATTACCTCAGTTTCTTTTTCAGATCCAGAATATACACTCTCAACATATCTTGTATTGCCTGAGTCATCTTTTCACTTTGACCCTTCGTCTACGGACGATAGGCGGTGCTCATTTTCAACTTAGTTTCCAAACATTTGAACACCTCCTACTCTTTTTCATCAATTAAGGCTGGAAAGTAATCTTGTATCTTCACTTCTTCTCACCTTCAAATATTTGAATTTCACATCCCACTTTTTTTTCCAATTCTTTTATTAACTCATCAGCGATTTTAATCACACTCAGTCCTTTCCTTTTACACAGGGCATCTGGTACTACACCGACTTTGCTTAAATGGTCGTTAATGGAATAAACGGTATCATTTGTTACTTTCAGCCAAAATCCATACTTGACAACTTCACATATAGTTGCTTCCCTTCTAATCTTCGTAGGGAAATCCCTGGGCGTTCCACATGGACATCCTTGGTCTTTCAATAGTTGAGGATATTATCAATAAATACAATCATGCTTATCTAAGCACTCCTTATACACCATGTCCCCTGACTAATACACTTGTTAATTCAAATGACATTACCAGAAATTGTAATGACCATATTTCATTCTAACCGCAGTCCTCGATATGTCCTCAGGCTGGATCTTAAATCAACCCTCGAGGAATAACACGCTCATTAAATTAGGTCACAAAAGTAATCAGTTTTAGATAGGGGTTACTTATTCTTATTCATCGTGCTGTTAATCTCTCGATAAACAGTACATAATCTCGTAATTTCATTCCTCTTCTCTCATGGCATCACTGGTGCACTTTAATGGACTATATCTGGTATGTTTACTTTCCTCCTTCCAACCTTTTTCTGAGACTTCTGGCTGGATCATTCTAGACCTGGTGCTTCTTCCATATCATCTATCTTTTACTTCTTCTAAAAACCACTCCTTGCCTTATGACAGGTCAACCAACCCGATCCTAAAATCACATCGAACCCTTCTAACTCGGAGGGTGTCAGATCAACTACAACTACGTCAAACTTCTAAACGCTCGATCTCTTGGTCCTTTTAAAAGTTCTATCTCTAGCTCGACTGGATGTTGGCCCTTGGGATGTAGTATCTTGAATAACCATTCTACAACTCCTTGCAATATGCCCAATCTTTCCATAATTATGACACGTAACTTCTGGAATTTCTGGATTACATTCCAATGCATAATGACCCTTACGTCCACACTTGAAACATTGCACATTCTTTTTGCACAAGTCACTGTGTCTCCTATCGCAGGACTTGCAATCCACTGCTGACTTGACTGACTGGGCTGGGGTGGAAGCAACTGAAGTAACACTAGACTTAGCCTGAGATAAACTCTGTCTCTGGAATCTCTTACTCCTGTTTCGGCCAAACCGACTCTCAAATCTCTGTCTGGATTCTCCTTGGTCTACCTTATCCATAACACCTTCCGACTCCCTTTTCCTATCACTTTCTTCCTTAACAGCCAACTTATGGTCACCTTCCATTGCCAGGGCGACCTGAACCATAGATGAGTATGTCTTGAGTTGCAATGCCACAACTCCTCTGCAAATTTCAGGCTTCAACCCTTGTTGGAACCTCCTTACTTTCTGAATCTCCGTACTTACATACTCAGGAACTAATCGGGTTAATTCTGTAAATTTGGCCTCATACTCCAACACACTTCTTTCACCTTGTTTCAGTTCTAGAAACTCAATTTCCATTTGACTCTGCACACAATCTGGGAAATACTTTTCCAAAAACAACTCAGTAAACCTAGCCCATGAAACAGGGCCTTCCCCTTCTAACGCTCTGGTTGACTCCCACCAGTATTTCGCTTTATTCTTTAAGAAGTAACTTACATAATTAATCTTAAAATTATCACTTACTTAAACAAGATTAAAAGCTTTCTCCATCTCTTTTAACCATGCTCCAATAGCTACTGGATTAGGTTCACCTTTAAACTCAGGAGATTTAACACTCTGGAAAGATTTGAACTAACACTTTGGTTCACTCCTTATTGTTGCTGCTGCAACAGTAGTTGTTGCTGCTGAACCTGTTGGATTAACTACAACTGTTGTTGCTTCTGCTGGCGCAACAAGTCTAGAATTTCATTTATAACTAGACCCTCCGCCAAACTACTACTATTTTCTTTAGATTGGGTAGCTTTCTTGGGTGGCATTTTCCTGGAATATACAAATGAGTTTATTCAAGACATAACAAAATGTTTGTTAAAAGATATCACCATTTAAACGGGATACCTGTATCAGTAAATGATGCCCAATAAAAATACCCATGTCCTTAATATCGGGGTCCATTTACAACAGAAATCTAGATTAACGGCACTAGCAATCATAACAATAATAACAGTAGCAGAATCAACAACAGTTCAGGAAAACTAAAATACAAAGAAACTGAACACCGTCACATGACTCCTCAATACTTCAGCAACTAACCAACTACCCATGACTATTCAACTATAACAGCCAAGCTAATCTGATAGACAACAAGACTTGGCTGACTATATCAGCCACCATCACATATAGCAACTTGTAACTCAAGTCAACGTAAGGAACACTGAACTCTGTTAGGCACCCTAGTCCAAATTCCAATCAACCACCGAACTACTTTTCTGTGGCTGCAACTTTCATCATTGAATCATGCATCCTCACTGCTATCTCCATTCCTGGAGTAGCACCTGATTATAAACTTCCATTTCTTCTGAGAGTCAACTTCCGTTTACTTACAATACTAGGACTGTCCAACTACAGAGGTTACTGGCAAATTCGTTGCCATGGGACTTCAATGGAATTTCAAAATTAAAGAATCAAAGATACAGGGAGAAAAGGTGAAGAAGATATAGATATGATTGGGAGCAACCATACAAGTACATAAGATGGCCAGTCTTAGTACCGCATAGCTCACAACACATACTTCGGTGGCGTCCCACCAGACCCTTTTGCCACACAGACAAATGGTCAACTCATATGCATTGTTTTCCCTCAATCAATTGACTGAATTACCGATGAAGGAAACAATGTTTAAATAAAAATTTACCAATAATGAGGGAGAAAATGTGATTTATAATTGAACCAACATAACCCTAAATAGCTTACTCCGAGTTCTCATCTTGCTCACAAGAAAAGTAAGCAACATATAGGATAAGAAGCAATAACTCTGGAAACAAAATACCTCTCAAGAAATGCGTATGAGATTTATGATATAACAATAGTACCGATCCCCGCACTTCACGAAACTTGGCTGTCATAGCAGCCACCGACTATTATCATATTGTCCGAACTCACCGAGGTCACACACTTGGTCCACCAACATCCGTTGACGTCAAAATGCTATATTTGGGAATAGTATGGGTGTCTCTATAGCTGACACACCAAGGGTCCGCTCAGAAACTGGAATCTCTCAATCATACTCGTATTCTCGAGAGGAAAACTAAAAATCTCGATTGAATATTACCAACAACACATATACAAAGGAGACGTACTCTAAACTAGGGAGGTTCCAGTCAATCCTCAATAAACATCAGGGTTACGTCTCCAAAACCCTTGACTAAACTCATAGACTCGCTCCTCTGATTGAGTTGCTTACTCACATCTATATATAAACCTTCCTGCACCCTTTTGACTCTGCTCCTGACCTAAATCAGGGACTCAAACCTGTAGCTCTGATACCAACTGTGACGGCCTCAACCCCAGGGTCAGGAGTTGACGTCATCAATAACAATAATAACAACATAACATAATCCAACTCAACATTATTATATAAACATTACCCCTTTTTCCAAGATCTTTTCTAGGTTTAAGTATGACTTAGGTTACAATCAACACAAAACCAACTTACTAAAGACAATCCTGACAATACTATCTTAATACATCAACTCAACAGACCCACTTTGGTCTAACACAACTACCTCAGAGGAGCCTGACACGAAAGAAACTGGAACTCTGCCCTGACTACAACGGAAGAACCTCCTAGGCATCTGCAATACATATATAAAACATTCTGCAAGGGTGAGCAATCAATTGCTCAGCAGTACCACTATATGAATAACAAGTAAAAATGATTTGAAGTAAAGCAGTTATAGGAACAGAATTCATAACTTGCTAAAAAACAAGTAAAACATGTATAAACTGGATATCAAAACTAGCATGCTCTGAGAAATAATATCATCATTCGTGTGTTATGCAAGAATACCAGAGTGAAATTTTAGCACGCTATTCCTTTCCAAAACCACTGTCCATTGCTGGACCCATAAATTATCTGTCCCGTTACGGGGACCATAAACCATTTGTTCCGTTACGGGAACCATTAAACCAAAGTCAGATATAAAAGTGGATGAATTCTAGGGACAGCTGATCAGTCTATCCCACCACAAATTATTTCGGAACTCAGAGACTAGCTAGGTCTCTGTTATGCTGGACTAAACGGCCTACCAGTGCGCGCATCCGACTTCGCCTCTTACACAACCATGCTGGGCCGTTACCTAATAACGGGACTCTTACGCCACTGACCATCCAATATCTGATTCATTTTTATCCAATTTTCAAAATCAATTACACCTATCTCTTTTAAAACGATTACAGCACACATTCTAAAAATCCTTTTTTAATTTTAATCACAATCTAGAGATAGGCATTTTTAGAAGTTACTTTTTCCCCAAAACATCCGCTAATAAAACATAATTTAATATGGGGAATACTTAACTTAAAACGTTTTGTTCCTGTTCAAAAAGAAAACAACATTTCATTCATATATACTGAACTATAAAAGAATGGCCAGGGGTACTTGCCTTGCAGAGCGTTACAATTATCTCTGATTGGCCTTGAACCGATTTGGGACACATGGCTTTATCTCTTTACTATTTGACTATCCTGGATCCGACTTCAACGTTCAGGTCCTTCGCTTGGAACTTCGCTGTGCTTATCGACGGATCACTAGGTTATCTTTAGTTCGATATCACTTCTGGAGTCCTTCAACTAGAACCTACAGAGTCGAAATACTCTACGTTAGGCGTCTAGGTATGCTTGACATATCCTCAATACTAATTATACCCAAACGATAACAATCTCGACTCGTACTTATATGTACTATTAAAATACAATTACACACACAACAGTCAGGGTTCACATTTTTGAGAAATTGGTTTGGTGTTTGTTTTCAGATTATACAAATACGCGTCATTTTATGAAATTAGGGTTACTGGGTTTTGACAAAACATTTACCACAACATATAATCAAGTTCGTATAAAGTATAAGTATATATATATATTCACTCGACGTCCCGATAATTACCGGATATGCTCCCGTGTTCCCGTAGGTCAATTTTCCGGAAATCGGGCAGCGTCTCCTTTGTTTATCGGACTACCCGTCGAAGCAATTCGACATCAATTCAACAACAACCAAACACGGCCATAATCCAAATACAATTCCCAACCTCTTATTCAACTCAATCATATTAATCAAAACTCCATAAATTTCCAAATTCCAACTTAATTAAAACTATTATTTATTATTTGCATTTTATATTTATTTATTTTAAAATATTAGGACTCAGATATACATCATCATCGTCCTCCGTCCGCTCATCGAAATTCATCGCGGACGGCGGTAAAATTCGCGAGTGCCCATCTATTCCGGGTTTCCAACGCGAATCCTATCAATATAATTTCTTTCCCACACCGAATTTATTAATTTCACGAATACGACCAATTAGTTTCTGCAGAAAATTAATAAAACAAGAATTTTCCATAGAGCAGTTGAACCAAGGCAGCAGAAAGTAGCATCAAGCACACGCACAGAACCACATACCACGCGCCACCTTCCCCACCGGAAAATGGGGCGGGGCGGTGACGAAGATATATGAAAAAACAACACAAGAACAGAATACACACAAGCATGTACATATAGCACATACCCGCGAATGAACGCGCACAGGGGAGGGAAGAAAGCGACGACCAGCCACCGGAGTAACCAGGAACGGCGGCGGCGTAATACCGAAAAAATAAACAACAGCAGCGAAGCATTACAAGGGAAGGGGGAAGCCGAGATTAGATGTGCATATATACATATATAGCGTAAGTATTTGTTCTTGCGAGAGAGAAAAAGGATTAGAGAGATTAAGAAGATGAGAGAGACTCCCCGCTGAGAATTTGATGTTCAGCCAGAAAAAGTAATAAAAAAATAAAGAAAGGGGATGATTTATCCCTTCCTAAACACGAACCACGTGTCCTTTATTGGACTCGTGTCTGATTTTTTTTATAACCAAACGAGACCAGCTTGACACCGGTTTGCAATTTAACGATAAATAAATCGTGCACGAAAATTTAAAAAAATTCGAGACAGCCTTAAAAATATCACAAATAATTTAAAGTTACTAAAATAAATTTTTCATAATTTTTGAATAATTTTTGAAACGCAATTTATACCCGCTTTTTAACAATTAACAAAACAACGCGCGGGTGAAATTAATCCCAAAAATTACCAAAATAATTTTAAAATTCTAGGAATATTCCAAACTTAGATAAATATGAGTTTCGTAATTTTTTGAAGAATTCTGGAATTAAATTCGGATTTTACGATTCAATGCAATCAGAAAATCATAAAGGGCCAAATAATTGAGGAAATATTGATTTCTAAATTTTATAAAATCCCAAAAATAATTATTGTAATTATAAAAACATAAAAAAAAATTTAGGGATAACCCAGATATTTATGAAAAAGAAACTGCAATAAAATCACTTTTAAAGGCAAGACAAAATGATACAACCCCAATACGTTACTACGCAATTGAATCCCAACTACCAGTAATCATATATAGATAATAATGAAGCAATAACCCACTGACAAAACCCATATACATATTTTATTTATTTACTTATTTAATAATTACACATTTAAATAATAAAATATACGAGTCGTTATATGTTAGCATAAACTCTGAAATTAAATCCGCTGCAAATTCTAACAAACTTAAAAAGGCCAAAGGATCCAAGCAAGTCTGGGTCCTTAAAACTAACCAATAGTGGTCTTTGTGATTGCAGGGCAACAGGAAAAACATCCTAGTTCTGGACAGTGGATGTTCAGGACATATGACTGGAAATAAAGCTCTGCTATCAGGCTTTGTGAAGAAAGCTGGCCCAGGAGTTTCTTATGGAGATGGCAACATGGGAAAATACTCTGGGATATGGCAATATCCATCTTGGGAATGTCATCATTGAAACAGTAGCTCTTGTCTCAGGACTTAAACACAATCTCCTAAGTGTGAGTCAAATATGTGACAGAGGTTATCATGTGGATTTTTTTGAAGAACACTGTGAAATTGTAAGTAATTCTACAGGAAAAGTAGTTCTGAAAGGTTACAGGCATGGTAACATTTATGAAGCCAGACTTTCAACAAACTCTGATGGCTCTGCAATCTGTCTGTTGAGTAGAGCATCAATTGAAGAAAGCTGGAATTGGCACAAGAGACTCTCTCATTTAAATTTCAACAACATAAATGAGCTAGTAAAGAAAGATCTTGTGAGAGGACTGCCAAAATCAGTATTTTCTCATGATGGCCTTTGTGATTCATGTCAAAAGGAAAAACAAAGAAAATCTTCATTCAAGAGCAAAACTGAATCCTCAATTCTTGAGCCTTATCACCTACTACATGTTGATCTATTTGGTCCAGTCAATGTCATGTCTATTGCAAAGAAGAAATATGCTATGGTTATAGTGGATGAGTTCACAAGATAAGCTTGGGTGTATTTCTTACACAAGAAGAATGAAACTGCATCTACTCTAACTGATCATATGAGAAAGCTGGATAAATTGGTCAAAGATTCTGTTAAAATCATAAGAAGTGATAATGGCACTGAGTTCAAGAATTCAATCATGGAAGAGTTCTGTAAAGAGCATGGAATTAAGCAGGAATTTTCTGCACCTAGAACTCCACAGTAAAATGGAGTTGTAGAAAGAAAGAACAGGATTCTCATTGAAGCTGCACGAACTATGCTTGATGAAGCAAAGCTGCCAACCTACTTTTGGGTTAAAGCTGTGCAGACTGCTTATTTTACACAGAATGCTACACTCATAAACAAGCATGGAAAAACACCATATCAGATGGTGAAGAAAAAGAAGCCAAATCTGAGATACTTTCATATATTTGGATGTAAGTGTTTTGTTCTTAAGACTCATCCTGAACAGCTGTCAAAATTTGATCTAAAAGCTGATGAAGGAATTTTTGTTGGATATCCACTTTCCACAAAAGGCTTCAGAGTCTACAATTTAAGAACAAGGGTTGTCATGGAATCTATCAATGTATCTTTTGATGATAAAAAAGATTATTGGACTTGAAGATTTCAATGATCATGATCAGCTAAGATTTGAAAATGAAGTTTTAAATTCTGATTCTGTAAATTCTGATGGCTTAAATTCTGATCCTGTAAGTTCTGACTGGTTAAATTCTGATGTCATTGAAACGGTGGTAACTACTCCAAGGGAAAATGCACCTATTCAGGGGGAGCAAGCTGAAGATCCTACCACAACTCAAGACTCTCAAAAAGCATCAGAACCTGTCACTGGCTCTTCAAGTTCTGATTCATCAAGCTCTGATGAGCCAAATTCTGATAATTCTGGAAACTCTGATTCTTCAAATCCTGAAGGATCCAACTCAAATTCTGAAGTCTCAGAGAGCATAACTACAGGGGGAGCATCAGAAAATGTTGATGGAGACAGCATGGATCATGGGGGAGGATCCAGTTCTAGAGAACAACTTCCATCTGCAAGGAAGTGGACTAAAGCACATACACTTGACTTAATAATTGGAGATCCTGAAGCAGGTGTCAGAACTAGAACTGCAACAACAAATGAATGTCTCTATCATTCCTTTCTATCTCAAACTGAACCAAAGAAAGTGGAAGAAGCTCTTCAAGATGCTGATTGGGTGCAAGCAATGCAGGAAGAGTTAAATGAATTTAAAAGAAATAAAGTCTGGATCCTAGTGCCAAGACCAAAGAACAGATCAATTGTTGGCACAAAATGGGTGTTCAGAAATAAAACTGATAGTGATGGCATAATTACAAGAAACAAAGCAAGGCTGGTTGCCAAAGGCTACTCTCAACAGGAGGGTATTGATTATGATGAAACATTTGCACCATTTGCTAGATTGGAAGCCATAAGAATCTTTTTGGCTTATGCTGCTCACAAAAAGTTTAAAGTCTTTCAAATGGATGTGAAAAGTGCTTTTCTCAATGGAGAATTGAAAGAAGAGGTATATATTGAACAATCACCAGGATTTGTAGATCCAAAATTCCAAATCATGTATACAGACTTGACAAAGCATTTTATGGCCTTAAGCAAGCTCCAAAAGCATGGTATGAGACTCTAGCTCAATTCCTTCTGGAAAGTGGATTTAACAGAAGCATAATTGATAAAACACTGTTCTACCTCAACCATGGAAAGGACTTACTTTTGGTACATATATATGTTGATGATATCATCTTTGGTTCTATAAATGCCAAACTATGTGAAAGGTTTGCAAAACTAATTCAGTCAAAATATCAAATGAGTATGATGGGAGAACTTATCTATTTTCTGGGACTTCAAGTCAAGAAAAATGAAGAAGGTACTTTTATCTGTCAATCTAAGTACATTAGAAATTTACTCAAGAAATTTCAAATGCAAGATTGTTCAACTGCATCCACTCCCATGGCCACTGCAACCAAGTTAGATAAAGATATTGGAGCATCAGTAGATTACTAACTACAGAGGTATGATTGTCTCTTTACTCTATTTAACTGCAAGTATACATGATATCATATATGCTACATGTCTTTGTGCAAGATTTCAGGCTGATCCAAGAGAACCTCATCTAATAGCTGTGAAAAGAATTTTCAAGTACCTCAAGGGTACAGCTGATCTAGGATTGTGGTATCCTAGAGAATTAGATTTTAAGCTAATAGGTTACTCAGATGCAGATTTTGCAGGATGCAAAATAGACAGGAAAAGCACTAGTGGAAGCTGCCAATTTCTTGGAGGCAGATTGGTTTCTTGGTTTAGCAAGAAACATAAATCAATTTCCACATCAACTGCAGAAGCATAATATATTGCTGCAGGAAGCTGTTGTGCACAGATTCTTTGGATGAAGAATCAGTTACTGGACTTTGGATTAGAAATTTCTAAAATACATATTTACTGTGATAATCAAAGTGTTATTGCTATGACAGGTAATCCAGTTCAACACTCAGTGACAAAGCACATCAGCATTAGGTACCATTTCATAAGGGAACATGTGATGGAAGGTACAGTGGAATTGCATTTTGTTCCAACAGATCAAAAACTAGCAGATATCTTCACAAAACCACTATGTGAAGCTACTTTTACAATACTGGTAAATGAACTTGGAATGGTTTCAGGTTCTTTCTCAAAATCTGCTTAGTTTTTGTTCTCATGCATCAGACTTTATGATCAGTGTTTACAATTTTCTTATATCTGTTAATCTGTGATTAAATTGTAATATATTAAATACTGATTGTTATCTGATGTGATTCTATATATTCTGATAGTGTTTTGAATGTTCTGTGACTATTCAATCCAATAAGGATTATTGTGCTAGATGCTAACCTAGTAGTCTTTAACATACTAGAAATCCCATGTTTGAATTAGTTGTTTATGTGGAAATTCATTAACATAAGAAAATTATGATTTTGAGCTTAGTCAAATTTACTTTGTGTATCTTATTACCAAGTCACAAACTAGATTCTTGCTTCTGTCAAATTCTGATGTCAGTAAATCTTAAGGATGAACCACATGCTTGATAAGCCTCACTTATCTGAAGAAAATAAAAGAAAAGAAAATTGAAGCCAGGTACTCCTTTGAGATCTAGAGTAAATATGTGGAAGGGAAAACCCAAGTGCATTACTGGTATTAAGTTATATGCATTAGAAAAAGCAAATAAATTTTTCTTGGTGACTTTTCACATTCTCTGATTACTGGAGAAATACTTTGATAATAGCATAAATTCTGATAGCAGTTGTGAATGACTTACACTGAGAAGCCACTGTAAAAAGAATGTTAAAAGATGCATAAAATGAGCATAAACAGTTGAGGTGGATTCTTGCATAAATTTATTCTATAGTAGACTTCATTATTAATGACAGATTTTAAGCACTTTTCTTAGTTATGCCTTATTTATAAAATGTGTTGTAGTTTATCAGACTTTAATCTTTATCTGATATTTTGCTAATGCACACACTCTCACTCCATATGAATGATAAAAATAACTTTGGTGATTAAGTTATTTCAGACAAACAGTTAAGTGTCATTTGCATAAATTATGTGGACAAGTTCTGATGGAAGTTCTGATGCTTAAACTCTGAAGAAACAAGTCAATATTTGTATGAAGAATCACGGAAACAGACATTCACTTTTTGAGTACAGAAGCCATATTCTGATGACCATTAAATTCTGATAATAGTCAAGTTCTGATACAAATCCTGATGGAAACTCTGATGCTTACGTGGCATTATTTATTTACTTGACTTATTTGTGGTAAATACTGTAACGGTCATATTTTATCAGAATATATTTAAATGAGATAAAAACAGTCATAATCATTTGGTTAGTGGGAAACGTGTTTGCCTTGAAAAACTGCATGTGCACAATAATTACTGCTTATTTCTCGTGCCCACTAACTCCTGCTTTAACTATTTACTGGCTGACAGGTGTAAAGTGTCTGTTTTACTTCCAAAAAGAGCTGTTGAGTAGAGAGAGTATAAATATGGGAGTTAAAAGATTTTACAATGTTTTACCTACTTTCTAAATTCTTTTCTTATCTCTATTATTCTCTCTCTCTATCCAATATTCTCTGAAGCTCTATTTTTTTACAGGCATTTTATCAAACACTTTGTGTACACACTATTCTCACTTGATTTTTTCACAGAAATGGCACCAAAGGACATCATTTTCAATGGAGCCAAGTTTATTCCTAACAACTACTTGGCTATTCCTAGCAAGGATGAAGTTCCATCAGATCTTCACTTCATTCAAGACTTTCTTGCTAACAGCGAGATTGGGTATGCATTGACCTAACCTCAATCACTTTCAGGAACGCAGGTACTGGGGTTTTGGAGGAGTGGTGTTTATGATGATGGTGGACAAGGTGGGTCCCCAAGCATCATATTTACAACAGGGGAAGATGAACACTTGGTTACCTTATCAACTGTTCGACAGGCTTTACATCTTCCAGAAAACTGTGTCTATAGTTCAGTAGTTGAGGAGCCAACTCTTCAATAGATGATGGCCAATCTGGGTTATGAAAAATCATTGTCCAAGCTGGGACAACTGAAGAGGCCATACATAATGAAGGAGTGGAGTTTCTTCTTTAACTGCATCACCAGAACTTTTGCAAACAAATGTTCAAACTTTGATGCAATTCCAATCCTTAGTCAGCAAATTGGGTATGCTCTAATTACTCAATCTCATTTTGATTATGTTAGTGTTGTACTAGGTTTCATAGGTGATAGGATGACAGAAGATAGAAATACAATATATTTTTCTAGATTTTGTTAGCTTTTATACAGTTTATGTTGTTCTGATGCACCTCAGAATTTCAGTGAGTCAATTCCACCATTTAAACTTGCTAAAAGAGCTTTTATTGACTTATTATCCACTGATAATAAGAAGGTTGTACTAAGACCCCTCCAAATTCCACAGTCAGTCAAACAGGTCTTAGTAAACTCTGATCCAAACACCTATACTACCATATATCCTGATGTCCAACCATCCCAACCTCCATCAGCACCTACACAACCTACCACTTCTCAAACTCAACCAACTCAACCTACCATCAGAACATACTTCCAACCAGCTCAATCCAAACAACAACAATCATCTGCTACAGCATCAAGATCCAAACCTTCTAGAATAAAATATGTTCCTAAATCTCCACCAAGGAGAAGAAGGATGATTCTAAAGGATGAATCAGATGAAATAGAAGCACGGGTTCATGCATCAGAACCTATGACACAAGAAGCTGAAGGGTCAACCCATCAGAAAAAGACTGAAGCTGAGGGTTCTCGTAATTTGAAGAGGAAAAGAATTGTAAGTTCTGATGCTGCTGAAGCAACTTCTTCACTATCAAGGAGATTAAAGAAAATGAGGGCGGGAAGGCACATGGCTAAGCCTCCATCTGAGGATACCGAAGAAGCTGAGGAAGGGGATTAGGAATCTCTGATCTCATCAGAACCTGTTGTAATTGAAGCTTTTCCATCCCCAACTCAAGCTCAAGACACTGTTCCAGATACAATGCTCACACCTCTTGTCTCTCCAATCAAAGCTACAGATAATGTTGAAGAACAAGACACAAGTTCTGAAATAGATATTCACAATTTGAATATTCCAACTGTTCTTTATCTGGAAGCTCCAATAGCAGCTCAACCATCTACAGTTAATTCTCCAATCTTACAGGCTGAGATACCATCTACACCAATTCTGGAGATAAATTCTGATGATCAGAATTTAGATGAAGTTGTTCCAAAATCTCCTATAGCCTCACACACTCTTGTGTTGTCAGAGGATAATAATCTTCTTCAAGTTCTGGAGATAGTGTTTCAGTAGATACTCCAGCTCCTACTCTTGGAAATGAGGCACTTATTGAAAAGTTTGTTGAAAATAATGCTCCCGTTCCTTGGGAAGAAACTCACAGAGGGGTTGAGTGGACCAAGAAGTGGAATAAATCTGATTTCATTCCAAGCTCTAAAGTTCTGACAGAGCACATTACCAAAGCTGATGAGCTGATGACAAATTCTGATTTCAAGACTCAACTCAAAGTCACAGCTCTAAGTATCAAGTCTCTTCAAGGTCAACACTCTACAACTCATGAAAAGGTTGATAAACTTCTGGAAAAAGCTGAAAAGCTGGATATAGAGACCAAGCTTGATAAAAAGAGGTTTATCAGACCTACTTCAGAAAAAGTTGAAGCAATTGAGAAGATTCAGGAGAAGCAACAGGCCCAAATTACTGAGGTCCTGCAGAATCAAGCTTCTCAAAAAGCTCAACTGGATGAAATTCAATCTTCAGTAGAACTTCTTCTCTCTCTCCTATTACCTGATGATGCCAAAAATGGGAAGAAGGTAGTTAAGTCCAAATGCTCAACCAGTCAGATACTAAAGAAAAGGGATAATAATGAAGATGATCAGGGAAACTCTAGCAAGGGTCAAGGTCAAGGGCAAAGCAGCAAGGTTTCTTCTAGGAAATTAATCTCTGATGCAAGTAAATCTTCTACTCAAAAGAAGACAAGTTCTGAAGCTGCTCAAACTCAAAATCTGATAGCAAGTGCTAATAATCAAAATCTGATATCAAGTTCTGATATTCTGATTCAAGGAGGAAGTAAAGACTCTCAGAAGTTTTCGCAAACTCTGAATGTGACAGCCTCAACCCTGGGGTCAGGGGCTGACGTCACCAAAAATATAACAACTACAATATAAACTACTAAATAAACTTTATTATAACACACGACCCCAAATCAGGAGCTGATGCAAGTTCAAGTATTATTTAGTTTACAAAACAACACTAACTTATTCAAGATCCGACATCCTAACTTATTACAGCAACTCATCAGACCTCGGGGTCTCTTACAAACTACCTCAGAGGAGCCGGGACCGGAGGGGGCTGACACTCTATGCTGACCTGGTCTTCTAGACATCTGCAATAAATAAGTACAAAACAAGCTGCAAGGGTGAGCAATCAATTGCTCAACAGTACCTCTATATGAATAACCAGTAAAATAGGATATATAAAAAAACAGTATAGGAACAGATATCAAAACTAGTTTACGTAAAACAGGTAAAACCGGTATAAACTGGATATCAAAACTAGCATGCTCTGTAAAACAATATCATCTGTAGTATGCTGTGTCAAAATACCAGAGTCCAATTTTAGTATGTTATTTCCTTTCCAAAACCACTGTCCATTGCTGGACCCATAAATCATTTGTCCCGTTGCGGGGACCATAAACCATTTGTTCCGTTACGGGAACCATTAAACCAAAGCCAGATATAAAAGTGGATGAATTCTAGGGACAGCTGATCAGTCTATCCCACCACAATTTTTATTCCGGAACTCAGTGACTAGCTAGGTCTCTATTATGCTGGACTAAGCGGCCTACCAATGCGCGCATCGACTTAGCCTCTTACGCAACCACTTGCTGGGCCGTTACCTAATAACGGGCCTCTTACGCCACTGACCATCCAATATCTGATTCATTTTTATCCAGTTTTCAAAATCAATTACACCTATCTCTTTTCAAACGATTACAGCATACATTCTAAAAATCCCTTTTTAATTTTAATAACAGTCTAGAGATAGGCATTTTCAGAAGTTACTTTTTCCCCAAAACAACGTTTAGTAAAACATATTTAAATACGGGGAATACGTAACTTAAAACGTTCTGTTCCAGTACATAATTGAAATCCACAACTATTCATATATACTGAACTGTAAAAGATTAGTTTAGGGTACTTGCCTTGCGAAGCTTTATACTAACACTGGCTTGACTGTAATTAACTTCAACTACTGGGTCCTTCAACTCGAACCTACGAAATCAAAACAACCTAAATTAAACGACCGATTATGCTTGACTTATCCTCACTAAACTAATTACCCAACGATACAATTTCCGAATCGTATGCATTCGAATAATTATAATATATACGCAATAATAATGCACGTAACAACCAGGGTTTAATTTGTATTTAACGAGATATATACACTCGATTCGTAATTAAAGGAAATTTTTAGAAAAATTTGGACAGCGACTCCTCTGTTTATAGACCTACCCGTCGAAACATCAATCGACGTCAATTCCCAACAAATCAATTCAAACTGGCATATAAATAAATATTTAGTCCCGAAAATAATTTATACGAGTTGTTTATTTATTTAAAATATTTAGGACTCAGAACAGGGTCATCACCGTCCACCGTGCGCTCGTAAAAGAATTCATCGCGCACGGCGGTAAAACTTATTGGTGCCCGAAAATATACGGGTGTCCGAATAAATTTCACCGGTTAAAATTATCGCTCACTTAAATAATAATTTAACATCATGAATTTTAGTCAAGAATTTCCTGCAGCAAAAAGGAAATTAAAATTAAAATCTATAACAGTCCAGTCCAACTGCACACACAGGCTCAACAAAAGCCCAACACAAAATCCAACAGCCATGCCCAACTTAACAGGCCCAACTGCAACAGAACCAGCCCAACCAACAACAGAAGGAAGAACAGAACACAACACGGCGCCACATGGCCACATGCGGCTGTCGCCGCAACACACACCCACAACACACACTAACACACACACAATCACACACTAACACACACAAGCACATAATTTCATACAAATATACATATATATGTATATATACATACCGAACACGACCACACCACCGCCACCACGCCGGGACCGGCGGCAACGGCGATAAGAAAAGAAGGGGAAACAGCATCAAAACAGGGGAAACAGGCGGCAAAGCAATTACCAGGGAAAGGAAGTAACAAGGCGAGAAGGAAATCGAAACGAAGAAGAGAGCCGAGAGATTCGAGCGAAAGAGAAAAAGAGATTCGAGATGGAAAGATTGAGAGACGAGAGTGCAGGAGGGAGAGAGGAGTGAGATGAGAGATTAATTAAAATAAAATGAATTGCTTAATCTGATGCCACGTTTTGGTTGTAAATAGACACGTGTACCCCCTTATTTGGGGCTGGTTCCGGGCTGAATTGATAAAATAACGAACAATTGCGCGGGCAACGGTTTATCAGAAAAATGCAAAACTAATTTTAAAAATCATTAAATAATTAATTATATAAGACATAAAATTTTCATAATTTTTAAATCATTTTTGAAATTTATAAAAATACCCCACATTAATTCACACAGAAAATCATTTAAGAATAAATAATTAACAGAATATTGATTTGTAAATTTTATAAAATCTCAAGAATAGTCATTAAAATTATAGAATCATAAAAACAATTTTAGAGACAACCCAAATAAATTTTGAAAATAAGATTGTCATAAAATCACTTTTTAAAAGTGAAATAAAAATAAAATGGTGTAACAGTTAATCATAAAAACATACCACGTAATCCAACAATCACATATACACAATAATAAGTCAGAAAAAGGGACCATAATTAATATAAAAATTTCTATTTAATTATTTACGCAATAATTATATATTTAAATATTATAAAAATCTACGAGTCGTTATACTGAAGCTCAAGGGAAAAGAGACTGTTGTCTACTACAAGGATCCCAAGATTCAGACACTTGATGAAGAGATTGCTAGAAGATTGTTTCTCAAACATAATCCTGGAATGGATTTGGAAACTCTCAAGGATGAAGAAGCTAAATTTAAAGCTGAGAAGACAAATCTAAAGTCTAAAGCTTCTTTTGCAAAGAAACCTCCAAGGCCTAAGGTAAAAGGTATTGTGATCAAGGAAAAGTCAATTTCTGAGGCATCTAAGCCCAAGACTAGATCACAAACTGAGATTGATCCCAAAGATAAAGGAAAGGGAAAATTTGATGAACCAATAAAGCCACAGGAGATGAAAATTCCTCAAATCCTGATAAAACCAGTGTGCAAAATGGTTCAAATTTATGATAATACTGTTGTTGAAGATGAAGATGTTCAAACTCTGAAAAGGAGGAAGATAACTGAAAAATCCAAGACAACCTCTGACAAAGCTCAAGTTGTTCAGAGTGAAAAACAACAAGCTACAGAAGAAATAGCAAATTCTGATCAAGTCATCAAGAAATCAACCTCTGACAGTGCTCAAGTTGATTTAGACAAGATGAAAGTTGCTGATAAGAAGAAACTTTTATGGAAAAATGTCAAACCATCAGATCCAAAGGAAAGCCAATTGTTTTCTAATTTCATGACTGTTGGATTGAAAGCCAGAGAAGCAAGGGACATAGCTGGACTAGGTTCTGATGAAGCTAAGATCAAGACAGGAGTTGAAGTTGCTACTAGTCCATTTTTTTTAACTGACAGACCTCTTGAAGATGTTACATAGAAACACCTTGATAAGGTTATCTCTGTTCAAGTGGTACTGGATGCTCATGATAAACATAATGTCAAAGAAATTCTGATTCTATTTCTTGACGATGGAAGAACATATCAAATGTCAGAATCAGATGTGCTGAACAAATCTCTGAAAGAACTTCAATTCTTTCATTATCTTTTAGAGATAAAGTCTGATATTACCAGGAGATGGTCAAATTTCATATTGAAGACCATAAGAGATAAAGCAAGAATTTCCGGTTCAAGGATTACAGAATGCATTCCTAATATAGTTGAAGATGATGGAAGTGAAATTCTAATGAAGAAGGATTCTGCTAAACTTGAAGTGATTTTGAAAGAGAAATGTATGTGCTACAATGAAGATTCTTCTCAACCAAGGGTAATAAGACTGGGTGATGGTTTAGAAAGGAACCATATCTCTGCTTTAAGGACTGCAATCAACCAGATTGGAAGTCAAGATGAAGAGATGAAGTAAGTAAAGACTATAATAGCTCAAGTCTTGAGGAATAAAGAAGAAAAGCTGATATCAAACTTTGTCAAGTATCACTTTGGATTCAGATTGACTCAGTGAGATTGATAAAAGCTACAAGGACAGTAAGTTATAGTTAGTTGTCTTATTAAACTCTTATTATATTTGTACTTAAAATGTTTTTGACATCATCAAATCTATTAACTTGTATATTTTGCATAATTTACAAGTTGGGGGAGATTGTTAGATATATTTGAGATGTCATGTCTAATATGATTTGTGTTTAGTTTTCAGAACTTAACAACAGGACTTATCAGGACTTACTGAAATCAGAACTTACTGAAGTCAGAACTTAATATCAAAACTTAAGGTGTCTGAAGATACAAATCAGTACTTAAGTGCGGGAAGACTTTCAGATAAGGAATGCTGCTAATTTATATAGGAAGATCTGAAGTAAAACAAAAGAAGATATGCATGAAGAGTTAGAGGACTAGAAGAATTGTAGAATATATCTGATTGATATATTTTAGGAGACAGAATTATATTTCATATCAATTAGAATATATCTTGTAACTGTGTACTATATAAACACAGCTTAGGGTTTACACTCTATGTGTTATCATTATCGAGAATATTATTCTTTATAACCTAGCAGCTCTTAGTGATATTTGTTCATCACTGAGAGAGAACAACAGTTCATATTATAACAGAGTTTATTGAATATACTTGATCTTTGTTACATACTTGCGTTCAAATCGATTTGATTGTATAAACACTATATTCAACCCCCTTCTACAGTGTTGTGTGACCTAACAAGCTTGAATCTTATACAGCCGGAGTGCTTCAAGATGTGTTGTTAGTAGCCTCTTTGTGCTGGAATTTGTAGATGTCTGAATGGCTGTTTGGGTGTCATGAATCAGCTTGAATAGTGTTGATTGAATATGTGAGTAGGAACATTCTTTTGTTAGCATCCAGGCAGGGACATCTGCATCTCCCCCTATGCTCATGTTGTCTTCCTCATCATCCCCACCAGCATCCCCAAATGAATCTTCAGCCAGTTCAAAATCACTGCCAGTAGTTGAATGCATAGCAGTGATTGCATCATTTGCTCTTCGTAGAGATTGGGTAGTATGCACCAAATTAAAAATTCTTTCATCCTCCTCATTGCCCTGTACAGCTAATGTTTGATAAGCTGTAACAGGATGAGTAAATGTCTCAGCATCTAGGGAAATAGAATTTATGATAGCTTGATATTCTTGTTGAAATAGTATTTTCCTTTCTGCATCATTGACATTCATTGACTCACTAGTAATGGTGTCCATCCTTATCTCTCCAGTTCCTACATTTCTCTCAATATCTCTCTCTTTTTGCATCAAGAGCTCCCTTTGGCTTCCCACCCTCACACCCTTACCTTCACCATCTAAGGTGGGACTCCCCTCACTCACTTTTTCCAGTCCTGAAGAAATGGACTGCATTTATTCACTCATATTCTCTCCTTTTTCCTGGGAGCAACCCAGCCTCTCACTCAGTTCACCCCCTTCCCTCAGTCCTAAGAGTGATTTCACTACCACTAAGTCTTCTACACTTGTGAGAATTGAAGAAATTTGAAGTTGTACAGAGACACCCGATGGATGATGAATATCCAACGGGACAGTAGTATGTCTATCCGACGGATGACTGTTGTTAGGCTTATCCGTCGGGATACAATCACTACTTGACGGATGATGAATATCCATCGGGATAGAAGAAATGAATAAGTTTGGAGTGGAGACTATTGTAGACTATGTGCAGATTGATGAAACTTTAGGCACAGATGTCTCAACAGACTCATAAAGAAATGGCAAGTGAGCCAACAAATCATCTAAAAGATGATGCTCACTTTCTTGGATTTTTGGCTTCTCCACAAGAGTTAAAGATGGAGAATTTGGAAGTGATGTATCGATCATGTCAACATCCAGTGAGTGTGTGGGTGAATTTGGTATTTCAGGTGCTTCAATTGTTAAGGATTTTGGATGTGACTCCATATTTATTGGAGCCACATCAATCTGACTTTGAGATAGTGCAGTGACTGGGTCTTTAGCTCCAGTTTGCACTGTGTGTGTTCCCTGTGCATCCCCAAGGGTTTTTGATCTTTTATTTCTAGCATAAGTTTGTGGTGAACTTGTATTCCTAGCCCTCTTGATCTGTGCTCCTGGTTGGGAGCTTGTTTCACTAGTAACATCCTTTTGGGAGGATGAAACTAGAATTGAGCTTATTTCCTTATTAACAACCACAGTTTGTTGGGAAACTGTGGTGTGGCTAGGCTTGGGTACACTCATCTTACAAGCCTTATCCTTAAGGTTTCTTTAATTTTCACCCTGTACCTCACCTTGCTGATAAGTGGCATTTTATACCACTTAGAACGTCTTATAATAGCTTAAATTGGTGTCTTGAAATCAAGTATTTTGTGTATTTGATGCGTTTTTCTAGTGTTTGCGCATTTCAGGGTATTAGTTGCATTTCGGGAGAGAATTCATCAATAATAAGCCTTGGCATGTGTTCAGCATTGCAAGTGGGAAGATAGGAGCAGATTGCAGCGAAGAAACGGAGCAAAACAGATCATTTTTTCCAGAAAGGGTCTGAGCGCCCGCTCAGCTATGCTGAGCGGCCGCGCAGGGTCGTAATTTCAGAATTATTATTTTAAACTCCTATTTCTATTTGGCTTCCAACTTCTGAGCTATCTGGGTTTTATGGGACTCCTATATAAGTAGATTTCAGAGACGTTTCACGAAGGTGGGATCGTAGTATTAATCGAAGAGCGAAGGAGATAAGGAAGAAAACCGTTTTAGCACACCGCAACGAAGAGGAAGCATATTTTCTTGTGATTCTTTATTTCATTGTAACGTTGGATGCTAGTTTTCTTTGCTTTGAACCTATTTACTCTTGTGACGTACTCTGGTTTAATATAATTAGTTTAGTTATTATTCTCTTGTGTTTATTTATCATGTTTTCATATGAACCCATGATGACGATGAGTGCTATCATGGGCTAATCGTGATCATGGGGTCGTCACGGATTTACTATGTAATTCTTTAGTTAGTTGTTTAATACCTTAGTGTGTGATGATTGTATGATATCTAGTATTGGTTGTGCTTATTCGTCTTATGTGCATCGCGAACATATAAGATAGGGTGTTAATCTCTTGTGAAGCGACAGTGGATCTTGAGATTTAGAACTTGCCATGCTAGCATAGGTTCATGTACGAGTATGCATGATTAATGGGTAACTCTAACCATTTTATTCGCCCTGTGTAATCAAAAGGAATAACTTGTTCTTAAATCGTTATGTTGTCAATTTCTGTAGACATATAGGGACTCAACATAATTGATGCCTATTCAACTTCTATCTTAATTGTGGATGTTTGGTAGAATGGTATTAGTACAATGAAAGTTGGCTTTTATCAGTTTCGTGTTATTCGATTAATATCATCACTGTTGCATGCTAAGGGTAATAACAATGACTATTGAAGGAAGTAGTAATGAAGTTGTGATCTCATGAGTGTTTTAATATTGTTAATTCTAAGTGTTAATTAAGTGCTTAATTCCAGTAGTTAATTGTAGTTAATAATTAGTTAATCAAATCTAAGTGTTATTGTCTTAACATTGAGAAGTAATCATACATTGGTGAGTGAGTTTAATTGAACATAATTAGTCTGAGTCTCTGTGGGAACGAACTAGAAAGTATTCTATATTACTTGTGAACGCGTATACTTGCGTGTATTATTAGCGCGTGATTTCGCCCTAACACTTGCTCACTCACCTTCACACTCCCCTCTTTGTGTTTAGTAGATTTTGCAACTGGTTTCTTTTGAAAGAAACCAGAGGGGGCTTTCTTAGATTTATATTTTGAAATTGTTGGTCTGGTAGCTTGGGTAGGCATCTGTTGGGTCATTGACACAGATGTCATTGCTACACTTGAAGGCAAAGAAATGTGTGAGGTTGGAAGAGTGGAGACAGTAGAGCTTACCTCACTTACTTGAGGACCCTCCATGACTGGAAAATAGAAGAGGGCCACCTCTTTGTGGTGATTAGCTCTATTAAGATCTACAATAATCCTCCTTTCTTGAACCCAATAATTTAGCTTGTTGGTTGGGTTCTCAACAGCAATGTTCTCAATAAGATGGTTAGCAAGCATCATAAAGAATCTAGCATAATAGACACTTTTACTTCTCTTATTAAGCTCTCCTAACTTATAACCTAACTCAAACAAGACCAAGTCACTGAAATTAAAGTACTTATCAGTAACTAGCATGTAAAGCATGTTAGGCATGGAAATGTTAACAAAATCAAAATTGATAATTTTACCAGAGAAAACTTTAGTTACCACATCACACAGATAACTCCATTCTTTTCTAAGACCTAACTTCCTAATTTCACTTAACTTAGAGGTGGAAAATGCATAGCCCATGGAATTTAGCATGTTAACTATATCAGTGTCTGTGTGTGGAACAATAGCAGTATTATCTGAAATTCTAAAGCATGCTTTGACAATGTCACTATTAATGCAAAACTGCTTACCTTTGAGAGTGAAAGTTATAGTCTTGTCAGTAGAGTTGTACACTGCAGTTGTCCATATCTCCTCCACAACTTCACAGTAGATTGTGGGTGATTCCAGCATAGCATAACTGAGTTTACAGCTCTTCACAAAATCCATCATCTTGTGAAACTCTCCAGACTGTTGAATCTCCTTGTTCACAAGAGCTGTGAAGTTGTTCCTTTCATAGATATATCCACTTTGAGACATGATTTTGACGACTGGTGCCATTGTTAGAGAATGAGAAATTTGCAGAGAGAATTTTTGCTTTGGAGAAGAAAGGAAGTTAGAGAAATTGAATTGAGAATGATAAAAGTGTATAATAAAATGAGTTCTGCTTTTATACTATCTCAGAACTAAACTGTCAAAAATAATAAAGTGAAATAAAGTAACCAATCAAAATAGCCCAAATTAGCCGTTTAAAAATAAATAAACTGTAAAAATTCTGTCACTTATCCTCCGTGTCACACTTACAAACTGTAAGTATACTCGATGGATAAAGTTCAGAGTTTTAATGGCTAAGATTGAGACTATTCGACGGATGAGGATAAATCAGTTATCCGTCGTGTTATAAAATAATCCAGAAAATTAATTGATTTTTATTAACAAATAAAATTCCGACGGATGATCAAACTCGATGGATAATGAGCATCCGCCGGGATGTAAATTTTGACTTGGCCAAGATTTCATCCAAAGCTGAAAAATCAATTAATTTTCTGGTTGTATCAAAACTTGCAAAAATATCTGAAATAATTTAAGAATAATTTATCATACCTAACTCACTTATCAACCTTGAAAAGGTGGATTCATCAAGTGGCTTGGTAAATATATCTACAAGCTACTTTTCACTTGGAACAAAATGAAGTTCCACAGTACCATTCATCACATGTTCCCTTATGAAGTGGTACTTGATGTCTATGTGCTTTGTTCTTGAATGCTGCACTGGGTTTTCAGTGATGGTAATTGTACTTGTGTTATCACAAAAAATGGGAATTCTATCCACTTGTAGATCATAGTCCAACAATTGATTTTTCATCCACAAAATCCGTGCACAGCAACTACCAACAGCAATATATTCAGCTTCAGCTGTAGAAGTAGAAACTGAATTTTGCTTTTTACTGAACCAGGACACAAGTTTGTTCCCTAGAAATTGACAGGATCATGTTGTACTTTTTCTGTCTATTTTACAACCTGCATAATCTGCATCTGAATAACCAGTTATATCAAAAAAAAGAATCTCTAGGGTACCAAATGCCAAGTTTTGGTGTTCCCTTGAAATATCTGAAAATTCTCTTAATAGCTACTAAGTTAGATTCTCTAGGATTAGCCTGAAATCTAGCACAAAGACAAGTAGAAAACATTATATCTGGCCTACTAGCTGTAAGTACAGAAGTGAGCCAACCATGCCCCTGTAGCTTGAAATATCCACAAACTTTTCAGTAGTCTTTAATTCAAGCTTAATTGCAGTGGCCATGGGAGTTTTTGCAGATGTGCAATCCATTAGATCAAACTTCTTTTAAAGATCATGAATATATTTAGATTTAGTTTGACTAATGAATATTCCATCACTAATTTGCCTAACTTGTAAACCAAGAAAGTAAGTTAGTTCTCCCATCATGCACATTTTATACTTAATTTTCATCAATTTGGCAAACTTTTTGCAAAGTTTTTCATCTGTAGAGCCAAATATAATATCATATACATAGATTTGAACAAGTATACTAGAGCCATTAACATTTCTAAAGAATAAAGTTTTATCAACAGTACCTCTTGTGAAGTGATTTTCTAAAAAAAAACTTTGATAAAATGTCATACCAGGCTCTAGGTGCTTGCTTCAGTCCATAAAGTGCCTTCAAAAGATAGTAGACATATTCTGGAAAATTTGGGTCTTCAAAATCAGGGGGCTGGCTAACATAGACTTCCTCCTCCAAATCTCCATTCAGAAAAGCACTTTTGACATCCATTTGATAGACCTTGAAATTGGCATGAGCTGCATAGGTGAAGAAGATTCTAATGGCTTTAAGTCTTGCAACGAGAGCAAAGGTTTCATCAAAATATATTCCTTCTTGTTGACAGTGTTGGATTTTAATCGCAGCGGAGGCATGGTAAAACACTTTTACACATATAAAATCCAAATAAAAGCATATAAATCGTGGTAAAAACATATGAATCGATTACTAACCTTTAATATGCGATCCAAAAGCAACGATCGGAGATCCTTAGCAGCTGCTCCTCAAACGTGAAGCACTCCACCGGTATCCACCAAGAAAATGACGTTAAGGAGGAGGAGGAGGAGGTGGAGAGAATTATGTTTTATAAAATTTTGGGGTTAGCATAAAAATAGGGTTTATAATAGTATATTTATAGGCAAAATTTTCAGCTGAAATTTTCCATAAATATTATTATTATTATCCCATCTATTATTCTCATTAATAATTAAAACACCTTTTAATTATTAATCCTTTTTCTAAACACTTTAGAAATAATTCTCTCTCTTGATTTAATTTCCAAAAAATTAAATCCTTAATTAATAATATTAAGAACTTTTCTTAATTAATTTATAATCAAATAAATCTCATTTAATCAATTATTAAATTTTCCAATTAATTATTTATTTCACAAATAAATAATTATTAGCCATTATTAATTAATTCCTCCACCATTAAATCATTCTCTTTATATGGTGTGACCCTGTAGGTTCAATATTAAGCCGGTAGTAGAAATAAATAATAATAAAACTATTTTATCATTATTTATATAAATTCTCTAATTTATTAAATATGATTAATTAATTAATCACATTTATTCTACATCGTGAGGGATACTTCTCAGCATATCGCGACTATCCGGATAATACGAATTCACTGCTTAGAATACCAAGAACCTATTCAGTGAATAGTTACCGTACAATAAACTCATTATACCCTACAATGTCCCGATTAAATACAAGGCATGGATCTCGTATCAAGCCTATCTAATTTAATCACTTGCTTACCATTTACTATGCTTAGTTCTATGCAAATTAGAAACTCTTTTCTAATTTCATTTACTCTGGCCAGAGAAAAATAAACCATGTGCAAATATTGCTATTGGTCTTGATTATGATACCTTAAACAGCAAGAAGAAAAATACTGGTGACAGAGGAAAAGCAACAAAGAGTGAAAATGTTCCAGCAATGCTGAAAAATATTGGGTCACCTGTGTTTAAGACTTGTGAGGTAAACTTCAGTGAAGAAGAATTGATTATCAAGCAAGAAATTACAGATGAGGATAATGAAAAGAGGTTTACCAATACAATTCAATCTTCCAAGACTGAAGAAAATCTTATGAACAATCAAAGTACCAAGACTCCTGTCAAAGGAACCAAGATTGAAGATGCAAGAAAGAAGAAGAAAAATATAAATGGAAGAATGGGGATAAATAAAAGTAATAATCTTACCTATATTGCAGATGTTCCTGGAAAGAAGTGTGAAAAATGTGGCTCTGCAAATCACCTAACTTACCTTTGTAAAAAGGGTGTTAGTAAGCTAACTTAAGGAGCCTGTAAATAAAATAAAGTAGATTTAAATGATCCCTACTCATTATGTGATAAGTTTGACTGCATCCCTTGTAACTTGAAAGTGATGAAGAGTTGCCACAAACTGAGAGTAGACCTTAAAGAATCAAAAATTGAGTCTACATCAGAAAGGGATAATGCATAACAATTATTGAATTCAATTTTATCTGAAACAAATCACTCTACTTCTGCTAAATCAGTTAACAAGAAGAAAGTACCCAACACTGCTTGGGTCACTAAACTTACCTGAATCTCATTGTGTGCAGGGCAAAGTGAAGAAAGTCATATGGATCATTGACGGTGGATCTTCCAGATATATGACAGGTGATAAGGCCCTGCTATCACAGTTTGAGGAGAAAGCTGGCCCATTGGTGACCTTTGGAGACAACAGCAAAGGGTTCACAATGGGATATGGCAAGATTTTTTCTGAAAATATTGTCATTGATGATGTAGCACTAGTAGTTGGTCTTGAGATGAATCTTCTCAGTGTTAGCCAATTTGTAGACAAAGGCTTTGAAGTTTTATTCAACAAAGAAGAATGCACCTTTATCAGCAATAAAACTGGTGAAATTTCTCTGAAAGGTGCAAGGAAAGGAAGCTTGTTTGTTGCAGACTTGGACTCAACAAATAAGGATGGTATTTGCTGCTTCTACACTAAGTCATCAGAAGAACAAAGCAAGCTATGGCATAAGAAGCTGTCTCACTTGAATTTCAAGGCAATTAACAACTTAGTCAAAAAAGAGTTAGTGAGAGATATGCCCAAGCTGGAGTTTGCTCAAGTTGAAGTCTGTGAAGCTTGTCAGAAAAGAAAGATGAAAAGATCTAGTCACAAGTCAAAAACTGTGAATTCTATTAGTGCACCCTTGCAGCTTATTCACATGGACTTGTTTGGGCCAGTGAATGTCTTATCAATTTCAAGGAACAGATATGCACTTGTGATGGTGGATGATTTCTCAAGATACACTTGGGTAGAGTTCATGTACTCTAAAGATGAAACTCCATATATCATAATTGAGCACATCAAGAAGATAGAAAAACAGGCTGAAGATTACAATTATGTGAAAAGACTGAGAAGTGACAAAGGAACAGAGTTTAGAAATGTTACATTAAGTGAATTCTGCAAAGGCAAAGGCATTTTTCAAGAATTCACAGCTGCCGGAACACCTCAACAAAATGGAGTAGTTGATAGAAAGAACAGAACATTGGTTGAAGCTGCTAGAACAATGCTGTAAGATGCCAAGTTGCCAACAAGTTTCTGGGAAGAGGCTGCAACACTACATGTTATACTCAGAACAGATATCTCATTAACAAGGCACATGGAAAGTCACCCTACTCAATCATATCTAAGAGAAAACCTACTGTAAAGCATCTTCATGTGTTTGGAAGCAAGTGTTACATTTTGAAAGACAACTCTGAATATGTGGGAAAATTTAACTCAAAGGTTTTTGAAGCAATTTTTTTGGGATATTCACTGGAAAGAACAGCCTACAAAGTCTATGTGATTGATCAAAAGAAGATCATGGAAAGCACAGATGTGGCCTTTGATGATGACAAGTGTCCAGGCTTGGAATGCATTGATTGTAATGAAGCTGAAGACCTTGCATTTGAAAACCTCAACATTGATAGTGATTCTGATAGAGAAGATGAAGTTAATGCACAGGAAAATCATAGGAATGGAAGCTCATCTTAAACACCTGAATTTGATAGCACAAACTCAGGGGGAGAAAGAGAAGAAGGATCTACCAGTCATACCAATAAAGAAGAAAATAATGAAGGCACAAGTTAACAAACTCACACAAGGAAGTGGGATAGAAGTCACTCTAGAGAAGCAATTATTGGTGATCCTACTGCTGGTGTGAAGACTAGAAGTGCAACTGCTAATGAGTGCCTACATGCATGTTTACTGTCTCAAGTAGAGCCTAAAAAAATTGATGAAGCTCTACTGGATCCTGACTGGATATCTGTCATGCACGAAGAGCTGAATCAGTTTGAAAGAAGCAAAGTCTGGAAGTTAGTTCCTGCACCAAAGAACAGAAGCATTATTGGAACAAAATGGTTGTTCAGGAACAAAATGGATGAAAATGGTATAGTTACCAGAAATAAAGCAAGGTTGGTTGCAAAAGGCTACTCACAAGAAGAAGGAAATGATTATGATGAAACTTTTGCTCCTGTTGCAAGACTTGAATCTATAAGAATTTTTCTAGCTTTTGCTGCATATTCAAATTTTAAAGTGTATCAAATTGATGTCAAAAGTGCCTTTCTGAATGGTGAGCTAGAAGAAGAAGTTTATGTACAACAGCCTCCTGGCTTTGAGGATCCAAAATTTCCAAATTTTTTGTATAAGTACTCAAGGCTCTATATGGACTAAAACAGGCACCTAGAGCTTGGTATGACACGCTATCAGATTTCCTATTGAAGCATGGTTTTACTAGAGGAACCATAAACAAGACTCTCTCTACAAGAAACATGGTGAAGATATGATCCTAGTTCAGATCTATGTGGATGATATCAATTTTGGTTCTACTAATGAGAAGCTGTGCCAAAGATTCTCCAAGCTTATGCAAAGTGAATATAAAATGAGTATGATGGGGGAACTGAGTTACTTCCTTGGACTTAAAGTCAGCCAAAGAAGTAATGGTATCTTCATCAGCCAAACTAAATATGTCAAGGATCTATTGAAAAAGTTTGGAATGGTTGATTGTTCACCTGCATCTACACCTATGTCTACTGCAACAAAGTTGGATGAAGATAAAAAGGGCAAGAGTGTAGATATCTCAAGCTATAGTGGGATGATTGGATCATTGCTTTACTTAACAGCAAGTAGACCAGACATCATGTTTGCAACATGTCTATGTGCAATATTTCAAGCCAATCCAAAAGAATCACATTTGATAGTTGTAAAGAGGATTTTCAGATACTTGAAGGGGACTCCAAACTTGGGATTATGGTATCCTAAGGGAACTGGTTTTGAAGCTGTTGGTTACACAGATGCAGATTTTGCTGGATGCAGAGTTGACAGAAAGAGTACCAGTGGAAGCTGTCAATTTCTTGGACAAAGACTTGTATCCTGGTACAACAAGAAACAACAATCTGTATCAACTTCTACTGCTGAAGCTAAATACATAGCTGCAGGAAGTTGTTGTGCTCAAGTGCTTTGGATTAGAAATCAGCTAATGGATTATGGCCTAGTGTTACACAAAATTCCTATCATGTGTGACAATACTAGTGCTATATCTATAGTAGCTAATCCAATTAATCATTCTAGGATAAAGCACATTGATGTGAGGTACCACTTTATTAGAGAACATGCTACTAATGGTACCATTGAGCTTATTTTTGTACCAACAGAAAAATAACTAGCTGACATTTTTACTAAACCTTTGGATGAAGCAACTTTCACTAGACTTGTAAGTGAAATTGGAATGCTTAATTCTTCATCCTAAGGCAAGAACTCAGCTAATGTTTTGCAGCAGAATAATCTCCAGTAAATCAAAATTAATTTGATTAAATTGGAAATTAACTGAAATATTTCAGAAATCTCTGCATATTTGTTTTTCAAATTCAAAACTAACTTGGAATTTTTCAAATTCTAAGTAAACTGCTCAGTTATTAATTTACATTCTTAATATGTAAAATTAATACAAGGCAGAATTGCAATAACCAAAAGTATAAAGAGAACTGAGTTCTCGATAAGTATAAATTGACTTCTCGACAAGTCAATTTAGGACTTCTCGAGTGAGTCCTCGATAAGTCAATTTACTGACTTCTCGAGTGACTTCTCGATAGGCTTAAAATGACTTATCGATAAGTCCTTGTAGAGTTCTCTAGTAGTGTTCTTTCACAGGGTTCTCTACAAGTACAATCTTTTGACTTATCAATAACTTAGAACTGAGATAATTTAAATCGATAAATTATTTTTGTAAAATACTTTTGGAAAATTTATTCTAATTTTAATTTGAATTTATTCAAATAATAATTAGAATCAGTTCAGTCCACTTTTTGGATAAACTGGGTATTCATTTGATATTTCGATAAGTCAAGATTGAGTTCTCTAAAAGAGTAATTTAAAATGACTTCTCGACATGTACTTCACTTCTCAAAATGACTTCTCGATAGACAAACTCCAAATATCTATTTTTGAGTTCTCGACAAGTCATTTACTTTTGATACCCAGACTTCTCGAATATTTTAACTTGGAATTTTTTGAAATTTTTAGCAAACTGAATATTTATTAATTCATATACTAACTATATGAAGTTAATAAATAACAGATCAAAAGAAGCAAAAAGTATGAAAAATTAAAATAATTTAATTCATAAATTATGTTCAGCAAAATACTTTTGACATACCTTGTCTATAATTACTCTGACTCATTGACATTTACGTGCTATTTTTTTTAATATGGAAGTATGTTAGTCTAATGTAAGTAGACAAGTACATTATATCTGATGTTTTGAGAAAGCTGATAATGGTTAAATTTATTTGACTGTATGCTGATAGGAGGAGTTACTTTTTGTGTAGGGAGTACTTGTTTATTTGTATGGGGAATAGTTATCCTAGATAGTGAACTAAGATTCTTGAGTACTTGTATGGGGAACAGTAACTAGTCATTTCTAAATGTCAAGTATGCTTATGTGATTATTACTCTTATTATCCGGGCAACTCAAGAGTCTCTTGGTTTCTATCTTTACACCCTCTATAAATTAAAACGTTTCACTATTTATCATTCATCACTACTCTTATTCTCAACAAACATCTAATTTCAAAACTCACCTCATGTTCATCTCTCTCTCTCAAATAGATGCCCCGGTCTTCTACAGACTTATTAATGGAGTTTACCAGCCTGTCCATCATCTGGATGAAGACCAAATTTACTTTGATCCTTTCGGACTTCGTGTCCGTCTCAGGGGGTTGTTTGCAGCCCCTTTGATATTCCACGAGAGATCTTTGACGAACTCTCGTGGGATGATCAACTCAACATTCTTTTCTTTGAGATGGAAGCCTCTCTGGAGATGGAGAGACGTGCAAGGGTAGCTGAACAGCAATGCCTTGCTACTCTGGAGTTGCAGGAGAGGATCATCTATCTTGCACACTCAATGTCCAGAGCTTACCAGCGTAGGGCAAGGAGGTTAGAGGCCGAGAAGAAGAAGCCCAAATTAGAGTAGTTAGGATTAGGATTTACTTGATGTAATCTGAATCTTAATGTACTATGTGTTTAATATTAATGAAAATTCTCTTCTTCTTTATCAATTTGTTTTTGTTGCTTGATTGTTTATGTCATGATTGCCTTGTGTTTACAAATTAATTAATTATTAGTTTTTCTGCCATAATGCTTGCAATTGTATGGCTCAATACCTATGCCTAATCAAAACTCCAGATATGTTTAATGCATTACAGGTTCGACACAATTCACTCAGACAACAACATGGAATTCAAATTTTCAATCAACAGGTATTTGTGTTATAATGTAGCCAAAACATCTATAAACCAAACTGCAATTCTCCCAGATACAGCAAAACAAACACAAACTCAAACACAATCCCACTCAGGTGACTCTCAAAAGAAACCTGTTTTACAAAAGGACAACAATTTCATAATGTTCTTCAGATTGTTTTGTTGTTTGAGAAGAGAAACCACCACAAACATGGAAAATTTATCAGTTTTTACTGAATATCCCATGAGTATTCCTAATGCACCTTCATGTGCAAAATAGTCTTCACAGACTGAAAAGTTTGAAAGTAGTACTCCTGAGGGGGAGCTATCTAAATCCTCTCCAATTCAATTGGAGGTTTCTCAAAAGGGAACAACTCCCCTCATAACTCTAGCACAAGTTGCCTTTGAGTCAAAGGTAGAAGTACAATTGCCTATGACAATGTCATGAGAAGGGAAAGTATAGCACATTTATGTGCCAGTATGTTGCAAGACACACAAGGGTTTGAAGCTGGTGTACATGATAATGACCTAGTCAAATCCCCTCCAATTCAGTTGGAGGTTCCCATTACAAGTGAGGAACAACACACTATCAAAACCACAGAGCAATCTGTGAGTCAAACTGTGACCCTAGTCACAGGTGTTCTAAATGATTCATTCACCTCACAACTTCAATCTAATATTCTCCTTTCTGATGAAATGAGTATGATTAGACCTATATGGATTACCCCTAATCATATGATCACAGACAACTCTTCTCAGCCACCTCTTATTTCTGTAAGTCAAACACAACTGAGCCTTTCATGTGAGAATAAGAGAAAAGATTGAGAGAAAAAGAGAGAATAAGAGAGGCAAGATCCTTCCTAGCAAAAGGAGAGGTAGATGAGTGCATGGATTTAGTAATCCTGTGAGGGAACTCTGGCTCTCAAAAGTCATGAGACCAGTGCAGTGAGAAGTAGTGAGACTACTTATTCAAAAGAATAGAGAGCTTAGGATTTTTTTTCTGACAAACTTTTTCTGCATATCTAAGTAAAACCTCTATTCTATTTGATAAACTCATCACCACAAATCTCACTGAAGCTTGAAGCTGGAGACAGTGTTCTAAATGGGACAACGATAATAGCTTGAACAATGTGCATCTAGCTGGATCTTTCTACCTGGAGATAATGTCAAAAAGGGGGAGAATATATCTAAATGCCTGCCAAAACAGCTAATGGATGTTGCTAGATAATAAAATATTATATTCTTCATAGGGGTAGAAGAATAAATCTAAATGTAACTCAACAAAAGAAGACCAGATGGGAAGATTGGTTTCTGCATTTAGTTAAAATTTTGACATCATCAATCAGAACGTGTGCATTATTTTATAATGAACAAGTTGGGGGAGATTGTAATATATAAATGTTGATGTCAAACATTACTGGAGATAACAATGTCATTAGCATCTCTGGTCAAAGTATGAATCAAGTCAAATGGACATCTGATCTGAGTAGAAGATTAATGAACAATTATTTTCAGTAATCAGTTAACTTTGGGGTCAACCCTGAGTAAGTTGTATTGTTATCTAAATTTGTATTTTATACTTGTAATACTTAAAGTCTGTAAAAATGCAAAGGAGCAAACTGGAGTCTTTTTCCTAAAACAGTATCAAGCCTAAGGATTCTATCTGGAAGAAGATCAAGAAGATCATGCCTCAGAAGAATTTTGAAGAAGCTTGGAGTTGAATAAATCTGTTTGGAGAAAAATACTCTAAGTCAAGATCTCTACAAGTCACAGATTTAATGTTATAGAGAAGTCATTTGAGAACTCCAGAATGGCTTATCGAGAAGTCATTCAAGTTGCAGAGAGTACCGATGGATGAGGATCATCCATCGAGATAGTAGTTTGGCTAGCCGACGGATGACTGCTGTTAGGCACATCCGTCGGGATACAATCAATACTCGACGGATGAACAATATCCACCGGAATAAAAGAAATGAATGAATTCAGAGTGGAGAAGTCAGGAAAGCTACTAGAGAACTCAGGAAGATATCGACAAGCAAAATTGAAGAAATGAAGATTGGAGATATCGACAAGTCATTCCTTCACTAGAAAACTTAGAGTTATCAACAAGTCTACATTCAGTAGAGAACTCTGAGTTATCGATAAGTCAAAGTGAAGATGTGAAGACTAGAGATCTCGACAAGCTGAAGACCTTTACAAGTCAAACTTAATATGGAGTGCTAGAGATCTCGATAAGCCTATGTACTTATCGAGATGTCAAGTGTTCTATTAATTTAAACTGGAGATCTCGAGGTACAGTCTCAAAGTACAGAATTGCAGATCAGTACAATATCCAAGATAAACAATCAACAAATAATCCAACAGCTGGATTGACAAATCTACAAAAAGCAGCTTGAAGAGTGTGCAAGATCAATGGCAAAGATTAACTGACAGAGGAAGATTAAAGTGAACACGGGATGCCAAAGATATGATAAGCCATAAATGAAAGATTTGTTTTTATATAAATAGAAATGACAAGTGACAGTTTAGAAAAGCTAATAGCATGTTTATTATCCACTGTGTAAACCAGCAGTTAACTGAGTTATAAAGTTAACACTGGTCCTTTAGTTAGTTATAATAATTTAGATCAAATCTCTTGTATCACTCTCAAGAAGAAGCTGAGCTCTTTAACATCAAAGAGCTTAGAAATTTTGTAGCAAAACAGTCTTGATTTTTAATATAGAAATTAAGTGAGTTTTGAAGATATGTGTTCTTTATTTTCTGCAAGTTTAGATTCTGCATGAACACTTTTCTATACAAGATTTAATTTACTTTGTTCAACCATTAACTTTCAAGAAAAGCCTAAAATCAGAAAAATACATTCACCCCCCCCCTCTTTGTGTGATTCATTACCTAACATCCTGGAACAAAGTTTTTATAAGCTGATCCATATTTCTCATTCAGCTTGGCATGCTTAGCTTTGCTTACAGGTTTACTCACAGCCAACGGATGTGGCTCTTTGTCACTCGACGGATAATCCTGTTGATTATCCGACGGATGATTTTCATCATCCGTCGAGTCCACATCTGTTAGCAATCCTTCAACGAAATTGGATTCCAGCTTCTCCTTACTCTTCTTACAGGCTGCATCACAAAAGGACTCAATACCTTAAACTTTAGTGATTTGAGCATGGACATCTCTGGATGATTTCCATGCTTTAATCACTTCCTATTCTCGCTCAAGATGCTTCTTTAAAATCTCTTCTTTCTTCAAGGACTTAGTTAATTCATCCTTAGCAATCTTACATTCAATTCTCAATTTTTCAAATTCAATAAACTGAGACTCTAGCACATTGTTCCTCTCACTTAAAACAAATTGTTTTCTTTAATTTTAGCATTTTCCTTAGTGAGGGACTTAAGTGTAACAAATAAGTGATATAATTCTGTGAACATGTCATTTATGGCATCATTACACTCAGCTTTAGATAAATATGTAAGGTTAGTGGTGATTACCTGATTACTTGAAGAGCTTGTTTCTGTTTCATCAGACTTGGCCATCAGGGCTAGATTGACATAGTTTGTTTCTTCATCTTCATCCAAACCATCTGCAGCCCAGTCATTTTCTTGTGTGATGAAGGCCCTTTCCTTTTGTTTGAGCAACCCAAAGTATTTCTGTTAATAATCAGTAGGCTCAAAATTCTTCTTGCTAGAATCAGACTTTCTACATTCACTGGAAAAATTCCCTGTCAAGCCACATTTGAAACATTTGAATTTGGATTTATCCACCATGTTTCTATTTGGTCTGGCTGCTCCAAAATTCTTTTTGAATTTGAGCTTGGCAAATCTTCTGGATAGGAATGCTAGATGTTCATCAATATCATCCATATCATCTTGGCTCAAGTGATCTTCATTCTCAGCTACCAGCCCTTTACCCTTACTTTCAGAAAGTATAGTGTCATCAGAAACTATATATCTAGTAACATCATATACTAATTGATAATTGATAGAGATCCAGTTTTAGGGTGTGGAGCCCTATAATGGTTGGATTGGCGCTGATGTACTTCGTCCGGGATAAATGTAGGACAAACGTGGTCATCAATGTACGTATCATACACAGACTGTTGAACAGCCCTCCTGCAATAATTTGAATAACATAAAACACAAAGCTAATTATCACTTCTGCTATAGCAAGCAACATAAATCAATATTAGTGTTTATTAATGAAGCATGATTAATTTTATTTATGCATTCAACTAATGGATTTTGTATATGCTTAATAGGTATCGGATGACACAGTTTCAGTTGATTTTGAGCTACAACCAGGACCTAGAGATACATTTGTCCTGTATTTACAGGAAGAACATAGGTCAATAAATGTGTGGAAAGCAGGTGGTGGGGACAGTCAGCGAACCTGTGTACGTTCCAAGTTTCCAGAATTGCACTCAAGGATGGTTCTGATTCTTTGAAAATTGAGATTTGATGGGATTGCAAGGCTTGCGGGTATTAATATAGATTGGAGTCTTGTTACTGCTTTGGTAGAACGCTGGAGGCCAGAAACCCATACCTTTTTTATCTGCCAACAGGAGAGTGCACTATAACATTACAGGATGTTAGTGTGCTTCTTGGTTTACGTATAGATGGAAATGCCTACTTTGACCCCTATTCCAAGTCCTCCTCCTATGGATATATGGGGTGATCTTGCAGGCCCTTATGCTTTGAGGTACCTTAATTTTGATTTTATTAGTAACTAGTGTATTAATGTACTGAGTAATGATACTTGCCATGATTATCATGTGTACAAAAATGGTGTCCTCTTGCTACATGTTTATGACACGTCCTTGAAAAATGTAAACAAATAAATCCAATATACAAAAATGTATATTACAGTCTCTCTGTATTGCTCTTCCTCGATGTCTGATTTGATACTTGTTTCAAATGGTATGGATTGTAATATGTTTTTACATGTTATTGTGTTACATAGGTGGTGCGGTCCCAAGTCATGCTGATGTGAGTTCACATGTGGTGTGCGTTCATCGACTCTCTTTGGATGTACTTGTACTCCCGCACTTCATATGGCATCCATATACAGATGATGTTCTTAACACCCTTGACGAGCATTGTAGGGAAGGTAGTGCCATTTGGTGTTATAGAGGCCCACTAATATGTTTTTATATTGTGGAGCAACATCAACCGGATAGATGTGTTCGGTAGTTTGGTATGGTTCAGGATATCCCTAATGCTGCTGTTCAATATTCCAAAGAGCTGCATAACATGACCTTGAAGGGTAAGTGGGATTTTGATTGGAGAAAAAAGCATAAGGAGCATATCTCAGATTGGGACCGCCGATCACAACATGTGCTTGTTGTTGATAATATTGGTATTGGGGTCTCTAATAATTATGATATATGGTACAGTGGTATTACCCGTCCATATCATACACGCATGGCTGCTGCGGGATCATATGTGGTAATGTTATCTTAATTGTCATGTTCCATTTTCTTGTTCATTTAATTGTTTGCGTAAATAATGTGTACTTGTTTTCTATTTCATTTCAGATTCAGTTACTTGATCGCATATCTTATATAGCCAGGGGTGATGTGTCAGGAGAGGGTTATAACCTCATAGACTCACTTGCTACTCGTGGCCGTCGTGTATTAGAATATCAATACAGTCGTGGTCTTTTTCAAGATTTCCCTATACAAGATCGTCATGCTATAGAAGAGAATTTAAGAGTCAAGACAAAAAAGGTCGGTCATAAAGGAGGTCGTGGAGGGATAAATGCTCCAAAGAGACACAAATGGGATATTGGCAATGAAGGCGGCGATCATGTATATGAAGATGTTCATTTGGGTGATGAGGATCATGTGGTGTTAGGAGGACCTCAAGCATTTGCTGATTTCTTTTCCTGTGACACATTGACACATGATGTCAATAATGTCGGGAAACATGACGACATAGAAAATTCAAATATTGATCCCTCTTCTACTGGCTACGAGTTACAACCACCACAAATACAACCACCAGTGGAAGAAGTTGTACAACATCGTGATGCTATCATTGTGCAACCTTCACCATCTAGTTGGTTTCCTAGCTTTCGGTTGCTGGCATTTAATGACTTTCTAACCCCTCCTGTATGAGTTCCATTTTTAGCTTATTGTATTTTACATTGAGATAGTAACATTATGTTTTAATGTTACCGCTGTTATTAAGTGTGTTGACTATTAAACTTATGATTTTCAAGTGCACTTTGCTATATTTTACTACATGCTGCTATGTTTTATGCAGCCTATAAACCAAGATGACCAGCAACATCAACCACCGGAAGAAGCTGGAGATCAGCATCAACCACCAGTGGAAGAAGTTGTACAAATTCATGATACTTCTGTTGTCCAGGCTTCAGATTCTTGCTATATTCCTAGATTTCGGTTGCTGGCATCTAATGACTTTGTAACCCCACCCGTATGAGTTCAATTATTAACTGTTGTGTTTTATTATTTTACAGAGAGATAGTAGCATTGTGTTTTAAAACTACTTCTTATATATTTTATGCAGCCTGTAGACCAGCATGACCCACAATATCAACCATCAGAAGAAGCTGCACTACAGCAGCAACCACCAGTGGAAGAAATTGTATAGGATCATCCACCACTGGATGAAATCAGTGACGAACAACCTTTAGTGGACCGATTGCAGGTGCCAATGGAAGAACAAAATGAAGCAGCACATGAGGAACATCGTATGAGTTTGCGAACTTGCAAACGTCATTCTCCCGGATGTGGGACTGACGGCGTAAAGAAAGTTCCAGAGGTTAAAAACGGCTATCAGCGTCAGAGGTGAGTAATTATCTGTTAATGTTAAAATTTAGACGATGTAAAAAAGTTCCAGAGCTGTAATGGCAGTCGAGATGTTTTGGTTTGAATAAAAGAGATTTTCAATGAAGATGTTAGTTTGTGATTGGAAAATGTTAGCTCTGTTTCTTACATTTGGGAAATGATCTGTTTTGAATTTTATTATCTTGTTGCATAGTAGTGTCGTCTCCTTCTTTAGTAACTGAAAACTAAAACCCCAAAATTACAATTCAAGAGCTTCTGCTTATGAAGCCCCAATGAGATTTGCAATTTAATCAGTTCTAAATATTTGAATGTAGCTACTTCCTTATCCAAAAGAAGTAGTATAGGTTTTTTTAACCTCTGGGAACATTTTAATTCAACTTCACTAATGACCAATGGTGTCTTAGTACAGCCACATTGACCTCGCACCTTTGCTCTATGGTTCGAATTTCAAACATCGTCAAAGACAAGGATGAATGTGCAAGTGTGCTTATGATATTACCCAAAAAAGGGTACGACGAGAGTTGAATCAAACACATACTCACTGTTGAAAAAAAATACAGTAACACAACCAAAATGATGAAATGCAATAAACTACCAGAAACACCTTATATATTGCTGACAGAGAAGAAAGGCACGACAAGTAAACATGCAGATTAGCAGAACACCCTTAAAAAAATTTTACTTTGTCCACAAATTATTCTATAATAATAAAATTAACCTGTTGAATACTTACTGACTGATCCAAGTCCAGGGACTTTAGTAACCATTGACATCCAAAAGAGGAACTAAAATACATGGGGTCAGGTAAACTTTACATATGAGCCAAACTTTGTTAAACAGAATGAACTTTCTTACAGAAAATAAAAGGTGTTTGCGAGGAGAATATAATGTCAAACTAACAAAAGAACAACGGTGTTTCCTTTTACTCATGGAAACAAATGCAAGTCAAATGAGGAATATTGTCTTCTTATTTGTCTTAACTTCAGATAACTTTTGTAAATCCAGATGCACTGCAAACATATACCTGTAAAGCAAAACATACAGAACAATCAACACATAAAATACGAAATATTACTCCTAGTGCATAAAAGCATGATAAGTGTACAAGTGGTAATTAACTAGAAATGAATTATATTAAAGAACAATTTCTATATAATTTAAATGAATAAAATTGTTAAACATACCAATGAAGATATGCTATGGTATGCTAGAAGAAGCTCTACTAAAAGTTCCCTTGCTTCGTGTCGATACTTAAAAATCCATCTCATTCTTGTATCTTGTTGATTTTCTTCGCCCCGGTTTCTTGGGAATGTTTTCAACATCGGGCACCATTTTGGGAAATTTATCATATGAAGGCCATTTATCCTCATCCGATAATGGCTCAAATGCACTTTCATATACATTTTTTGCATTGTCTAGCATATACCAGTTACTTACCAAAGTTGTGTAATCTAAATTTTGGTTGGCACAACAAGCTAGCACAACAAGCTAGCACATGAGAGCATGGAATATGGAACGTTTGTCACTTGTTACAAGTGCATATATTTTCCATTAAGCGAACAATGTGCTCATTTCCTCATTTCTGGCCACGCTTCAATGTAGTCACGGTGAACACCCAATTATCACGATCAAATACCTTCAAATAATGACCACTTGCACGTTCCTTCCATCTATTAAGCATTTTGTTGGCATGAAGAGTGAATAGATTACCATCAACACATTGCTTCTCTACTTCCATTCGCCGCTGATCAAAGTAAGCAACCAACTTGTGAAATATAGTCTTGACCAATGCAGCGATATAAAGCTTTCTTGCCACCTTTATAGCACTGTTCCAACTTTCAGCCATGTTAGTTGTCATAATCCCAAACCTTTTGCCTTCATCAAAAGCCAAAGCCCAACGACTTAATGGTTTATCAGCAAACCATTCTTCTACTCCTGGCTCGGCAACAATCAATGCATTCCAATGCGTAGAAAATTTAGGCCCTGTAAGTTGGCTACTCAATGGAACAATGTTATCCTTCAACCCTTTTCTTGAACTCCTTCCCAAAATTTGCAGCTAGGTGTCTAGAGCAGAACCGGTGATGACTAAGTGGTTCAAACCACCAAAGCTCCGGATTATTCATAACAGAAATAATCCCCTTGTGCCTATCTGAAATAACACAAACATCTCTCCTTTGGAGGACAACCTTTTTCTTCACCCTCTCCATAAACCAAGACCAACTTGCCTTATTTTCTCGCTCAACAACTATAAATGCCACTGGAAGAAGGTGGTTAAAACCATCAACTGCAGTAGCTGTCAGCAAGACTCCACCATACTTGTCGTACAGATGTGTACCGTCTATAAGAAGTACTAGTATACAGTATGGAAATGCATCTATGCAAGGCTTCAATGCCCAAAAGACTCGCTTGAATGTCACCACCTATTAGAATTAAACATATTAAATGAGTTAAATTCATCTAGACAATAATGAATGCACAAACAATAATGGATGCAAAAACTAACAAATAGATAATATAATTACCTCAGCTATAGGCTCTCCTAGATCATGCTCCTTGAAGTACCAATCAAAAACTGTTCCATGATTGAATGATAGCAATGCATTCATAAATTTGGGAAGGTACTCATAGGACTCTTCAGAAGACTTGAATATAGTTTTTCTGTCATCTCTCTTGCATGCCTAATCTTCCTTCTTGAAGGTCTATAACCAAAGTGGCTCACAACAATAGCCTCTAATACCTTCTCCGAGACACTTGGATCTGCAGCTATCTGTGTAGTAATGACATGTGCAATATTTGCAGAGCTCAAGTTGTAGTGATCCTGTGAGATGTTTGGGTTGACACATGTATGAGGACCTTTAGTTTCCATAATTTCAAAAAAATTATGAATGGCTCTCTTTCTTGCTCTCAACATCCAAACACAACTGTCACCTTCCTTTTGCATTAAACTTCCCAAACCCCTAAATCTGATTTTAGCACCTTTATCTCTTGATGGTTGGCAATATGAACATCCTTCACTACACACATCAATTTTTTTATAGGAAACATTGTTCCCTTTCGTAACTCTGAAGCATTAGAAATATCAACCGACTTATTTAGAACCGGCTCATTAAATGATGTTATCATTGATGATCCATCAAAAGACTTGTAGAAAGGAATGTCTTCATCTCTAAATTCTGAACTTCCTCTCGAGTTACTGTCACTATCCAAATGACTAGTGCACCTACTAGAACTTCCACTTGAAATACTTCCACTTACTCCACCACTAACTTCACCACTTACACTAGTTCGCAACTTTTTTAAATTATACGAGCTTGAACTTCTTTCCCCCTACATATAGCTCTACGTAGTTTCTTAAACTTGAAAAAGCCACTGAATCAAACATATATTCAACATCATCGTCATCATACATTGGTGCTATTTCAAACATATTTGTTGAATCATTTAGAAATTTATGACATACGTTCAGCTTATACAATGTATAATCAGTCCGTAACTTTGTATACAAAAGATCTAATAACCCTTCAAAACTAAGATTAAACTCTAATTTCACCAATCTAGTCATCTTTCTGTCATATCTAACACCTTCTACATCATCCATTATAATATTTCCATCACAATATACCCAACCCCAAATGAACCCACTTTGTGAAGCCATTGTGCTACCCTAATAAAGATAGATTTAAAAGTTGTAGAAATAAATGAGTACCTTAAATTAGCCAATCGAATATGCAATCCCCATCTTGGGTCTAAGATCTTCGGTATAAGAGATTCACTACATTGTTTACATTATCTGAGAGAGAAAAGTGATAGGAAATATTTAACAGAAGACCTTGAAGCATATTTTGTGTGAACGGGAAACAGACAAGTGGATCGATACTAAACCCAATACACATTTTTAAAAATAATAATACTATTACCTATCAGACGAATGCGTAATATGCATAAAACAACAGAAATTACACGCATTGAAAATGCGTAATACGAATTACCTGGCAGCAAAATGGGTATTAGGTATATATAAAACCAATTACCTGGAACTAGAATGCGTATTAGGATTTACTTAATAGATAAAATGGCTTTTACCCATATACCTAATGCGTAATGAAAAGTAACACCAATAGCCTAAACGCGTAATGGTTGTTACCCAATACAGTCATGCATAATATTTGTTTCTATAAAATTTGAAATATTTATGAAATTTAAATGTGAATAAAATTAAACATTTTACGTTTTTATCAATTAAACACAACGTAGAAATTTTTAATATTTTAAAGTTCAACAATTCCTAATTTGGGTTTAAATTTTTTAAAATTAAAGTGTAAGCATAATTTAATAATTTTTAATATTTCTAGGGTTCAAAAATTTTTAATTTGGAATTTAGATATATTTTTTAAAAATTAAATATATGACACAACGATTTAGTGTTTAGGATTTAAACCTTAGAACGTAACCCTAAACCCTACTAACCAATTTATAATTTAAGATTGATCTTGAAATCTAATTTAATCTTTTTAATACTTTAGGGTTCATTAATTCCAATTTGGATTTAGAAATATTTTTCTTAAAATAAAATATATAACACAACGATTTAGGGCCTTTAGGCCCTAAAACCTAGAGCCTAAACCCCAATCTATACTAGGGTTTAGGGCTGTTAAACCCTAAACCCTAGTAACCAATTTATAATTTAAGATTGATCTTGAAATCTAATTTAATCTTTTTAATATTTTAGGGTTCATCAATTATAATTAGGGTTTTAGAAATATTTTTTTTAAATAAAATATATAACACAATGATTTAGGGTTTAGGGCGCCCTAAATCCCAGTAACCAATTTATAATTTAAGACTGGTTTCTGATATCTAATTTAATCTTTTTAATACTCAGGGTTCATCAATTCCAATTTGGGTTTTAGAATTTTTTTTAAAAAAAATAAGTATATGACACGGAAACCCTAGAGCCTAAACCCTAGTAACAAAATTATAATTTAAGATCGATCTTGAAAATAAATATATGACACAACAATTTAGGATTAAGAAAAATAATTTTATTATAAAATTGGAAATACCCATTATCGAAATGCGTATTAAGATATAGCCAACGTGTCAACTGAGAATTAGCTAATAGTTTTTAAAATACATTGAATGAGTCTATTACGCATTAGCAAACTTTGTAAAACGTTTACCCATTCTTTAAATGCGTGTTATGTTCAGTTATCTTTTTTTGTCTTTTCTATCATTTTAAACATGGATGTTCCTATTACAGCTTTGAACAATGCGTATTAGGTCCTATAACCCATCCGCTAAATGCGTATTAGGCAATCCAAAAAAGAAATTTGTATATATAAATATGATATACATTTCTCGAACAGAAATGCGTAATAGGCGGGTACAAATGGCCACCACCAGGTGGCGCAGGTATTTGGGTGAACCTTTTACAAAATTTAGGTAAATATGTCCTTGTTAAATCCGAGAAGCGGTCCCAGCAGGTCCTACAATATTTGTACTACCCAAAAACTATTTACGTGTGTATGAGTATGAATAGATTACAGGAGAGAGACAGACAGGCGGATGACGTGAGAGAGAGAAACAAAAAACACACAACCGTGCATTATGATTTTATGACTAATGTCCAAACATCTTCTTCGCCCCCCCCCCTCACTTTCCTTGTTTAAACCCTCCCCGCGACACATTCCTTAAAAACACACAACCTAACCATACAACTTCCATTTCTTTTTTTATATTCCATTTACTAATACTTTTTTATTATTCTCTTTCGTTTCCTTTTATCAATTCAACAACTTACTATATAATAATACTAAAACTAATTCTATTTTACACCTTGCCTGTATATTACTTATTACTTATTATATAATCCACCCTGCTGCTGTTGTTTTGTGTTCCAGGTTCGTTTCTTCCATTGACACTTTCTTAGTCTACCATTATTAGTTTATTATCATTATTATTACGTTTTCTCGTTTGTTATTGGCAGACGAGTCTAATTATTCTTCCTCAGTCTTTTTTTTAGTACTCTATGCATCTTGAATAATTAGTAAAAATTTCCCGACAAATTTATTTAGTTTCGGATTGTTTAGAGTTCTGTTCCCGTGTTATATCATCAGTATTCTTGATTTTGTCATAATTTAATCAAATAAATTGTAAAATATGAAGGGTGATTTCATATGTGTGCGATGAGATAGTTCAAGCCATTGATTTGATTGTTAAAAAACAGAGTGATTTGGTAAAATATTATGTTACATTAATATTAATATAAAGAAACATTAGTTTGGTTTACAAGTTACTGGCTGAATGGGTCTGGTCTGGTGTGAAAAGGATGTAAATATTTTGTTGTTATAGCTGTAAACTTCAATGTTTACACACGTATTTTTTGAATGTTTCCCCCACACGTTATTTCAAGCGCCCCCTCTCTTTTCTGTTTTACTTTCTTGTGTATATATAATAACATGACTGTATGTGATTTTGTGATGGTCTGACAAGCTACTGTATTCCAGTTTTTAAGCAGCCAGATTTCAGGGATGTCTTCATCATAATTCTCCGGTTTGGTTTTCGTGTTTTTAATTCAAGTTATTTCTGAGAATATAGGTACTTTGTTATAAGGTCCTCTTAGTGCTTTGTCTAATTTTTGTAACTGAAGGGTTTTTAAGTGTGTTTGAGTTACTAGTGTTTATTTCTTTAAATTTGGTTGGTAGTTCAATTGATGGTTTTGTGTAAAAAGAAAAAAAATTAATGTTGAAATTGTTGTAATTATGATGATTTTGATACTGTATATGGAATATATACTCATGATCTTCTTGTATTTTTTTGAGTGTTGCATTTATGATTTTATATTCTAATTTATTGCCTGTTGGATAGAGGTTCGGAATGGAGACACTGTTAGCTATTTTAACACAAGTATTTCTATATGCTGCTGATAGGCTTGTAAACTTTTTGACAATTTAGGTGAAAAATAGAAGGTCCTAGTTGTTCTCCGCAGGTATGGCTCTTCGATCACCGAGAGCCTCCCAAGCACAGCAGGACAAGGGGGAAGGTACTTCTGTGGTGACTTATATGAGGAAGACTTCATCTGGTAGAAATGTCAATTATTCAAGAGAGGATTTAGATAGTGAGATTAGTAGTAGTGAAATTATGAACTATACTGTGCATATACCTCCTACACCCGATAATCAACCAATGGACCCTTCAATTACAAAAAGAGTTGAGGAGCAGTATGTGACGAGTTCTATATTTACCGGGGGGTTTAACAGTGTTACTCGTGCACATTTGATGGACAAAGTGATTGAATCAGAAACAAGCCATCCGCAGATGGCTGGAACCAAAGGGTCAATATGTGCTATACAGGGTTGTGATGGCAAAGTGATGAGCGATGAAAGGGGCGAAGATATTCTTCCTTGTGAGTGTGATTTTAAAATATGCAGAGATTGTTATGTTGATGCAGTGAAAACTGGTGAAAATGTTTGTCCCGGATGTAAAGAACCTTACAAGTCTACAGACTTCCATGAAGATATAGTGGAGAATGCACGGTCAATGTTGCACCTTCCATTTAATGTCGAATCGAAGCTGGAGAGGAGATTATCATCGAAGATAGAGAGAAGGTTGTCACTGGTTAGATCAACTAGTAACTCTGCACTCGTAAGAAGCCAACCTGGGGATTTTGATCATACTAAGTGGTTGTTCGAGACAGGTGGAACTTATGGATATGGGAATGCTATGTGGTCGAAAGACGGTGGACTGAACAATGAAAAATATGGCGAGGCTAGTGAGCCCAAAGAGTTTCTCAGTAAGACATGGAGGCCACTTACTCGCAAATTAAAAATACCTGCTGCAGTGATAAGTCCGTACAGGTACAGTATGATCACTTTAGACAAGTGTTGGTTTTAATATTTTATGAAGATTTTTCTTGTTATTATGTCACAAAACAAAACTTGCTGCAGTTCTTCCATTACAGTTTGTGTGATCTTTAATATTCTAAATTGGTGGAACTTGTAAATGTATATTATTAATACACAATCCGTTACGTACATAGGTTGCAGGTTTCAATAAAAAGAAATCTACTTCATTTTTCAGCAAGTCCAGTTATGCCCGATATGAAATTGCTCTCCTCCCTACTTTTCGTTGAACTTGTACCAAATTATATTATACTTATCAGCTGTGTTGTACACCATAGGACTAGAAGTTTTTTAGAGTTACAAAAGTTATATAAGTTACTTTTATCAATCTGTTCGAGCTTTGTTAATGTATGTTTCTGCTTTTTTTTTCTATTGTTTTATGTGCTTTTTCTGCTCGTATAATTAGATTGATTCGTTGTGTGACTTTGTTCCTTAAGTAAGTTTTTCAGTAAAAAAACATCATATCGAGGCTATTTCCCATGCTCATGTATGTCCAGGCTACTAATTTTTGTGAGGATGGTTGTCCTGGCATTGTTTCTCCAGTGGAGGATTGCTAACCCAAATGATGATGCAAGATGGCTCTGGCTTATGTCAATTATTTGTGAACTTTGGTTTGCTTTTTCCTGGTTACTTGACCAACTTCCAAAGCTCTGTCCTGTTAACCGTTCTACTGACCTTAACGTTTTGAAAGAGAAGTTTGAATCACCAAGTCCAGGAAACCCTACTGGAAAATCGGATCTTCCTGGTGTAGATATATTTGTTTCTACAGCTGATCCAGAGAAAGAGCCGCCACTTGTTACCGCCAATACCATTCTTTCGATTTTGGCTGCTGACTATCCTGTTGATAAGCTTTCATGTTATGTTTCTGATGATGGAGGTTCCCTTTTAACCTTTGAAGCCATGGCAGAAGCTGCAAGTTTTGCTGATTTGTGGGTCCCATTCTGCCGGAAACATGACATTGAGCCAAGAAATCCAGAATCTTATTTCAGTATGAAGAGAGATCCTCTTAGGAATAAGGTGCGTCAAGATTTTGTCAGAGATCGAAGGCGAGTAAAACGTGAGTATGATGAGTTTAAAGTTCGAATTAATGGTCTTCCTGATGTGATCCGGAGACGTTCGGATGCTTACAATGCTCGGGAGGAGATGAAAGCTGTGAAACTTCAGAAAGAACGAGTCGGCGAAGAGATGCCGGAAACTTTAAAGATCCCTAAAGCTACTTGGATGGCAGATTCCACACATTGGCCTGGTACCTGGGTGACATCAAATCCAGATCACTCCAAGGGTGATCATGCAGGAGTCATACAGGTGATTTGTAGCATTCTTATTGTATTTGTCAATTTATGATTACTTGGCCCGAAATGAAGGCCTGAGGTTTTTTATTTGTTTTTTTCAAAGTTTACTTTTTCAAATAACTAATTGTATTTGCAGATAAGTTTATGATGAAAACTAAAGCCCAGTCTATTCTACTCTTTCAGCAAAGTAATTTAAGTACTCTTTTGGATTTGTAAATGGCAGGTGATGTTGAAACCTCCAAGTGACGAATCCTTACACGGAGCTGATGATGATGCAAATCCTATTAATTTTACTGAAGTTGACATTCGGCTTCCACTTTTGGTTTATGTTTCACGTGAAAAACGCCCTGGCTATGACCACAATAAGAAGGCAGGGGCCATGAATGCTCTAGTTCGAGCCTCGGCCGTGATGTCGAATGGACCGTTCATTCTTAACCTAGACTGTGATCATTACATTTACAACTCCCAAGCAATAAGGGAAGGCATGTGTTTTATGATGGACCGAGGTGGTGATCGCATATGCTATGTTCAGTTCCCTCAGAGGTTTGAAGGAATTGACCCATCTGACCGTTATGCAAATCACAATACAGTCTTCTTTGATGTTAACATGTGTGCCCTAGATGGTCTCCAGGGTCCAGTCTATGTTGGTACTGGATGCCTATTTCGAAGAATTGCACTTTATGGTTTTGACCCACCAAGATCAAAAGAATACAACTCTGGTTTCTGGAGTTGTTTTTCCAGTCGGAAAAAGAAAAGGAGTGCATCTGTGGCTTCTGCTCCTGAAATAAACGGATCACTTAGAATGGGAGACTTGGACGACGAGGGAGAAATGGCCCTTCCTCTTTTCCCAAAGAAGTTCGGAAACTCAAGTTTTCTACTTGAATCTATCCCAGTGGCAGAATTCCAAGGCCGACCTCTTGCTGATCACCCTTCAGTAAAACATGGACGGCCTCCTGGCGCACTTACAGCCCCCCGAGAACTTCTGGATGCATCCACTGTTGCTGAGGCAATCAGTGTCATCTCATGTTGGTTCGAAGACAAAACTGAATGGGGTGGTCGAGTTGGGTGGATTTATGGTTCTGTAACTGAAGATGTGGTGACAGGATACAGGATGCATAACAGGGGTTGGAGATCTATCTATTGTGTGACAAAGAGGGATGCATTTCGAGGAACTGCACCTATAAATCTAACTGATAGACTCCACCAGGTTCTGCGGTGGGCTACTGGTTCTGTCGAGATTTTCTTTTCTCGTAATAATGCTTTTTTTGCCAGCTCAAAGATGAAATTTTTGCAAAGAATAGCCTACCTCAATGTTGGAATTTACCCGTTCACCTCATTTTTTCTCATCGTTTATTGTTTCCTCCCAGCACTTTCCCTCTTATCTGGACAATTTATTGTCCAGAGTCTCAACATCGCCTTTCTTGTATATCTTTTGGCTATTAGTTTGACTCTTTGTATGCTTGCCATTCTTGAGATCAAGTGGTCAGGGATTGACCTTGAAGAATGGTGGCGAAATGAACAATTCTGGTTAATCGGAGGCACGAGTGCCCATCTTGCTGCTGTTCTCCAGGGCCTGCTAAAAGTCATAGCAGGGATTGAAATATCATTTACCTTAACATCAAAATCATCAGGTGACGAGAATGACGAAGATTTTGCTGATCTCTATATAATCAAATGGTCGTCGCTGATGATTCCACCGATCACAATCATCTTCATCAACATGATAGCTATAGCAGTTGGTGTGAGCAGAACAATATACAGCACCATCCCACAATGGAGCCGTTTGCTGGGAGGAGTTTTCTTCAGTTTTTGGGTTTTGGCTCACCTCTACCCCTTTGCAAAAGGGCTCATGGGAAGACGTGGAAGGACACCAACAATTGCCTTTGTTTGGTCAGGGCTTATTGCAATCACAATCTCGCTCCTTTGGATAGCAATCGATCCTCCATCAGGTAGTACTGAGATCGGGGGTTCCTTTCAGTTCCCATAAGTACTTCTCGTGTCGTGGTTTCACGTCATTCCATATATTATGCACAGAAATGGTTACTAGTTACAGCTCCCATTCAAACTGTAGCTTGTACAAAATACATAATACATTGTTTATAATGTCCATGCATAATGTTAGTTCAAAATGGTACCCTTTTCATTGGGTTTTTTTGATCATTTGTGGAGATATGTATTAGCCAAATTCTTGGAAAATGTTTGTTTTAAGGTTATAGCCGTACCAATGTATATGAGGTCCCAATGTATAATGTAGTGACTTTCAATATTTACTACTACAGGAAGACTATTGGTATAATGAAGGATCATTTTATCTCTTGAAGTGATTTTAGTGACTTTTCACTAATATTTACCACTTGACACCTTTGTGGATGCAAAGTCATTTTTCATTAAACTAAGATATTTAGAGTTTTGAAAAAACTTTAAGATTTTCTAAATCAAGTATTATTCAATTAAGATTATTAAAAAACTTTTAAAATCTGATATATTCAATACAGATTTTAAATATTTGAAATGCTAGGGTGCTCATTTTGGATATTGAAAAGTACAAAAGCAAAAATTATTCATGATAAATTTTTTTTTGGGGATTTTGATAGAATGTTGGATATTGAAGGATTTGACAATGTCATTTTACAATATTTGAAGTAAGGGCTAGTATCCCCTTGAAAAGAAAGAAAAGAATAAAGTTAGCATCTATAAAATTTTAACCTGTATTTTGATTGAAGATTCATATATAGATTGCATTAATATGTTAAAAGTCCTGGTAAAATCAGTATGCGCATCTGAGATTCTGATATTGATATGTACTTGTCCGAGCACACCTCTATATATTCCAATCCAATGTAGCATCTTATCACAAAAGAAAAAAAGAGATCCAAGAAATGGCTATACCAGTTGTCACAGCCTTTCAACTAATATTTGTGTTGATAAGCTATTGTGCTGCTCAAGACGGCTCCTCCAATGCCAAGATTTACGATGTTATGAAATATGGTGCTGTGCCTAATGGAAAGGATGATAACTCTAAGGTATATTCTTTACATTTTGTATGTTTGTGTTTGAGAGATGGATCATAAAGAAAATAAATACTACATATAGAGGGGTGCATAGCAGAATGATTCTCTCTCTATATATATATATATATATATATATTCTTTTATCTCGTATTTGACAGCAATTTTGGAGAGCATGGGAAGATGCATGCCAATGGAATGGCAAAGGTGTGATGCTCATACCAAAGGGAATATACAAGCTTTATCCTGTTAAGTTTACAGGACCCTGCAAAGGTTCCACGGCTGTGAGGATTGTTGGTAATCTTAAGGCTTCAACCGATATCACCGTTAATCCTTGGATTAATTTTCAGAGCGTCCATCGGTTGATAGTTGAAGGAAACGGTACTGTGGATGGTGAAGGTGCTTCTGTTTGGAGCAGATACGGTTGCAAACACAACCAAACTGCACACTGTCAGCCTCTTCCTATTGTAAGTCACTACACTACTAGATTAGATTGTTGTATGTTTCAACAGATTCACTTCATTATTGCTTTTCTTTATCTGTACAGTCAATTGGATTCAATTTTGTGACAAATTCAAAGATCAGAGACTTGAACATGCTCAACAGCAAAGGTGTTCACATGAAAGTATTTAGTAGCCAAAAAGTTATGATTACTGGAGTGAAGATTACAGCTCCGGAGGACAGTCCAAATACAGATGGCATTAATATATCGGAATCTCGGGACATAAAAGTGCACGAGTGCAACATAGCAACCGGAGATGATTGTGTATCGATGCTTAACGGAAATGAAAATGTGGAAATATTTCATGTTGCGTGTGGGCCTGGGCATGGTATTAGTGTTGGGAGCCTTGGAGAGAGCAGCGCAGGTAAAAACATGAGTATGGTTAAGGGATTGCATGTTAAGAATTGCAGTTTTAGTGGTACTGAAAACGGGTTGAGGATCAAAACATGGGCACCTTCTGAGCCGGGCTTAGTCAGTGATTTTGTGTACGAGAATGTAGAGATGGAGAATGCTAATAATCCCATAATAGTTGACCAGCATTATTGCCCGGACGAGCATTGTGACAAAAACCCACAATCATCGATCCAAATCAAGAATGTTACATTCAATAACATATGGGGACAATCAAGCACACAGATAGCAGTAAATATCCAATGTAGCAGCAAAGTGCCATGTTTACAATTCAAGCTTCAAGATATAAACCTGGATTATAATGGAAGAGGAGTAGCAAAATCAGAGTGTTCCAATGTGTATGGTCAAGCCTACGGTCGAGAGCAGCCTCCTGGCTGTCTTTAAAGTTGATAAAATTATCTATATTCAAATATTTCACCCAAATTATTCATAAAATGGGCATGTGTGATTTAATTATTATATTATAGAAATGGGTCTCAATATAATCTTTTAACAAAATATATATATATATATATTTCCACATTTAACATTTTCATTACATTCACTTCCCCGACCAAACATAATAGTAGTAAAAATCTCAAGTACAAGGACCCTGGACTGGTTACCAATAATTTTGGTAATTCATTCCCCCAGCACCCAAAACACCAAAATGGCTTTCAAAGGACAATGTATACAGGCCCTTGTTTGTTTACGATCAAATATACCATACTCACTGTAGTCTCACTACAGTCTACATGCACCAAGGGAGAAATCATCTGAAAATTGCAGATCACTTTTACAGTACATGAAACAAAATTAGTATCTTTTCAACTTCTGATATAAACTGTATATACAAAGGACCTATAATTCTTCAAAAAGAAATAGAAAAAGGGTTACACTACTTCAGCCCTTTGTAAAGTGATATTTTAATTCAGCATAGCTTTCTGCATCCCATAAAAATGAACCAAATGCAACAGCCTCCAATACCAGCATTGTCAATCCGGAAAATGTGACAGAAACCACTTCATCACTACTTGTATCAAGTGAACCATCTTCAGCAATTCTGATGTCAGGTCTCCCAAACAATGCCTGCGTCTGCTTTTCAATCAAAGATATTGCTTCTTTTGATCTTATAGTTGCATATCTCTGAAGTGTTTCTGCATCCAAATACGTAACATAAGATCTTAATCTATATGATTTTTCTTCAAGAGAATCTAATTGTCCTCCATCTCCATCATCAGGCATTAACCGTATCAAGGAATCTGGATCCCAGAATGGGCTTTGTGGTACTGCTTGCTGGAAGCCTGGTTGCTCTTCTTTGAAACCTTCAGGAAGGGTATTCATGGATTGTTCAAGCTGAAACCTTTCATCAACTCTTTTCAGGAAATATCCATACATTATAGAAGCAGCATACAGCTTTCCAAGTTTTAATTTGCTGATCTGGACAATGTCATTTACAGGACCAACTACCCTATCCCCAAGAACAAGCGATAAGTGGCTCTCGATCATCTCAAATGCTTCAGGGGAGTGTACAGATTTTAACTTATGTTCTTGATTTGGCCAAAAATCCACTCTCCCAGCAGGGTCTGTGGCTGCTGATACCTTTTGGATCAGAGAAATTCCGCTGTCCAGAAATTTCTGTACGACCAAGCAGTAAATAATTTCTTCAACTGCCATTTGCCTTTCCTTCTCCTTTACTTCAGCTATTCTCCTGCAATAAAAATGGGATTTAATTAGTTTTAAACCCCTTTAGTCCCCTTCACCATGGCTTAGCTTTTCTTTATACGCATACGTCATGAGAGTTATACTATTGGCATGCTATTAATCACAAGAAATCCGTAAAGTCACAATCAGAAGTGGCCAATATTTCTATGTTCTTGATATAGGATAGAAGAATATGTCAAGCTTAATTACACCATAAACTTGTTCTCCATTTATTAAAGGATATAATAACATCGGGCGACAATGATCATTAATTCCGATATTGTTCTCGTTGTTTAGTAAAGAGATGCATGTACCTATTATGCTATTCCGTTTTGATTTAGTTGCAGTTCACTGGTAAGTTCCTTTACGAATATAACTATGGCTAGAACATACAAGTTGCAACTAATTTGAGCACTTAAAAGAGTAACAGCAAGAAATTCTTGGTTTTAACTAATTAGATTTATCGCATCTTATAAAAGATTAAATCTATCTAAAAATATCTAACAAGGAACCCAACAAAATTTAGAGAGAACTTACTATTTCCGAAGTTGTAGGACTAATAGGTTTTCACATCTAAAATCTAACTTATAACTAACTATTGGTTGACACCTAACAGTTGTCAGTAATTTCTCAATCACCATATATTATAAGCCCCTAAAGACTAAACATGCAATTGATAAAGCAAACCAAGTCTTGTTAATGTAGAGCAAGGAAATAAATTGTAAATTGTATTCAAATTCTTTGTAATTTCAAAATAAAGTATTGAAACTAATAAAGAAGCTCAATTATATTAGACAATTAGATGTTAAGGCACATTCTATATTAAGGTACTACTAGTAGAGTAGCAGAGTAGGAAAATGAGTTGGGTGCAACTCTTGTAGGATTAGCTGGCTGTTCACTGAGCCACATGGATAGTCTCATTCGACATCATGATGGATGACAGGCCCACTATAAGTATAACAAAGCAAAGGACAGGAACTAGCTAGAGCCTCCCTCCCTTTGTGGGTAAAGAAAAAAAAGAGGTGAGGCCTCGAACTAGATCAAAATCAATGTCAACGAATCCAAATATTATTGATATTGTATGTGACGATAAGAGATTGACCATAAATTTCCATAATATGGAGATCCCTTGACGAGCTCACATATCTCCAACATAATTATTAGTCAATCCATAATTGACCTGACTAACCTTTGCTTTATTTAATTTGCAGGGATGAGCTTACTATTTAACAAATCTTCAATCTTGAAGCCTTGTAAAAGCAAAGACTTAAACACAAAAACCTATACAAATACAACTAGGAATACTACTGACATTGTGAGATCCCAATATCACAATACTAACTAATCCTTCCCATTAATTAGAAAGTAGACGATTTTAACTTTTAAAAAAATCTAAACTGTAAACACATAAAATATACACAACTTTATCAATACTTCCCATCAAATTATGCATGCCTATTTCCACAAAATAAACTCAAAAATTACGCCCAAGGGCGAAAACTTGTCTTATGTGTCCTCAATAGTCAATTAACCTTTTTAATAACCAGAAAATACTCCATTGCTTTCCTCAAGATTGGACGCATCATGTATCTCGGATCTCAGATATTAAGCAGTTGCCTTCACAGATTTAAAAATTAAAAGTCATAACATGTGTATTTTAAACCAGCAACAGTGCTATAAATGCCTGACTTATATCACTGCCCCATGTTCTACTTTCCAATAACTAGCCACTCGCATATTTTAAACAAGTATTCGACTAGATATACAAAGTCACCATCTTTGAGTAAGGCAATTTTATTCAAACTTCCAATATTTACTTTCATCAAAAGAACCTGATGTCTTTCTTGCAGAATAAACAAATCTCAGTACTCTTCCGCCCTTTCTTCTTATATTAGATGAGCAACAATATGAATCCAAAAATTGAACCCACCAAATGGAGGTATCACATAACAACCAGCTTCCCCCGAATAATTAGAAATCCAAATTCTGCAAATACCCATCAAGTATCTATCACCAACATCTAGTAACACATCATCACAACTAGGACTAGATATAAAGTCTATGAAACAAATCAGAAGGATTAGTTCCAGAAAGAAGCAGGGAACCAATGAACTAGAAGACACGGGTAATGAGCAGGTGAGCATGCATACACCAGGGGCTTATTCATACAAAAACAATAAGCCAAAAAACAGATGCGGGAGAAAATAAAAATAAAGCAAATATCCATCAATTATCTATCACCAACGTGTACTAACACATCATCAGTTCATCACAGTTACGACCAGATATGAAGTCTATGAAACAAATCAGAAAAATTAACCACAAAGAAATTAGGAACCAATGGACTAGATCATATGGGAGTAATGAGCAGGTGAGTATGCATATGCCAAGGGCGATTCACATAAAAACCATAAGCCAATAACCAGATGCAAGAGAAAAAGAAATTAACAGTGTGGACGGAAAAATACAACGAAGTATCTCAACAACCACAGCTGACTAGGCTAACCAACAATTTTCATGATGCAACAATAAAACTGAAGCATGGCCCTCAAGCGATGCATAATAGTACGTGGGGAAGTAATCTTAAACAGCAACTCCCTTCTGCAGTTAGCAGACTAGAGCAGAATGTGCCTTGCGCTGGAGGTCAGGAGGTGACGATTTAAACTATGAACCCTAGCTAATGTTCTCAAACAATTATATCCCTGTGTATTGGTTTTCAAATGAGGCTCTCATGCCATGATAATTGATAAGTACCGTAGTGCCATATCATTAAATTCTTATATAGGCATCAAAATAAACTAAACTAAACTGGGACAGGATACTACTAATATGGCAATATCCATATACAAAGTATTAACACAAGTAGACAACTACACATCTTGAAGCCAATATAAATTCTCAAGTGTTCTAACTTATCAAGCCCAACTATGGAATTAGCAGACCAGCAGATACAAACTATATAACTTATATACTACATATATACATCTATAAATGGATAGTGTCAGTTTAAAGAAAACTACAATAAGAAAATCGCAGAGAGCTGGTTCGAATCAAATTTCTGTTCAGCATTCAAGATACTTAAGCTTCAATTAACGGACAAAATAGCATTTCTAATAATCTGTATATGGAGCTTTAAAACTGGGCACCATAAGATTAAATTTACTCACTTATAGAGGGACAGATCTTGAGATGAAGTAGCTTCTTCACGTTGGGTTTCTCTATCATTTGTTAAGTTCTCAAGCTGCTGATCAACGGCCGCAGGAAGCAAATGTGGGTGGGTCTGCAGGATTTGTGCCAATAGCTGACCAACTGGGGACTCAAGCTCAAGAGGAGCCAGCCGAGACGAATCAGGACTTGGATCTCCTGATGCTTTTACCGTCAAGGTTTTTGCTTTGGTAGTGTCTGATCCCACCTCTAACTTGAAACTGAATAATGAAGGGCGTCTCTAGAAGTTAACAAGAGAGAGTCAGAACAATGCAAGAAGAGTAAAGTTTGATAATACAGATTAGATACAGTCTAGAGCTCAGAACACGGTTTTATGTCTATTTACCCAAATTCCCCTTTTGATAAGGTTGGCCATTTCTACCACATTTGCCACCATTTAACTGTAACAGCTTCACTATATCATGGCCATAAAAACAATATTAAGCCCAGACTCACTCGAAACGGAACCGACACCACAAATGTTGCAATACATCTATGCTTATTTTAGTATAACATATGTAATTAAATAGTTTGAATATTAAAAATAACATGTCTAATTATCTATCACCATATGTGGTGCATCTATTATTATAATGTCACCGGTAAGCATATGACTGGTCATCATCACTATAAATGGCGTATGTAATTTTAAAATGCCACCACTAAGTATTAACTTTCTGTCCAAACCCAAGTACCCAAGTTAACGTATATACATTGACATCTGAAAGTTGCATTTGTCCATATAACTGTGTTTAAAGCTAAAGACTTGAAAGTTGAAACCATCTTGCATTCCTAAAAAACACGCGGATTCTGCCAATCTAAGCTATAGTGTGCACGTTCCGTCAACTTGCATGATGGATGAAGGTGTCATTTGATTCTTTTTGTAGTATTTTAAAAATAAATTTATGTTCATGTTTTACCTAAATGTTACTCGTTATCAATCTATCATAACATATTGGCCTTCAAATTCAAGAAATTGGATTGGGTTTTGCTACTGTAGATTATAATTTCATTTTAGAACCTAAAGTTGTTTTATTAATCACTACTGATTATTGTTAGGAATATGTGTATTAGTTTGATGATAAGTTCAGCAAAACACTTAAGTAAAAATCTAGTGTTTGTAGCCTCAACGGATAAGACCATCTTGGCTATCCGTTGAAGGAGTAGCCTTACTTAGCAATAAGTTTGGTATTGTAGCACATCTCACTCTCTGGTTTCAAGCTGTAATTCTTAGATGTTGTTTAAAGATAATCAGTCATGTTGACTACTAATGGATGTACAAGTAGGAGGGCTAATTGTAAATATTTCATGCCTTGTAATTTTGTATACGTGAAGAAGTGTCAACGGATATTGAAGACCTTCAACGGATAAGAAACTAAGCTTCAACGGATGTCTCTAACGCCTCAACGGATAAAGCTTCAACTGCTAGAGCATCAACGGATAAAGCCATCAACGGATGAAAGCTTCAACGGATGCACTGCTAGAGCATCAACGGATAAAGCCATCAACGGATGAAAGCTTCAACGGATGCTCAGTCTCATAGCAGTTGATAGTGACAGTTAACAAAGCTGACAGAGGCACATGGATTGACAGAGATGTGGTAGCCTATTTCAGGAACAACAGAAAAAGCAGCCGTTTTTAGTCTGGTTCATAATGGAAAGTCAACAGATAATTCCATATTACACTGGATAAAAATGGAACAGAAACAAGTGGAGAACTATTGTCCTATTGTACTTTATCTTTGTCTTCACTTGTAAACTTGGTGTTATATAAACTAAGTAGCAGCTAGTAATTAGATGTGAATTTTCCCTGACCTGTTTAGAAATATCAAGAGAGAAAATCATCTAGTGTGTACTAGGAAGCAGCTGTGATTTAATTTTGAATCACAGATTTTCTGAAATAACACATCTCTGGTGGAACAACAAATCCACCAGAAAAGTTTTTAAGTTCTTTGTGTTCATTGCATTTGTGTTTAAATATATATCTGTCTGCATCAGCTCCAAGCAATTTACACACATTTGATCACTCAAACACTTAGTCTTACAAATTGCTCAAAACTTGAAAAAGTTTTGGGATTTACATTCAACCCTCCCTTCTGTAAATCTCATTGTTAGTCCACTGGGAATAACAATTATCATAAGTCTACAGGGCTTTGTTAGTGTATTATGTTCCATACAAATCTATGTACGAAATTCACCTCACAGAATCAGGATATACACCCGTTTTCCCTGGCAGTTATGTGTGTCCGCTAAAAGGAATTTTATAAAAATACACGGTGCTTTATTTGCCTTCATCTTAAGGGCTTCCGTTGTGCTTTAATATAATGCAGTGGTTAAGAGTCTTACCCAAATTAGGTTGTATTAAGAAAAGCGGGAAAAATACTAAGACAATGAGTATGCTTGTAATTGTAAATTGTTCGTGATAAATTTGCAAGTACTGTATATATATACAATTAATGTGTGTCTGCATATATGGAAACGATATAGATTGGTGTTGCTGAAGTAACACTTGTGTGTGTGTGTAAGTATAACTAATAGGTGGGTGTATATGTGAAACGTATGTGAGTGTTATGTGTTTGAGTGATAAAGGTAGAACAATGTAAGATATCCAGCTGATCTTTACATTGATAAAACGGTCACATGAATAGTTGAATTAGGTAGTAGCCTGCTGTCTAAGGTTTGCTACAATAGCCAACCTTGGGGAGAAAGGTTTAAAATATATTTGCATAGTACACAATCCAAAAGCTTGGCAATTATAGAACCTTACACAACAAGCTGCTGTCTCTACTAAAGTGTTTACTTTTTCTTTGTAAGATCAGGTAAATATCATACATTGTTCTACCTTCAACAATCAATCACACATATACACTCAAAATTGTTTACACATATATACGCAAACAGCCATTAAAGATCATGGCGCGTGCACAAAGTTTTCTATAATAGACTTATTCTTTCTAAGAATTTTTTACTTCAGTTTTGGTTTCTTTTGTAATTAGTTTAATACTTTCCTTTGCTGATTTGGTTAAGAATCAATATCATTAAGTTTCATTTGTCTTATGACTTGGGATATTTGACTCTATAAAGAGGGTGCTCGAAGGATCTATGATAATGCTTCAAATAATATTTTATTATAATATTTTTGGTAGTGTAGAGTTCTTGTTTAGTTGGAGACACAATACTATCTTAGATTTGTCTGTGCCACAACACTGGAACCACAGTCGCTGAGTAGTACTATGCAGTGCTTCTATATGATTACAAGCATAGATGTATAACAAATATGAATTCAGAGAGAGAGAGAGGGACGGAGAGAGGGAGGGAGAGAGAGAGAGAGACGGAGAGAGAGAGAGAGATGGCATACATTGAGAGATGCAGGAGAGAGATGGCGAAAGATATGAGATCTGGAGGTGCGCGTGGTGGAGGAAAGTATTACAGATACGTCTCCGGAGACGGAGCTTGAAATCTGCATCTTCTCGGTTATCTATATCTTATATTCGTGTAGTATTGTGAAATTACCACAGGTTTCTCCGTTGTTTTAACAATAGATGCTACTGGTTTGGACTTGATATTTTTTAAGAGGTTGTACGAGCGTATCCAGAAGAAAGTACCAATGTCATCGGTACATGGCAAATTAGGTCCACTTCCGAAAAATCAAACCGAATAGTAATTGTAACCAAGATTTAACTTTTTGCGCGAAATAGTACTCAGTCCGCACTTAAATTTTTATTCAAACTAGTATGAAATCCATGATTAGCACCGAGGCATCGAAGTTTTTTTTCAATATTTTTTTAATTTATGTATGGAATACGTTTTTTTTAGTTTTAACAATTATTGTGAAAATAGTTAATAAACTCAACGAGATAGTGAAAAAAATAAAAATTAGACAATAGATGTCATTAAAAATTGAAAAGTTGGCATTTCTTATTTTAGTCCATCTACTTTTAAAAGATAAATTATTGATCTTATTAAATGAATAAATAAAACAAATTTTAGACAACAAATTACATTAAAAAATTGAAAATTTTATGCTCAGATGTAAATTTGGGTTTCATGTTCTTAAAAAGGAATGGGTTTACTATTTTACATGATTAGATTAAAATGTTACAACTTGGGTAAATTATAGAAAATTTCTTTGTACACAATATTTTTTGTACTATTTTTCTTTCAAGTAGTTCTCTCGCCTAAGAGGATATGGAGAAGAGCTAGTCTGGTGACACGTGATAGAGCAGCATAAAGCTGTCCGTGACAGAAAGTGGGAGACACACCAACCTTTTCCAAAGACTTGCCTTGACTTTTTTTTAATTTTCATTGCAAAACATACTTGCAACATTTGTCTCCTCTTAAATATGAAAGACCATTTAGAGTTGCTTTCATTTGATGTTATTATAAACCTCAAAATAATATGCGTAGGTTAGATATTTAAATGCTGAATATGCTAATTTTCCTATGTGTTATGATTAAACTATTCTTATATATAAGGATCTAGTCATTATTCCATACATCAATTTGATTGATAATTAGTTCTAAAGTCATTGATAAATATCTTGGTCATATATACTTTTCTAATTTGAGTTAGTTCATAGAAGTGTTGAGGTTGTTTCTGAAATTGGTGTTTCTTGTTATATATACTATTACAGTTTTAGAATTATAAATATATCAAAGATACATATGTACCAGTAAACAAGTAGTTAGAATGATAACGGATAAGGTGCAACAATATTCATATAAAGAAATGAATCTTAAACCGAACGAAAATTCAATATATTAATAACTTAAAAGTCTTTAAAATTGGGGAAAACAATTATTGTTGCTTATAAACCAAACAAAAAACTTTAACAAGTGTCTGAACTTGATCTTTTATTTAGGTACTAAACGGAAAAATTCTGAAGCAGGCATTTTGAATACTTTGATGCAATCTTCCCGCAGTAATCTAAAGATCAAAAGGTTAGTATAGCTCACTTATCTTACTGATAACTCTGGTGAGCGGGGCAGCTCCTTCCGACGTCGTGCATGGATCTCCTTGCTGTGAGTGAGGTGTAACTGCTGTGGGGCGTCTGTAAAACAACACCGGAGGGGGGTTTGAGCCCCGCGGTGCCTCCGGTGTGAAAATAAGATCTTGTTTGGGGAAGATGAAGATAGAAAGGACAAGGGGTGATTGTGTGTGTATATGCTTGTGTGTAAGATAGTGTGTGTATAAAAATGTGTCTAACCCCTAAACCCTTTCTCTTTGGGGTATTTATAGCCCAGAGGTAGGGTTTAGGAGTTGGTACCTCTAGATCAGGGTCGTTCGTTGTTGGAGGCGGAGGACGCCTGACTTGGGTAGATTGCGTACACGTGTCTAGGAAAGGACCACCTTTAGGATGCCTCAATGGTACGCTGACACGCGCCATGCTTGTCTGATATGTTAGTTGTTGATAGTTGTCACCGTCACATGCTCACGTACCCCTCTTTGGCGGGTCGTGGGGTGTGCATGTGCTTGTTGGGACCCCTCTCGGGCCTGCCTCAGCTGGGTGATCCTGGTCCTGGGTTGGATCCTTGCTGGGAGATGATCCAGTCCTGGGTTGGCCCTGAGCCTGGGTCTCTCCACTTGACGGCTCTGGGTGAGGAGGGTCTTGGTCCATCAGCTGAGCCTGCCTCACCCTAGATCTGGGTTGAGCCCTAGCCAGGTTGCTTATACCCTATCATTTGCCCCCCACTTCGTTATGCATATTTTCTGGATGAGGGAGTAGAGAAGTGTTATGTAGCTGTTGTTGTCTTATTGAAAAAGTTCTGCTTCTTTCTTACCTCCCAATCCGGGTCTGGTGTTGTAGAGACCAATCCGGATTGAATTAAGAGAAATTGGTTGCCTTAGAAATTTTTTTGCTTCTTTCTTGCCCCTTAATCTGGGTCTGGTGTTGTAGAAATTAATCCGGATTGAAGTAAGAGAAAGTTGGTTGCCTTGGAAAAATTTCTGCTTCTTTCTTGCCCCCAATCCGAATCTAGTGTTGTAGAGACAAATCCGAATTGAAGTAAGAGAAATTGGTTGACTTTAAAAAAAATTCTGCTTCTTTGTTGCCCTTCAATCCGGGTCTGGTGTAGTGGAGACCGATCCTAATTAAGGTAGAGGAAATTAGTTGCCTTGGAAAAATTTATGCTTCTTTGTTGCATCCAATCCAGGTCTGGTGTTGTAGAGACCAATCCGGATTGAAGTAAGAGAAATTTGTTGACTTTAGAAAAATTTCTGCTTTTTTGTTGCCCCCCAATCCGGGTCTGGTGTAGTAGAGACCGATTCGGATTAAGGTAGAGGAAATTGGTTGCCTTAGAAAAATATCTACTTCTTTGTTGCCCCCCAATCCGAGTCTAGTGTAGTAGAGACTAATCTGGATTAAGGTAGAGGAAATTTGTTGCCTTAGAAATTTTTTTGCTTCTTGAGGATACAAATCCGGATTGCCAAGGATCTGGGTAGGGGTCACTGATCCGGGTTGAAGGCTTTGGATTCTGAAAAATGTGGAATCTGTAACATTTTTCAGCTTTTCCCCCCATAATTTTAAATTGTTGGCAGTTACATTTCTTGAAAATCGCTCTATAATGATTATGGGGTTTAATGTGCTTTTATGTATATATATATATATATATATGTAAATGTATATATATATTTTTTATTTTTTGTAACTGCTCCCTGGGCCAATCGCACCTTGCCAGGTGGCAGGGGTGGTTCACCTCCTCACACCTATAAAAGGCTGTCTCCTTCACTTTTTTAATTTTTATTCTCACAAATAGAAAAGTCCCAGCAGTCTCTCCCTCTCCTCTCGCTCAGATTCTTCGAAGCTTTTTCCGTGGTTTGAAGGCTTAGATCCTGTTCCCTGTTTTCGCTGGTCTTCGGGCTTCTACCGTGCTCCAAAATCTGTAAGTTTTCTTCTCCCTTTCTTCAGTTTTTGTTCTCGATTTATCGCACTTTTCTCCAAGTTTTTGCATGCTTCAATTTGGTAGTGGGTGTTGATGTTTTTTGGTTCGTTTTCATGTTGAGTTGTTGTGTTTCGTGGTTTGGCTTTGCATCTCGTTTAGATCTATAGTTTTTTAGTTATTTTAGGTTTAATTTTGGTCCAGTTTTGCTGTTTTCTGCTTGTTTTTTCTAGGTTTTTGGGGCGCTTATTCGTGTTCTTGACGAAAATGTATGTAAGTAATGTAAAATCTGTGTAATTTGCTCTTTGATTCTTGGCAAATTGTTTGTGGTAAGGGGTTTCAGTTTTGATCTGGGTTGGGGGTGTACAACCCGGATCTATTTTGGGCTCCTTCCAAGGTCCAACATTTGTCCCCTTCCCAGCTTTTAAACAACATCTTTAGATTTGTTCCTGGTTATCTTTTGAATTCCTGGAAAGTTAATTAGCAGGTGACAATAAACGGACAGAGAAAAAATAAAAGTAAAAAATAAGTAAACATTGAACCGAAATTTGATAACGAATTTTGTCTTTATTAGGTGTGTATTTTTGCCCATGATGGTATGTATATATATATATATTTATTTTTGTGTGTACTACTTTTTGTTTTGATTTTTGTTAACGTTGGTTGAAGGTGTCTCTTCGGCTACCCAGCCTTTTCAACAAAAGCGGCTCCAGCTCCCGGAAATCCCCTGCGTGCCAGTTGATTTCTCTCTCTCTGTAAGTCTCCTTTCTTCCTCTTTTCTTCTTCCTTAAATTCATTTGTGTCCTGCATTGTCTCATAGTAGTAGACTGTCATTGTATCGTTCTTGGATCTATGGATCAGTCAAGTTCGTCGTCGGTGCCTGTCGAGTTTTCCCGCAACCCTGGTAAGAGGCCCTTAGATGAAGGGGACCAAGAATCGCCCATTAATCTGGGTCACTTGGATATTCCTGATTTAGAGCAATGCGGCTCTTTTGATTTTCTTGATCATGATGAATTCTTGAAGGGCGTTCCTGTAGGACCATTTCCCTCGCCGCCTTTGAGTCCCAGAACTGTAGAGAGTAGGAATAGGATAGTGCAGGAAAGTTTGCGGTTGGGAATGAGTGAATTTAGAGGGAAATCCAGTTTGAATTACTTAAGCCATTACATCACCAGGAACCCGCCGGTGGATAAGTTGAGGCAATACGTGGATCTAACAAATGGGTATCGGTATCGAGTACCGACGGCTGACGAGAGAGTCTGGATGATGCCGGAATATGGGATGCACGAGATACCGATGATTGCATTTCATTTCGGCCTTCGATTGCCTATGCATCCCTTCTTCTTGACGATGTTCGAGGCGATTGGTTGTGGAATAAGTCAATTAACACCGAACTCTATAGCACAGTTGAGTGGATTTGTGTCCTTGTGTTGCGATAAGGGGCTGGTACCGTCTTTCAAGCTTTTTTTCTCAATATATGCGGTCCGTTATCAAGATGGGCAAGTCTATTTCAATTGTCCCTACAGGAGAGTTAAAATTGTTAGTGTTCGATCCTCGAACTCTGGGTATCATTCGAGGTGGTTATATTTTGGGGGGCCCGATTTAGAATTTGTGAAGCCTTGCGGAAAAGTCAGTCAGTTGACGATTGATTATCTGAATAATTTGGAGAAATGCGATGATAATGAATTGAATGAATTTCAGGGATTGGTGTCGGTGTATACCCATCTGCAATTAGCAGACTTGAGTTTTTTAGAGATGCATGATTGTAAGGGGTTTGACCTCCCCTTTCCTTATTTTTCACTTCGTCTTTCTCTTCTCTCCCTTTTTCTTTTATTTAACAAGTGTTCTGACTTTTTCTTCTCTTCTCTCTTTTTTTATTTAGTGGCTGGTGAATCTTTGCGGAAGATTTTGGATAGTGGGATAAGCAAAGAGATGGATAAAGCCATGATGTTGTTGCTTCAACGCGCTTTGAGGAAGAGTGTCGATGGGATGCAAGCCGGATCTTCGAGGGGTGGGCCGTCTCAGCTGGGCATTCTGTTTCTATCGAACTTATAGATGAGCAAGGTAACAAAGTGGTGGATGATGCCGAGAAGGTCGTTCCTGATCCTGTGATTGCCGACGTGAACCCTTGCAAGAGGAACCGTCGTGAGATAGAAGAAGAAAACATTGGGGGAGATGATGTTGTTGAGAATGTTACTGTAGGTGGTGGAATCAACAAGACTATAACGTTTATTGGGAGTCGAGCCTTGATGACCAACACAATTGACCCTCGATCGAGGAAGGAGGTGGTGAGGGCGGAGATCCAGCCATCGGAACGTTGGACCGGAGGTTCGACTGTGCCTCTACGAGTTTTTAAGTTATTTCAGCTTCCTCAAGACTCTGTCGCCTATACCGGTCGTCGTCGTGATGAGCTTGCTGATAGATGCAAGGGTCGAATTGGTCGGGTATGTATTTTGTACAGCAGTTTGTATTTTGGTTTAGTCTATCAATCTGATGATGTGAGTGAGGTTCGAAGCAAGTTGGAGGCCGAGGTGTCGGCGTTGAAGGGAGAGAAAAAGAGGCTAGGATCTAGCTGTCTGGATTTGGAGAAGAAAGTGAGTGACTTGTCATCGACAAACACAACCCTGTTGAAGCGTGTTACGGAGTTGGAATCGCTGGAGAAATCATCAAACCAGAAGATATTTGAGCTCGAGGGTAGACTTCGAGATGTTGCATCGGAACGTGACGAGATGAGGGTTAAGTGCGAGGGTTTAGGTTGACAAGTTGATGGAATGGATCAGTCCTATCAGTTGATTGTGAAAGAAAATGCTACTCTTAAGGCTGAAGTTGAGAAGGCTGTGGAGGATATCGTTAATGCTCTTGGGGATGGCTATGGGCGGTGTGTTGCCCGTATGAACAATGCAGGATTCGACACGTCAGGACATTCTTTCGAGGACTATATTCGTGATCTTGCTGCCTCGCGACCTGATGATCCAGCTGGAGGTTCTTGAAGGCGGGGAATGCCCCGTGAGTGATGTATCTTTAAGTTTATTCTCAAAGACTCGTGTTTCCTTTTTGCTGCTGGCTACTTGTATTCTCTATGTTTTATTTAAACCCTACAACGATCTGGTTTTCTTTGGGATTTTTTCTTGAAGTATTTTGTGTGGTAGATGAACGATATTGTTTAAAAAACATCTGTATTTATGCTTTTTGTTCTTCGCTATCGCGTTAGTTTCCCATTTTTTGTTTTTTCGTATATCTGTTTTGAAATCGTTAAGAATGTGTTTAACAACTTCTATGTCGTCTAGTGTGCATCCCTGAGAGAATTATGTTGTATTGTTTGCTTTGTGTAAATAAGCTCTTGGGAAGTTAAAATTGTTATAATTTGAAGTCCCTCGATGTGGGTTAGCTCTTAGCATGTCGACTGTCGTTGTTCGTCTTCTTAAAAGTACAAGCAAGATATCAAAATAACTTAAAGCCTTCGTAATTTAAATTCCCTCGATGAGGATCTCATAACGACCCTCATTGCATCGAGGGTTGATTTTTGGTAAGTCCTTGGGGCTTTGAACTTTTAATCATTACATAGAGCATTAATCACTGATAAATTTTTTTGAGGTGGATACCATTCCAGGCATTTTTAATTGGTTGACCGTCGAGGTATGAGAGCTCGTAGGTTCCTATGCTGACGACCTTCGACACCTTGTACGGGCCTTCCCATGTTGACTTGAATTTTCCTGAGATCGTCGGCTGCGACGCGACGGAGTCTCGAAGGACAAGGTCTCCCACCTCAAATCGCCTATTTTTAACTTTCTTGTTGAAGTACCTTGCCGTCTTCTCCTGTTGAGCGATTATGCGAAGCCTAGATTCCTCTCTTGTTTCTTCAAGCAAGTCATTGTGGAAACATGATCCTTCAGCTGCGAGAGAGGGATCAAAGACCTCGATCCTAGGGGAAATCAAGCTAATCTCGACAGGCAAAACAGCATCGACACCGTACGCGAGGCGGAAAGGGGTTTCTCCTGTTGCACTTCGAGGAGTTGTTCTGTAGGACCACAACACATTTGGCAGTTTGTCAACCCAGCAGCGGGGGATCTCTTCAATTCTCTTCTTTAACCCTTGTAGGATGGTTCTATTTGTTACCTCTGCTAGTCCATTGGCTTGTGGATATGCCACTGATGCCTTGATGTGTTGGATTTTTAGTTCCTCTAAAGTTTTCTCAAATTGAGCCCCCACAAACTGTGTTCCATTATCTGAAACTAGGATTCGCGGAACTCCAAAGCGGAATACCACATATTCCATAAAGAATTCAATCATTTCTTTCTCTCTGATCTTTGAAAGTGGTTTCGCCTTGACCCATTTCGTAGCGTAATCCACCGCTACCACTATGTATTGGCACTGGTTCTTAGATTTTGGAAAGGGTCCTACGATATCGATGCCCCATTAGAAGAAAGGGCAAGGTGCGAGGACAGAATTGAGATTGGTCGTGGGTCGGTGATCCACGTTCCCATGTAGCTGGCATGCTTGGCATTTTCTGACATATTCTTCGCAGTCTTTCCGAATTGTGGGCCAATATAAACCTTGCCTGATTATTTTGAGGGCCAAGTTCTTTCCTCCGAGATGGTCTCCACAGATTCCTGTGTGAACCTCGATCATCGCTAACTGGGCTTCTTCTAACATCAGACATCGGAGTAATGGTTCAGATAGGGCACGTCGGTACAGCGACGAACCAATTACGCAGTAATTTCTTGCCTTGAACATAAGTGAGCGCGCTTCGCGTTTCTCGCTCGGGAGTTTGTTGTCGATAATGTACTCGAGAAACGGTTTTCACCAGTCAGAGTTATTCTGGATTTGGTTGATAGAAAGCTCATCGATGGCGGGGGTAACTAAGACATTGACGTACACTGGATTGGGATTGATTGAAAGACTCGAGGAGGCTAACTTGGCCAAATGATCAGCCCATTGGTTCTCTTCTCTGTCGACATTGGAAAGTTTCCATGAGGAGAATTTCTTGAGTAGTTCTTGTGATTTTGCCAGGTATTGAGCCATTTTCTCACTATGTGCCTTGAATTCCCCGCTTATTTTCTTGGAGACTAACTGAGAATCTCCAAATATGTCAATATTTTCAGCTTCAAGATCCATAGCCAGCTTTAAGCCTGCGATGAGTGCCTCGTACTCGGCGACATTGTTTGTTGCCAAAAATTCAAACTTTATAGCTTGCTGGATTTTGAATCCCCCCGGACTTATTAAAATAATTCCTGCTCCTGCGGAGTCAGCCATCGAGGATCCGTCGATAAATAGCAACCATGGTCTTAAGTGATTTTCGTCGAAACTTTGGGCTTTGGCCTGAAACCGACACTCAGCAACAAAGTCTGAAAGAACCTGGGCCTTTATCGCCGTTCGAGGATTATACTCAATATAGAACTGACTTAACTCTATCGTCCATGCGGCAAGTCTACCCGTCATGTCGGGTTTGTGTAGAATCCTCTTCAGGGGTTGATTTGTAAGCACATACATCTCCCTTCCCTGGAAATAATGTCTAAGCTTTCTGCTTGCGACAACTAAGGCATAGACCAATTTTTCTACTTGCGGGTATCTGACTTCGGCATCTCGAAGAGAGTGGCTAATGTAATACACTGGGATTTCTTTTCCTTCATTGACTTGAATCAGTACGGCCGCGACCGTTTCATCGGATGCAGAGAGGTATACTTTCAGAGGCTCATTTGGCAAGGGTCGAGTGAGGATGGGAGGATTTGTAAGGAATGCCTTCAGCTCGGAGAAATTTCTCTCACACTCCTCGTTCCACTCAAAGTGTGATGATTTGGAAGCTGCCTTTATTGCTGAGAAAAAGGGGAGGCATCTTTTTGACGATTGGGGGATAAACCTCCGAAGTGCGGCGATGCAACCGGTTAACTTTTGCAAATCTTTTACTGATTTTGGATTTTCCATTTCTAAGATAGCTTTTGTTTGGGATGGATCTGCCTCAATACCTCTTTGTGTAACCAGAAACCCGAGGAATTTTCCGGCAGTAAGACCGAACGAGCATTTAGCTGGGTTTAAGCGCATGTTGTTTTTTCTCACGTTTTCAAATGTTTCGCAGAGGTCTATGACATGGTCAGAGGCAACCTTCGACTTCGTGATCATGTCGTCGACATATATCAGCATGTTTCTCCCAATTTGTGTGCCGAATATTTTATCCATCGTTTGTTGAAAAGTAGCTCCAGCGTTGATTAAACCAAAAGGCATCACTCGATATCCGAAGACTCTCCGGTGTGTGATGAATGCGGTTTGCTGCCAGTCTTGCGAGTCCATTTTAATCTGATTGTACCCCGAAAAGGCATCCATGAAAGAGAGAAGTTCGTTTCCCGCTGTTGCATCAATAAGTTGATCGATGTTCGTGTTGGATTTTTAACGCAACGGGGGCATGGTAAAACACTTTTACACATACAAAATCCAAATAAAAGCATATAAATCGTGAATAAAAATTCGAGGGATCGAATCTAACCTTTTAAAATAATTCGGAGACAACGATCAGAGATCCTTAGCAGTTGCTCCTCAAGTGTGAAGCACTCCACCGGTATCCACCAAGAAAACGATGTTAAGGAGGAGGAAGAAGGTGGAGAGAATTGGGTTTTCCAAACTTTTTGGGTTTTCGGGTTTGATGTGGGTTGGAATAAAATTAGGGTCTATAATTCGGGTAGAGGAAATTAGTTGCCTTAGAAAAATTTATCCTTCTTTGTTGCCCCCAATCTGGGTCTGGTGTTGTAGAGACCAATCCGGATTGAAGTAAGAGAAATTTGTTGACTTTAGAAAAATTTCTGCTTTTTTGTTGCCCCCCAATCCGGGTCTGGTGTAGTAGAGACCGATTCGGATTAAAGTAGAGGAAATTGGTTGCCTTAGAAAAATATCTACTTCTTTGTTGCCCCCCAATCCGAGTCTAGTGTAGTAGAGACTAATCTGGATTAAGGTAGAGGAAATTGGTTTGCCTTAGAAAATTTTTTGCTTCTTGAGGATACGAATCCGGATTGCCAAGGATCTGGGTAGGGGTCACTGATCCGGGTTGAAGGCTTTGGATTCTGAAAAATGTGGAATCTGTAACGTTTTTTCAGCTTTTCCCCCCATAATTTTAAATTGTTGGCAGTTACTTTTCTTGAAAATCACTCCATAATGATTATGGGGTTTAATGTGCTTTTATGTATATATATATATATATATGTATATATATATTTTATTTTTTGTAACTGCTCCCTGGGCCAATCGCACCTTGCCAGGTGGCAGGGGTGGTTCACCTCCTCACACCTATAAAAGGCTGTCTCCTTCACTTTTTTAATTTTTATTCTCACAAATAGAAAAATCCCAGCAGTCTCTCCCTCTCCTCTCGCTCAGATTCTTCGAAGCTTTTTCCGTGGTTTGAAGGCTTAGATCCTGTTCCCTGTTTTCGCTGGTCTTCGGGCTTCTACCGTGCTCCAAAATCTGTAAGTTTTCTTCTCCCTTTCTTCAGTTTTTGTTCTCGATTTATCGCACTTTTCTCCAAGTTTTTGCATGCTTCAATTTGGTAGTGGGTGTTGATGTTTTTTGGTTCGTTTTCATGTTGAGTTGTTGTGTTTCGTGGTTTGGCTTTGCATCTCGTTTAGATCTATAGGTTTTTTGGTTATTTTAGGTTTAATTTTGTTCCAGTTTTGCTATTTTCTGCTTGTTTTTTCTAGGTTTTTGGGGCTCTTATTCGTGTTCTTGACGAAAATGTATGTAAGTAATGTGAAATCTGTGTAATTTGCTCTTTGATTCTTGGAAAATTGTTTACGGTAAGGGGTTTTAGTTTTGATCTGGGTTGGGGGTGTACAACCCGGATCTAGGTCAGTTCACATTGCTAGAAATTGAGTTTATAAGGTTGTGTAAGTGTAAATCTAGGTTGTATAGATCCGGGTTTGGCTCACAGGCCCGGATTCAGATTATATCTGCTTGGGGTCTTGGTTGTTTTATTGTGATCCGGATTAGGATTGATTCTGGTGTTGCACATTTGTTGGAGGTCTTGTTTTTGGTTATTTAGTATAGATGATCTGGATCATTAATATTTGCCTGGGTTAGACTTGCATTAGCGGTCTAGATTGGTAGGTTATGGGAAAATTAACATAAAGTTCTTGATCCGGACCGCTTAGCAAAAGATTTAAAAATTATAGGAGCCTAGACTAACTCACCTTGATTTTAATAGGTATATGGTCCGGGTCAAGCAGCTTTCTAGAAGAGCTTTCAATTGCTACCCGGGTTTTTCCTGTGAGGAGAGTGATCCTGAACCGTCTGAGAGAACACAAATCCGGATAAAGATGGGTAAGAAGGCCTCCGCTTCCACCGAGATAATCACCAAGTTTTGGTATATAAATCTTCCGAAAAACTCCGTTCCTTTTACTCCCGGGGGTTATTGGACCAATGTGAAGTACCATTTCGTCACTAAGTCCCCGGATATTGAAGATATTGTTTACCATGGAAGGGTTAGGTACGATAGGAATAGGGATGGTCACCCCGGGGTCTATAACCAAGAGGCACTCTAGAGGGCCTTTTCCGAATTCCCTATCAGCCGGGATCATTACCAATTGAAGGATCTTTATGATGAGGCTGATCCGGCTGAGATGGACGAAGCTATCCGGGCCGCGTTCCAGCTGACTCCCGATATCAAGTGGAGGTGGCCGGAACCCCACGAGAGAATCTCTCATCACCCAGAGGATGGTTTTGTCCCGGTGTGGTTGGAGCATCTTAGATCCGGGTGGAGCCCCCGTTGCCATATGTTCATCAAGTACCTCTGCAAGCATGTTTACAAGATCTCTCCCATGCGGATCACCCTGAATGGGATTAAGTCTATGACCTGGTTCATAGCTTGCTGTAATAAATCCGGATTCTTTCCTACCCTGAAGCTTTTCCACCAGATCTTCTATCTATCAAGTCTAGCCTGAAGCCTTTTTATGACATTAGGTTTCGGGCCTCAGAGTGTGGGTATGGCCCGGGTAGAGCCAAGCCTATTATGCATCAGATATATCTGAAGTACTGGAATGGGGAGATTATTATGCTGAAGGGGTTTGACCTGGCCTACCTGCCTTACTTTATAATGTAGGGTATCCATACTAAGTTTGAGACTGCCATTCTGGAAGGGCAGGCCCTGATTCAGATGAGGGCATTCTGTGACTCTCTTGGGTTCCAGCCGACCCGGGATACCTTTATGAATTACAAGTTACTCTTCAAACTCGGTTGTAAGTCTTTTATTAGTCCGGGTTGCCATGTTTAATACTATTCCGGATCTTCCTTGCTTTGTTTTTGTTTTTGTCACTTTATTTGAAAATCTGATATTGTTGATCCGGATTATTCGATTTGCATAGTGATCCGGGTCGTTATCTTTCTTCTACTTGAGCTTTTTATGGAACTTGTTGTATGTCTGATCTGGATCACTCACTAAGTATGTTGATCCGGATCATGTCTTCCTTTTACTTGTAGAGGTTGTTTCGTAGAATATTCTATTTGCTTGATCCGGATTATGTGCTTATATGATGTTCCAGATCATGCATGGTTTTTACTTGTATAATTTGCTTTATAGAGTTTGTTGTATGCTTGATCCGGATTATGCGCTTATATGATGTTCCGGATCACGAATGCTCTTTACTTGTAGAATTTTCTTTATAGAATTAGCTATTTTGTTTGTCTCGGATAGTCTCCCATGCACATTATTCCGGATCTTTGTATCGATATATAGGTCTCTAAATTGTGCTTTCCTTATCTTCTTCCAGGCTTGCCGCATTTCAATCCTGCTTTTATTAGAATCATGTCTTCCTCTGCTTACGCTGCTACTTTTAACACCCTGGGCTTGGCTTTCAAGACAACCAAAGGGGCCCTGGGACCAAGATCCGGGTCTGCTGACATTGAGGGTGGGGCTGAATCATCTACTCCCCAGAACGTCCTTGATCCGTGTCACGATCCTGGTGACTCTGAGCCTGTTATCCATAATATCCCGGATGATGATGATCCTCCCAGGAAGAAAAGGAAGAGCATCCCAGCTAAGCCCCCTGGGGAAAAACTGTCATCTCCAGCCGAGTTGCTTTTGATTCGGAAGGAAAGGACCTGGATGGGAATTCAGTGAAGGTTGGGACTAAGACCCTGGTGGAGCTAGCCGGGTTCATGTCAGATATCCCGGCTGAGGAGGATTGGGATGAAGTGGAGGGTTCCGGGATGGTCGCGGCTTTCAAGAGGGTTACCAGGAAATGGGGACAAGTAAACTTTCAGTAGTTTTTGGTCTTCTATCCGGGTTGCATTGTTTTTCTTAACTGTTTTTCCCCTTTCTTCATTCAGGTGGTGAGCGTCATAGCTATTTGCTCTGATATTGCTTTCACTGAGGTCCGGGAGGCCAACAACAAGACTAGGGTTGAGAAGATAAGGGCTGATAATCTGATGGACGAGCTGGATGAGGCCCGGGAAGGCTTCAGGACTGTGGAGTCCGGGTTGAAGGGACAACTGAAGGATGAGAAGACCCGGGCTGATGGTCTCGTCAAGGAGGTGGAGAAGCTCAAGGCTCACCTGGCTTCAAAGGATAACATAGACAAAGAGGCCGTCATCGCCGAGTTCAAAGCGAACGATGTCTATGATTTCGAAGTTGCTCAAGTCGGGGTTCCTGAAGTTTGTAGGGCCTGGCTCGTGGCAGAAAGGCACATCAAGACGGACCCCCTAGCCAACTGGGAGAGCTTCATTCAGACGTTCTTGGTAGACAAGGAAGCTGTTGAGCGGGGCCAGGGGAGCCGGAACCCTACGATGGTCCCAGCCCCAATTTCATCTAAATATTCCTCAGCTGTGCCGAGCTTTCCGGGACTTGCCCATGTAATTTGATGCTTTCTAGTACTTTGTTTCTTTTTCGTACTTTATTTCTAAATAATTTGTAGTATTTGAATTTACCCGGATTGGTGGCCAATCTTGATTGACGCTTTAAATTTGATAGTTCCTTGGCTAATTTGCTTGTTTAGAAAATATTCTAAGTAGTATATTAATGCTTTTGATCCGGGTATGAAAGCCTACTTGGGCCTGTTTGCTTTCTGGCTTATTTCGTACTCGGGAAACATTTGCAGTTTAAAACAAAATCCCCCAGCCCGGGAGTGAGTTAATGTCCAGGTTGAAGGGGGTTTTAAATATTAGCTTTGGATCCGGGTAAGGCACCATACCGGGTCTTGTTTGCTTTTTGGTTTGTTTGGCACTTAGGAAATGTTCTAAGTAGATGGTTGCTGCCTCCCAACCGGGTATGGATTTATAGCCGGTCTGGATCCAGGTATGATTCCTTACCTGGTTTACATAATTCTTACTTTGTGCTGCCTTATGTACTTAGAAAATTGTCTAAGTAAATGGTAGTAGCTTTCAAGTCGGATTTTAGATACCTATCCGGGTTGTTGGTTGCTTTAAATTTTAGCTTTCGATCCGGGTATGCTTCCATATCCGGATTGATGTTTGTTTTGTACAGCTTAATGTACTTAGAAAGTGATCTAAGTACGTAGTAGTTGCTTTCAACCCGGATTTAGATACCTATCCGAGTTGTTGTTTGCTTTTAATGTTGGCTTCCAATTCGGGTATGGCACCATATCCAGATTGATGTTTGCTTGTGCTTCTTTATGTACTTAGAAAGTGATCTAAGTACGTAGTAGTTGCTTTCAATCCGGATTTGGATACCTATCCGGGTTGTTGTTTGCTTTTGATGTTGGCTTCCAATCCGGGTATGGAACCATATCCGGATTGATGTTTGCTTAAGCTTCTTTATGTACTTAGAGAATGATCTTAGTACATAGTAGTTGCTTTCAACCCGGATTTTGATACCTATCTGGGTTGTTGTTTGCTTTAAATGTTGGCTTCCAATCCGGGTATGGCACCATATCCAGATTGATCTTTGCTTATAATTTTTTCTTTCAACTCGGGTGTGATTGCTTATCCGGGTTGAAGTATGCTTTGCTCGCAGTAATTGTTAAAATAAGAACTGACTTAAAAAGGAAAATTATTTTCATTGATTTAAAATTTTCTTCATACAAAATGTTTAATCGTAGATTGGTTGCTTGCCATAGGCTAAAAGTTTTTTTAATTGCTTTTGGTTGCTTTTTCTACTGATAGAATTTTCAGAGCTTGAGTCCATGCCAGATGTTCGGGATCTCAGATTCATCCATGTTCATCAACTTGTAGGCCCCTGGCCTTAAAACCTCTTTAATTCTATAAGGTCCCTCCCACTTGGGAATCAACTTTCCCGTATTGGTTGGATTCGAAGCTACTGTGTCTCGAAGTACTAGGTCTCCAACTTGAAAGTTCTTGACCCTAAACTTCTTGCTGAAGTGTTCCTTAGTTTTCTCCTTATACTTTTCCATCTTTGCGACAGCCTGGTCTCAGACCTCATCAATTAGCTCCTTATTTTTCTTATCCCCTCCTCATTTGCTATTTCATCAAAGTTGATTGCTCAGTGAGAGGGGGATCATACCTCGATAGGTAGCATTGCTTCAGTTCCGTAAGATAGCTTGAAGGGCATTTCGCCTGTGCTTGTATGTGGACTTGTCCTGTAGGCCCACAACACATTGGGCAATTCTTCCGGCCATTTGTTTTTGCTTTCCCTAAGCCTCTTCTCGATGCCCCAGAGAAGGATCCGGTTTGTTACTTCCACTTGTCCATTGCCTTGAGGGTATGCTACTGATGATTTTATGTGCTTCATACCCCACTCTTGGAGATAGGTTTCAAATTCTGATCCAACAAACCGGGGTCCATTATCTGATACCAGGACTCTTGGGATTCCGAACCTCATCAAGATATTATCCATGAACTTTATGCAATCCTGCTGGTTTATTGTCCTCATTGCCTTTGCTTCCACCCACTTAGTCATATAGTCGATTGAGACTAGTAGGTATCTCAGGTCTCCTCTGGCCCGGGGGAAGGATCCCATGATATCTATCCCCCAAACAACGAAGGGGATTGGAGATAGGACTGAAGAGGGTAGGACTGGGCTTACCTGGGATACGTTGCTGAAGATCTGATGTTAGGGCGAAAATACACGCTAAAATTACACGCAAGTATACGCGTTCGCAAGTAGTATGAGATATAAATCAGATTCGTACCCACAGAAACTCTTTTTAGTTAAATTAAGATTATGCACTTATACAACAATGGTATGGCTATCGCTCAATGCTAAGACAATAACAAGTTGAGATGTTGATTAACTAAGATTAAACTAACATGCAAATAACTAAGAAATTAAAAGATTGATTTAACTATATAAGACAAACATGGGATTCTAACTTCATTAAATACTTCATTCAAAGTCATTGTTCTTAACCTTAGCATGCAATGGTGATGACGACTAATCAGATAACAGGAAACTAGTAAACGCCAACTTTCGTTATACGAATACCCTACTACCAGACATCCACAAAAGAGATAGAAGCTGAATAAACACCAATTATGTTGAGACCCTATATGTCTATAGAATTTGACAACATAAAGGTTTAATGAACAAGTTATCTATCGTGATTACATAGGACAAGTAAGATGGTTAAAATTACCTACGAATCATGCATAATAAATACATGAACCTATGCTAGCATGGCAAGTTCTAAACCTCTATATTCACTTTCGCTTCAATAGAGATTAACACGCTATCTTATATGTTAGCTATGCACATAAGACAAATAAGCACAACCAATACTAGGATATCAATCAATCACCACACACCAAGATATTGAAACAAATTAACTATAACATGATAGAAATTAATAATTCTATAAACACATAATTCTCTAAAATAGAGACAAGGACCGTAGTCATCATATTTAATTATCGAGATTAAACCGAAGATGGAAGCGTACCTGAATCCATAAGGCGATAATCGTAACGGTATTTGAATATGTATAGTGTCCTTGATTATTGTCTTCCTCAACCAAGTACTCCTTAGGGTTTCTCAATGGCTCTCTCTGATGGATAGAAGATAAGCCGTTACGTGTACTTCATATATTGGGGACTATAACCCTTTTTATATACCACCTAATTAAATCTCCCATTATAATTTAATTGGGCCTGGTATTAGGTATCCACTTATTAGATCCATACAATAAATTAAAATCTAATTAGGTTTCTTATTTGATCACTTAATTTAACCCAATATAATAAATAACAAATATAATTGATATATTTATATGTAGCCCATAAAATAATTATTATTATTAAAAATAATAATAACATAAAAATCCATAAGTTAATCCGTTAGAACCCCACGATAATGATTAGTTCATAACCGAACTCATCGTCACCATGGGTCCCAATGAAAGCATGATATAAAAACTAGATCTTTATAAATTGAATAATAATCAAAAGTATGTTAACAAGAGTGTTAGGTTCAAACGAATAAGAAAACAAGCATCCAACATTATAACTTAAGCAAAAAATCACAAGTAAAAATAAGATCTTCTTCTCCTTCATTGTATTGTGCTATTAGGTCTTTTTACTGCTCTCTCCTGGCTCCTTGTTAAAAACATCTTTTTATTGGTTTATATAAGCCCCTAGTGGACCTGGACCCTCAAAATCATCAAATTCTACTAAAATCAGGATTCTGGGGCAAAAAGGGTGGGGCGGCTACGCTAAAATCAGTGCGGGCGCGCTGGTTTTTTGGCAGAAAGTCGGCGCGGGTGCGCTGGTTTTGGGGGCTGCCGTGCAGGGTTTCTGGATTTTTCTGCTGATTCTTCTTGTGGCTGTATCTTGAGTTCTGCTCGTCAGAATTAGGTGATTCAACTGCCCACGCAAAGCTAACAAGATTCTCTTAAACTTGAGAATGTCCTAGGCTTCCAATTATTATCTCTTTTAAGCATATTTCCTTGAAAATCTCTTTTCTTCATTTAACTGATGCCTGAAATGCAATAACATATAAACATATCAAAAATACCAACAACTTATCACACCCCCAAACTTGAATCGATGCTTGTCCTCAAGCATAAACAGACTCAAATCTATAAAACAAACCTAATGCATGAATGCAACTATGTGAATGCGACTAAATGACAATGCAATCGATCCCCTCAGAATAACCATAACCAAATGAATAAGCCAATGCCTCTAAGAATGCAATAACTTATAACAGAGTTCGAATAAATCCCACAAACCAACTCACAAACCAGAAACATGCGTGTGTGGGATGCTTAACAAATATACTCTCGATACTAGATCAATAACCATAAATTATCTTTCATCAAAACAATCACAAGTTTATAACTAGAATAGAAGTTAAACGCTTAATAACTCACAACACCTCCTTTCTACTAGAGTTATACAAGGATTCATGTTATTATTGAACACATAACAAAGACGCTTATTTGACCGTGCAATGAATGAGGTCCCAAAAGACTTATGCAATAATACCCGTGTAGCGAGCGTCAGGTTAGCGGATCCCAGACTATCAAAGCCTTAGGTCACTAGGTACAAAGTCCCCTAGAACTTAATAACACGAGTATTAAAGGGCTCACCCTTGATCAATTATGCATAAACACATACTTTTTTCTTTTCTTTTCTTTTTTTCTTTTTTCCAACAATTTTTGAATACGTGCGTTTTGCTCCATCTCATTCAACCCTAGACTACTCATAAAAATATGAGTCGGCTACTAGCCATATGACGTCTAGCCTTATTCAACCCTAGAAATCCAAATTTTTCTCCAGATTAAAAATTCAGTGTTTTTACGTCATTACGAGAGTAGAAAAAATTCCAAATATAACCAAGTGATTAAATTCCAACAAACAAACGAGTATGATCATGATCTAGATCTAAAGCAACCTATAAAACTTGTGAATTTTTTTTTCCTGGCATGCAAATCATTTCATTAGACTTAAACAACCCTCTATTCGTCATCACCACACTCAAATTAACATCAACTTATCAATCAAAAATAGTCCAACCTAAGGGATCATGTTAAATGCATGCAAATGCATTATATGAAACATCTAACATGATAACAAATACGTAAAACAAAAATAGATAACTACATAAAAATATGCAAACTATATGAACTAGACTATCACGGATATACATCTATATGGACTCACACACAAATTTTCCTTAACTATCACCCTCAACTTAAAATTTTCATTGTCCTCATTAAACCGGAGTTGGGCTGACCGGAGCAAAGAAAATCTCGCCGGCCGGCGAGATGTCTTCAAGCTTTTCCGGCCAACTCCAGGGTTATTTGTTAAAAGTAATTGCATGGATAGATTCCTTGTGTTCTGTAGTTTGATTATAGAGGAGTTGGTGGTGTGACGGTACCGGGGTCGTGTTTTCCGGCGAACCCGTCGTTTTCCGGTGACGGGGTGCAAAAATTGCACTTTGGTCCCTATAGTTTCGAAGAAGAAACAGTTAGGTCCCTATAGTTTCAGAAATTTTCAAAAATAGGATTCCTGTTTTGAAAATTTATAAAAATCATATTTTCTATTGATTTTAATTTCATAAATTCATTTTTAATTATTAAAAATTCTAAAAATCATTATTTTAATTCCGAAAATTATTTTTAATCCAAAAATAAATCTGAATTATTTAATTATTTATCTTAGTTAATAATTAATTATTTAATTGATCAATTAATTCGAATACTAATTGATTAATTGATTTAATTGATTATTAATAAATTTTAATTATTATTTAATTAGATTTAATTATTTTTTTGATTTAAAAATTCCAGAAAATAGTTTCGAGCTTTAAAATATTATTTTAAATTGTTTTCAAGACTCGATAATTATTATAAAATGATTTTTAAAGTCAGATTCGGGTATTTGACCCTGTTAATTGTTTATAAATGATTCAACGACTCGTTTTAATTCCGATAAATGTTTAAAAATTCGTATAAATATCTGAAAAATCATTTTTAATACTGAATCTTCTTTGAAAAAGTTTTTATCGAATATTTTATGTGCTATGTGCTATATGTGATTCAATTGGTATACTATATGCTTATATATGTATTGTTTAACTATTTTAATCATAACTTTCAATCCGTAAGTCAGATTTGGGTGAAACGAAGGGTAGATAGAAACTTGTAACGAATAGAATAAAGTGAGAATGAGTATTGATAGATACTTGTGATTTCTGAGCAAAGGAAGTGAAGAGTAGAAAGGGGAAGCAGATAGTCAGTGATTAGGAGTCGGTGAACGAGAGCAAGTGAAGCGTTAGCAAGTCGAGATAAGGCAAGTGTTATGAACCTTCTCAAGATATGTTGCAAGATATGTGTGGTTGTGGCTTGTGTGCATACTTTAACCTGTTGCAAAATAAGGGTCACTGCATATTATTATCATTATTTTCATAAACAGGTTTATAAATATTGTGTGTGTGTGTGTGTGTTGTGAACCCCAAACTTCTGACCCAGGTTTGAAGGGCGTCACACTTGGCCAATCAGTTTGAATAAATCTAGATTTATAGACTTTTTAGTGGTCCAAAAGTTAGGAGTTGTCTAGATTTTTTTAGGATTACCCCTAGATCTATGATTTTTCTTTTTGATTTTTCAATTTTTCTTGGGTGTTTACTTAAAGCGCTTGTCTGCTACATCTAGATTAGCAAGATATTCTAACCTTTCATCTCCTAAAGTAGTAAGGCAATTCGAGTTCTCTTTACTCACTAAAATTAAATCAAAAAAGTAGAAATTACACATATAGTCATGTCTGTCTCACTCAAAGATCGTTGTTACCCCGCTCATTCCACTGGACCTTCGTGCATAGTCATACCTCAAGTAACCGTGAATAATTTTGAAATCAAATATCACAACATTAGCATGTTACCTAGGTTTGCTGGGATAGAGGGAGAGGATCCATATCTTTTCCTTTGAGAATTTGAGGAAATGTGTGCTTTAGAAAAACTCCAACAATTTAGTGAAGACTCAATTAAGCTCCGATTTATTAACTTTATTTTTAAAAAAAGAGGCTAAACAATGGTTGTATAGTCTACCCATTAATTTTATGTCCACATGGGAGGGATTTGTGTCTATATTTTTTTAAAAATATTTTCCAAACCATAAGGCAAACAGACTTCGGAATGAAATCAACCAATGTCAACAAAATCGAAATGATTCTTTTTGGAAGTATTTTGATAGATTTAAAAAGTTTTTGTCTAAGTGTCCTTAACATGGTATAGAAAATGGAGACTTTATAAAATTCTTCATGAAACCTTAGATAGTTAAACCATTGCTTTGTTAGAGTTTATGTGTTAAGGTAAATTTATGGATAAAAATAAGGAAGAAGCTTGGCAATATTTGGAGGAGTTAGCTGAAAAAATAATATTGTGAGAGTCAACTTGGGAACTTACTCTTGAATTCGAAAGATCTAAGGGCTTACACGTAGTTGGTAATTCTATTACAACCAAAGCTAAGTTAGCTACACTCACTAAATGTTTAAAAGCCTTAGAAACCAACAATGTATCTTTTTAATTTTCTATATGTGCAAACTATAGTTCTCCTAATCATGTGATAGATAATTGCTCTAAAGTTAAACAAGTCAATGCCATGTTTCAACCTAGTGTTAAGAATGACCCTTATGCACCCACATACAATCCTAGTTGGAAGAATCACCCAAATTTCTCATAGAACCAAAGTCAATACAATCAGTATGCTTTTCAAAATCCCAATCCTGGTCCATACCCAAATCAAAATTCTAACTCATATACTCCTCAAAATCTTGGTCATTATCCTAACTTGGTCCCCTTGAATCCTTCTAGATTTAATTAATCTGATAAGAAATTGAATTCTATTGAAAAAAGTATGGAGGCATTACTCAACTCTCAACAACCTTTCATGCAAACTATAGCCCAAGACAGAAAGTTGATAAATTCATACACAAAAGCTATATATAAGCCAGAGGTCCAAGTTAGTCAACTGGCAAACACAATCAGTGAGAGAGAGAAAAAACGTTTTCCTAGTCAGCCTGAGGTTAATCCTAAATTTCATTCAAACTAAAAGTCTCCTGAAAATATGAACTCTGTCATCTCTCTAAGGTTAGTAATCAATTCAACAATCATGCTGGTGTTAATACTTATGAGGGAGATAATCTAACATCTGAACCAAATCCTCTACTCTTAAATCCTAGTCTTTCACAATCTTCAAATTCTGAAACTTCTGAAAATGAATCTAATGAGTCATCACCATCCAATGAACCACCTTAAAATCCCCACTCTAATATATCTAGTGGAAAAATCTTTAAGCCAAAAGCTCCGTTTCCTCAAAGAATTATCTCAAACAAACAATCTGCTCAGTTAGATAAGATTTTGGAAGTCGTTAAGCAAGTCAAGATCAACATTCCTCTTTTAGATGCAATTCAACAAGTTCCGTCTTATGCTAACTGTCTAAAAGATTTGTGTACTCATAAAAGAACCACTCATATTCCTAAGAAATCTTCCATAACCTCTCATGTTAGTTCTATATTGTCAAATTAAATCTCTGTGAAGTATAAGGATCGTGGTTGTCCTACCATTTCTTGTGTCATAGGTAATACTGTTATTCCCAATATATCGTGAAAGGGGGGTTGAATATAATACATACTGTGACGACTGAGAATTTTTCGACGTAATTAAATCAATAAAGTATTCTTTATGTGATGTGATTATAATTATGTGATTAAGTGCTGATTAATTATCTTTACTGTATATTAGAATTTAGGAGCGTAAGTAAAAGCGTTCCAATTTAAAGAGTCAACTTAGGAGTTAAGCTGTATTGTCGGGCCGTCAGGTAGAACGAAACCCGTCCTAATAGAGGTTTTAAAGTATATGAAATGTGAACTATGTGTTATTATGTGAAATAAAATGTTTAAGTAAAGTATTGCGTCCTAGTGACGTGTTGGTCATTAATAAGAAGCGTAATCGAAACGCTGAGCGTCGGGCCGTCAGGCTGAACGTGACCCGGTACGCGTAGAAAAGGATAAAGATTAAAGAAGGACAAATTTTCTGATCAGACATGAGTTGTTATATGTTCGTATGTGTGTGATTGCTTGTCTGTGTGCATGACTACTTGATCTGTGATATTTTTATGAATTTAAGGGAATTATTTGATTTAAATAAAGGTTTATTTAACCTTCACGCATTTTTATAAAATTATCTGAGTAAGATAAAAGCATGGGATTTGTTCTGTTATTGTCATAATAGTCCTAGAGACTTTTTAAAAATGAGGGACGGATTTATTTGTTGTTCGTTGCATTTTAAATTGATTTTTATGTGATAAAATGCTATTACTAGCACGAATTTGCGAAAATTATATAAAATCAACCGTTCGCTCAAAAGTTTATTATGAGTAATGGTTGGAAAGCTAATTTCGAGATCTACGTATTAAAATTGTCATTTGAAATAATCTCCGACTTTTCGAGAGAGATATATTTTATATTTGATTTTTATTTTATTTGAGTAAAAAGAAAGGTTAATCAAACTCAGAAAGGGATTTAATAGATTACTAAAATGCCCTTTGCCATAATACACTATAAATTCTTCCCCCCTTTCTTCCTTTCTTTTCCCGTGATCACTCTTTCCCCTCTCCCTCACTTTCTTTTCCTCTCTCTCTCTCTAGAACACTCTCACACTCTCTCGGCTCTCTCCATCTCTCTTCTCTCTCTCTTGTATGCAACACCCAATATTCACTCAAACTCAAAGATATTACCATCTATAGCCTCTATTTTCGGTATACTTCTCAAATTCCATTTGCATGTAAGTGTTTGTGTAAGTGTTTTTGGTAATCATCTCTATGGTTGTGTTCAAGGAAATCAATTTCTTGATACAAGATCATAAGAGTAGATTTAAGAAGATTTTATGGTTTAAAACTCAAGAGGAGACCCGTTAAGGGCACTCTTAAGTTCGACCACCACCGACCAAGATCCAAGGAGAGCCGGTGGAATTTTAATGATGTGTTAATGTGATTTTGAGCCTTGCATGTTTTGGTTCTTGAAAGTTCAAAAAGGGTTTTTGGTATTTCCTTTGAAATTTGAGTATGTGATTGAAGATGGATTGTTTTGATTGTTTGATGTGTGTGTAAGTCATTTGATGCTTAGGAAATCAAAATTGAAGGTTGCATGTTGGGTTTATAGTTTGACATTGTACTAATAAAAAAGGGAATTAGATTTGATGGCTTGATCTTAGTACAAACTAAGCTTAATTAGTGGTGAAAGTGATTGCATGTTAGTTTTAAAGAAGAACAAGTAATACATGTCATTGTTTGATCCTTGAGATTGTAAAACATAATTTAGCCGAATGAAAAATGGGTTTAGAAGAGATTGATATGATGATTAAGTGAATGCATGCGTGTTGATTGAATATTTGATTAAGGTTTGACTCATTAGGTAATGTTTGGTTTTGTGCTTCGAAAATTTTGATGAAAATGAATTGAATGACTAAGTTAAGGTTTAAAACAAGTTGGAAATGTTATATAAAACTTTGCATGTCAAAATTGATCCTTGCATGTGTGATTTATTGAAAACCCTGAATGGGTCATATGGTTAAAAGATAATTAAGTGGATTTTTGTGAGAATATATGCTAATTATCTTAGTTACTAATAAGAACTTGGTTGCATGACTTTGATTGTATTATGCTTATGTTCGAATTTGATAATTAAAGAGGGTGTTGAATTTTTATTCGGTTTTTGGATTAAAATAATGCAGCGTAATTGCGAAAAGACCCTTGTAATATGCTTACCAAAGAGGTTTATTGTGTTTGATTATATGAGATTGAATTTGAGTATACGTGGTTGTGTTTTATGTGTATAGCCGAATGGAAAAAAAGTAGAAAAGCGAATGAATTGGTTCCAATACCTTGCTAAGTAATTGCATATGAAATTCTAGGAGATAGGTGACTTATTTGTGGTTATTGTGGTAGAATAAAAGAAAAGGAAATAAAGTGGTTTATTATCAAAGAACTCTAAGTGACAGTTATGGTCGCAAAAGATTTAGTCGTGAATAAATCATGTACTCGTAAGAGCTATACCAGTATGATTTAAGTCGATTGTCGAGTATATATAAAGGTGTAAATGTTATGAATAAAGTATATGATGTGTGATGTGCTATGTGCTTATGTGTATAAGCTATACTAGTATATTGAGTCAAGAGTATAATCGAGCTATCGTATTGAGTGATCATTCCGGGAACGAGAGTTGAGAAACTGATTAAGATTTTAGTTTTTATTGTAGATTCGGAGCGTGAGGGCATTCAGACTAGGAAAGGAAAGGGTATACTAGGTGGCAGTAGTTCAACCTTCAGGAAAGCGAATTCAGGCAAGTAACTCTCATTACTTGTGAAAATGGTTATAGAGAGGTTATTGTCCATACCATGTAGAGTATGGAACTGTTTATATAATGAACCCCTGTTAATGACTTGAGATACCCTGTCTTTGATCTTGTTAAACTGTTAATGATAAGCTTACTGATTCGACCCTTTGGTAACCCGCCTTTTCTGTTCAAGATATTTGTTAAGCCATGAACTGTTATAAACCCTATAATTACCTTTACGAACCCTTTTGTAATGATACCTTATTTCTTGATCACCCTATTGATCCTTGAAACATATATTGATCCTTCTAATTTAAGTATCTTGTTATCCCTGATTCAGAATCCTTGGAGTTGTTCCTTGCTTGTCTTTGAATCATTTCCTCAACTTTATTTCTTGAAATTTGACTTAAAGAATGAGTTTCGACTTGAATGAGTCCGAATGATTTCATATTCTTGGTAATGATAAAATGAATTTAAAAAATCTACTGTTTCCAACTCAAGGTTTTCCAAACAAATTCCTGATGGATTGGATTGGGACGTAAGAGGCTATTGGGACTAGTCCAGTCATGGTAAGAGGCTAGCGGGGCTAGTCCAACTTAAGGCTAAAATTATGTTGATTGGTACCTTAAAGACCGGATGGAGGTCGGTACGTGCTGATCACCCGTATTATAATGAAATGAAAGATAAAGTGATCCAATCAAGGGTTCTATATTGATTACTTAAAATGGAACTGAAACTTCCTGTTCAATAATTGATTCTTAAAAATGAAAAATGGTTTATATTGTTGTGAAAATAGTTGATTGTGATAATGTGAAGCTTAAAGCTCGAGAACCCTGATTTTAATCTGTTGATCATATAATTGATTCCATATAGTGAAATATTATTGCTTTCCTTTTTCTAAAAGACCTGTTCTGATCCTTTAATGATTTGTGATGAATGTCGGCTTTCACCTTGCTTTGAGCCTTGTTCCTTGAAAGCCTCACATTTTTCCTTCATAACCCTTCCTTAACCAAAAAGATGGAAATCTGCCACCTAGAGCAAATAAAGTAGAATGCCCTGAGATTGGTATAGTATATTATGGATTTTATATCGTAAAACTGTTTTATAGTTACTTGCTGAGTGTTATACTCATATGTTTTGTTTTAACTAACCATGGCAGTTAAGCAAGAAGATGGTCAGGCTTAGGCGCACTGCTCGTAAGAGCGTACCTGGTGGTCCCTATCATGTTGAGGGCTTCCGGTTGCCAGAGCAGGTAGTGGTATTTCTGGGTGAGCAAGCGCTTAGAAGGAAAATTGTAAAGATACAATGGGTTATCTGTCGGTTCCAAGCCGGAATTGATTATGATTATTTATTATTATTTTGGGGTTGTAAGTTATATTTTCTGATTGGTAGTTGTAATCTTATCTCATACTTTATCTTGTTTGATCCTGTTAGTAGTTAATCGGGGTTTATGCTTGTTTAATTATTAGATTAAAGGTGTGTGGGTCCTCATTTCCTAATCCCGAGATTGAGGGCGTCACAAGATGGTATCAGAGCTACAGGATCTAGTCCCTGAGACAAGTAAGGATTAAAAAGGGGTAATTTGGGTATATTTATATCGCGGGAGAGTTCGACTCATATAGAGTTGAGTTAGACTATTAGGTATAGTCTAAGGAAAGTGTGTGCTAGTGAAAGGGGAAACTAGAGTTAGGGTGTGAGTTAGCTAGAAGCTTTATTTAACCCTAACGTTGTTTCTTGGTTGTTGTTTTGTGTTTTCTCTCAGGATCCCAGTAGTGGTAGTGACTCAGATTCAGAGATTAGTTTGACCGGTACCCCAGTGGACCCTGTTCCACCCTCTCCAGATGAGCCTGTGTATGTTAGTTCAGACCTAGAGGAGGACCCTTCTGAGAGTAGTGAGATCCCTATGCAGATTTCACCCTTGAGGCCAGATTCAGAGACCCCTGCCCCTGAGCCAGAGTCTGAGATGCTTAAGACTGTACCCCTCAATGTTGGTGGCAAGTTAGCCCAGGATCGAGACTTTGTTTACTCCCACATTCCTGAGTTGGGAGCTTTGGTGGATAGGCTAGCCCGAGAGTCTAGGCAGAGCGCTTCAGTTATGGATGATGAGTGGCAAGTTCGGGTTAAGATGGTGGAGCAGGTTGCCCGGAGGAGATTGGATGAGGGACCATCTACTAGTGATGCTGATGCTGAGGCCCGGAGGCTACATAAGATCATTCGTTAGATGTTGGTTGTGTTGAGAGAGATTTTGGATGATTAGACGGGACTGTTGGTTGAGCCCTTAGTTGTTGTTTTTCAGCGCAAGTAGGCTTTGGGATACTTGGTCAGATGTCGGGATCCCTTTCTCATTTGTTATGTTGTATTTCGGATCTATATGGTAGTGGTAGTTGGTAGAAGTTAGGGGTAGATAGGGGGATATTTTCCAGTTTTTCCTCTGTTTAACCCTGCTATAATTATTGTACCTTATTTCAGAACTTGTGATAGCCAGACTTTTCTTTATGTACCCTTTGTTTAAATAAATCCATTATCTTGTTTGCCATTGTGCACCTCAAATATCTCATAAATTGTTCTAAATATCATGTTTCCGTACAACCATGTTTAAAATTCGTAATACCCTATTATGTGCCATGATAAAACAACACCGATATGAGAATTATGTAGTAATAGGATTCCATGTGCCAAATTGGGTAAAGCCTAAAACCCGCAAAGAGATTTCATAATAAAATGTTGTTATATATGCCATGCTATCGTATTGCTAAATAATTTCTTAATGAGATTTGTAAGAAATGGCCAACTCACCATATCACCAAGAAGATGAAATATCAACCCAAGACCCAGAAGTAAACCCAGAAACCACCATGATGAGCAGACTTGCTCAGCTTTTGCAACAACATGTGGCCCCTAAAATTGGAAACTTCAAACACTTTCAATCTGTTCATCCCCCAGAATTCTTAGGTTTTCCAGACCCGATTAAAGCACAGTCGTGGTTAAGAGAAATGGAAAAATCATTTGAGTTAGCAGAAGTTAAGGACGACAAGAAAGCTCAGTATGCAAGTTATTACCTTAAAGATGAAGCAAGTTTCTGGTGGGAATCTTCGAAGGCATTGTTGGAAGGTAAGGAGTTTACATGGGAAAAGTTCACTGAGATGTTTCTGGAGAAGTATTTGCCAAGCTATATGCAAGATCAGTTGGAGATGAAATTTCTGGACCTTAGGCAAGAGGATATGTCGGTAGCAGAGTATGAAGTAAAATTTTCAGAACTGTCTAGATTCGTACCTGAGTATGTGAATACGGAGGCAAAGAAGGCTAAGAGGTTCCAATAGGGACTTAAGCCATGGATTAGGAGTCAAGTAGCGTTGTTGGAAATCAAGAATTATGATGCCTTGGTACAGAAGGCGATGATAGTGGAAGGTGAGCGTGAAGCTGCGAGGAGAGAAAATGAAGAAAGAAAAAGGAAATTTGAAAGCTCAGAGCAAGAGCAAGGAAGCTCGAAGTTTAGAGGAAGGTTTGGAAGGAATGGTGGAGGTCAAAACCAAAAGTTTTAAAAGTTTAAACCCGGTAACGGAGCTCTGAAGAACCGTTTCCAGAAAGCAGGACAACCGGGGAAGGATAACAGACCTCAGATTCAAGAATGCAAGAATTATGGAAAGAGACACCCGAGAAGGTGTAATAAGTTGGACGTAACATGTTTCAAGTGCAACCAGAAGGGACATTATTCTTCAGAATGTCAAAATGGAGCAAAAAAGCCTGACTTGGCTTGTTTCAAGTGTGGAAAGGTGGGCCATCTGGCCAGGAATTGCAAGGAGCCTGTTCAAAAGGCTAATGTTCTTAGGATTGCTGGACCGCCGTCTTTCCCAGCACCATCGGCTCAACCCAGAGCTAGAACCTTTAATATGATAATGAAAGATGCGGTGCAAGATGTGGACGTGGTAGCAGGTATGCTTGTTATTAACTCAGTAGAAGTAAAAGTATTGATGGATTCTGGAGCAACTAGATCTTTTATCTCTGAAAGTTTTCTTGATAATTTAAATTGTGTTGCGTACCCTCTGGAACCTAATTTGATTATAGAGGTAGCAAATCAAGAGAAAGTTATTGTTAACAAAGTTTGTCCTGATTGTGATGTGATTATAGAAGGTCGGCACTTTTCTGCTGACTTAATTCCCTTTAAGTTAGGAGAGTTTGAGGTTATACTAGGAATGGATTGGTTATCAAACCATGAGGCGCAAATAGATTGTAAAAGTAAGAAGGTGAAGTTAATGACCAAGGATGGTAAGGAAGTGATATTCAAAGGAAAGAGGCAAGAGAAGAAATTCCTAACGGCTATCGAGACGAGGAGATTAATACGTCAAGGATGCAAAGTTTATTTGACTCATGTTATGGATGTGGAGAAAGAATCCGTAAGGATCGAAGATATTCCAATAGTAAGAGATTTTCCGGATGTGTTTCCTGATAAATTGTATGGACTACCTCCAGATAGAGAGATCGAGTTTACGATTGATTTGGCTCCTGGAACGGAACCAGTATCGAAAGCTCCCTATCGTATGGCGCCAGTCGAGATAAAGGAATTGGCCGCTCAGTTGTAAGAATTATTGGATAAAGGAGTAATTCGGCCGAGCATATCCCTGTGGGGTGCACTGGTGTTGTTTGTAAAGAAGAAGGATGGAAGTATGAGGTTGTGCATTGATTATCGCGAATTGAATAAATTGACGATTAAGAATAAGTACCCTCTATCGCGGATCGATGACTTGTTTGATCAGTTAAAAGGAGCTTCATATTTCTCCAAGATTGATTTAAGATCTGGGTATCATCAGTTAAAGATTAAAGCGGAAGATATACCCAAGACAGCGTTTCGAACGAGATATGGACACTACGAGTTTTTGGTAATGGCATTTGGTTTGACGAATGCACCAGCCGCATTTATGGATCTTATGAACAGAGTGTTCAAGCAATATTTGGATAAGTTCGTTGTTGTGTTTATTGACGATATACTGATTTACTCCAAGACGGAAGAAGATCATAAGGAGCATTTGAGGATTTCCTTGGAAATTCTGAGGAAAGAAAGGTTGTACGCTAAGTTTTCAAAGCGTGAATTTTGGCTAAAGGAAGTTCAATTTCTTGGTCATGTAGTTAATAAAGAAGGAATCAAAGTGGACCCAGCCAAGATAGAAGCTGTAATGAATTGGGAAAGGCCCAAGACTCCTATAGAAGTTAGAAGTTTTCTGGTATTAGCCGGATATTACAAGAGGTTTGTGCAAGATTTCTCTAAGATTGCTGTCCCATTAACGAAATTGACAAGAAAGAACGAGAAGTTTGTATGGATGGAAAAGTGCGAGGAAAGTTTTCAAGAGTTAAAGAAGAGGTTGGTAACCGCCCCAATGTTGGTGTTACCAGATGAAAAAGGAGAATTTGTGATATTCAGTGATGCTTCATATAAAGGACTTGGATGTGTGTTAATGCAACACGGGAAGCTAATAGCATATGCGTCAAGGAAACTCAAGCCGCACGAGCAAAAGTATCCAACGCATGATTTGGAATTGGCAGCAATTGTGTTTGCCCTTAAGATTTGGAGGCATTATTTATAAGGGGAAAAATGCAAGATTTATACAGATCATAAGAGTTTAAAGTATATCTTTACTCAAAAGGAATTGAATATGAGACAAAGAAGGTGGTTAGAATTGATCAAAGATTATGATTGTGCGATAAACTATCATCCTGGAAAGGCAAATGTGGTAGCAGACACTTTAAGTCACAAGGAAAGGTTGAATATGGTAACGTCATCGGAAGAATTGATCAAAGATTTTGAAAAGATGGAAATAGAAGTGCAGACTCCAGAATTGGGAGGTGAAGCTATATAGGCGATGTCATTTTAACCCGAAATTTTGGAAAAGATTCGATGCTGTCAAGAGCAAGTGATGAATCACGAAAAGGATAAGTTGAAAGGAGAAGAAATTAAAGCTCAAAAGGATGGAAAGGGAATATACCGTGTTAACTCACGTATTTGGATACCTAATGTTGTAGAGCTAAAGCATGAGATTTTGCAAGTAGCACATAACTCGAGATTTTCAATTCACCCTGGAAGTATGAAAATGTACCAGGACTTAAAAGAGAGTTATTGGTGGCCACACATAAAAAAGGAAATTACGGAATGGATAAGTAAGTGTTATACGTGTCAAAGAGTCAAAGCGGAACATCAGAGGCCAAGCGGATTGCTTCAGCCCTTGGATATACCAGAATTGAAATGGGAACATATAGCGATGGATTTCGTGGTAGGATTACCTAAAACTGTAGCGCCCTCCAAACCCGGGTCAGAAGTTTGGGGTCCACAACACATACAAAACATATAATTCTGTAAAAGAGATATTATTTATAATGACCCTGCTTCACAAAACCACGGATCGCAACAGGTTAAAGTATGAAAACAAGCCACAACCTTAACTTTATTACAACGTACCAAATTCCAACTAATTTAACTTACAACTGATAATAAAATTATTCTTACAATCTTACTATCTCACTACCAGCACAAGCTTCTGCTAGTTCGATTCAACTCAATCTGGAATCCTAGCTCGTACATTGAACTGGAAAACCTCGCTATCAACCGTATCCCTTTCAACAATGATCAAGTGAAATGATTCAGATTCGCAAGAGTGAGCTAACTAGCTCAGCAAGTCATAATAACGATATCTGAGGTTAAACAATGATCAAGTGAAATGATTCAGATGAATCAAGTTTCTTTTAACTAATCAATAGAATTGGATATTCATTTTAAGTTTTAAAACCAAGGTTAGGCTGCTGATCAGTCACGCACTAACCCCGAGCAAAGCACACGACACTGCTCTAATTACTGGATCCAAGGCACACATTGGCCTAACTTGACCATTGGTATGGTCTGACCACGAATCTGGTCCACATATATAAAAACTATCCAATCCTAAAGCAGTCCAATATGATAAGCAATACAATTCAATAACACAGGATCATAATCAATGATGATTAAACATTTGAATAAAATGTAAGGAAACTCATGGATATTACAAGGGTATATCAGGGTATGTAAAAGAAACGGCTTTCAATCTGTAAAAGAATCAGGTATTAGACAAGTAGTAATTTTTCGAAGTATAGTCCTTTTTATAAAGGATGGCTGGAGTATAAAAGTTTCCGTGTTTTAAAACAATTTTCTTCCAGTGTTTGGTAGTTATACATTTGAAGAGTAGTATCATATTTGTGTGATTTGGTATCCGAGGGTCAACATAGGATGGTTTACAAAGAATAAGGCTTACGGCTCAAGATTAAGAAAATCAGGGTTCAAGGCTTAATAGTTTAAAGCGTTTGCAATATAAAACAGGAGTTATTTTGAATAATAGCGACATGTTATGAAACAGTTCGAAAACATTGGTAATATATCTTGAAGAAAAATTCAGAAATACTTGCCTTACAAGGCTTTACAACTAATACTGATCAATTCTGGGCCAACTCTGCCGCTTAGGCTTTTATGTCCAACCACTATATTACTCTGGATTCGACCTCAACACCTAAGTCCTTTGATTGGGACCTTACTGAGCTTTTCAACTCACCACCGACTATCTTTCGTCCAATTCCAACTCTCGGGCATTCCGACTAGAACCTACAAGGTCGAAACATCCTAACTTAGACATTTGATTATGCTTGATATATCCTCACTAACAATCTACCCGAACGTTAAGAAAATCTGACTCTTAACATACTTCATATAATAATACACGTATCACTTAGGGTTCACGTTCTTGAAAATCGGTTCAGTGTTCGTTTTCGAAAAATACTTATACTCTTTATTTTACGAAATCAGGGTTATCGATTTAGAAAAATATTTCATCACATTGTACAATTAAGTTTCGTATAAAACATACACACACACATATATACATATATAGAGCCTCTCGACATCCCGATATTCATCGGATACATTTCTGTATTTGCGTAATTCAGTTTTTTGAAAATCGGACAGCGTTTCCTTTATTTATCGGACTACCCGTCGAAACATCAATCGACGTAAAATCTCAAACACAACAATTGCAATAATTATCCAATCAACACCCACACATTTTCAAATTCCAACTCAATTACAATTATTAATTACTACTCGTATTTTATTTTCATTTATTTAATTTCAAAATATTAGGACTCAGAACCGTGTCATCACAGTCCACCGCCCGCTCATCGAAATTCATCGCGGACGGCGGTAAAATACGGAGGTACCCGGGTTGGGTTTCCAATCACATATTTCACCGATTAATTAATAACAAATCCCGCAAATAATTATTTATCTCACGAAACCCAATCAAGTTCTTCCTGCAGAAATTAATAATAAAAATAACTGAGAAGATCCTATCACAGCACACGCGTGTAACCACGCGGTAACAACACCGAACAACACAGATACACGCACGACTAACATATATGCAGGCTACCTCGCCGGAGGAAAATCCAGGGAAACCGGAGAAGTGAGGCAGGAAACGGACAAAACAGAGACACAACCACAATGGAACCAGGAGGCCAAGAATAAAGTGGGCCACCGGGAATCAAAGAACACCGGCATCAGAAACTTACCGCACAGGGCGAACACCACCCGTCACCACCTCCCTCGCCGGAAATCGGAGAGGGGCAGTGAGGAAGGTAAAGAGACAGAATAGGGAGCATGCCTATTACCGAAAATGATAAAGCAGGGAAATGAAGGAATCCGAAAGTGATAGATGGGGGAAAAAGAACTGAGAGATTAACCAGGGCGGCGAGATGCACAAGGGGGTGGGGGGTTTAGGTAATTTAATTATATATATATAAAATCTTTGTTAGACAGATGGCTGCAGCCTAACACAGGGAAGCAATATGTGTCCCTCCCCAGTTTCATAAAATTGACACGTCTTATATGGGATAAATACGAAAATTTAAAGGCTTGCTTTGTCCCGAAATTCAAATTTAACGGACCGAGGTGCACTTAAAATGATTTCAGAAAATCATGAAAATAGTTTTAAAATGTTAGAAATATCCCGAAGTAAATAAAAACATAAATTTTGAAATTTTAAAACAATTTTTGAAACGCAATTTATACCCGCTTTTCAACAATTAACGAAACCACGTGCGGATGAAATTAATCCCAAAAATTTTCAAAAAAATTTTAAAATTCTCGGAATATTCCAAACTTAAATAAATACGAGTTTCATAATTTTTGAAGAATTCTAGAATTAAATACAGATTTTACAATTAAAAATAATCAGAAAATCATACAGGGTTAAGTAATTGATAAAATATTGATTTCTAAATTTTGTAAAAATCTAAAAATAATTATTGAAATTATAAAGTTATACAACTAATTTTAGAGACAATCCAAATATTTATGGATTTAAAACTGTAATAAAATCACCTTTAAAAGTAAAATAAAACCATATAACTCAATCTATATCTACACATTCTGATCCTTTACACCCATAATTCATAGACAAATAGTATATATCAACATACTGCTGCCAAAACCAAGACACATATTTTATTTAATATTCCACAATTGCATATTTAAATAATTCGAAAATACACGAGTCGTTATATCCTTCCCCCCTTAAAAAGATTCTGTCCTCAGAATCTGGTTTAACTAAATAAGTGAGGATATTTGCCAAGCATATCTGACTCTAGTTTCTAAGTAGACTCTTCTACTCGAGGATTGCATACGTACTTGTTATAGATATACATTCATTTTCAACGACTTGCCTTTAATGATCAAGAATTTAGATCGATCACTCAAAATAAACTTGGACCAGAGCCCATTGGCTCCTGATCAATCACTTGATTCGAATCAGATACTTATCGTCTTAACCTTAACAGGAAAAACATATTATATGTACATATTATCGTGATGGTAACATCAACTCATGAACAACTTTATCTATATTTATCAATACCTCGAATGGTTCACTAATTTTTAGGACTAAACTTGTCCCTTCTACTCAAACTTATCCAATCTCTTTCAAGACGACACTTTTACTAACACTACTGGTCCTAATTTTATAATCATAATCTCCCTCGATACAATTGCGCTTCTTTCTTTGTCTATTCCGAGCTGCTTCAATCATTATCGTTACGCCTTTGGTGTGCTGGATTAACTTTGAATTTGACAACTTTCTTTCTCCTACTTTATCTCAATAAAAATGGGGAACTACACTTACGTTCACATGAAGCTTGGTAAAATGGCATTATAAAGCTGACTTTGCTGATAAGTGATCATTCTGGTGTTTCCTTAAAACTCAACTTCTCAGCATATCTTACATTTCCTGCATTACTTCCGTACTTTAACTTTCTGGAGTTGAAGGATGATGGGCGGTGTTCGTTTTCAACTTGGTTTCCAAACATTTAAACATCTCTTACTCTTCTCCATATGTTAAGGCTGAAAAGTAATCTCATATATTCACTTATTATCACCTTCAAGTATTTGAACTTTATATTCCACTCTTTCCAATTCGTTTATTAACTCCTCGGTGGTCTTGATTACATCCAATCCTTTCTGTTGGCATAAGGCATATGTTACCATACAGCTTTGCTTAGGTAGTTGTAATTGGATCAATTCAGAATCTTTTGTTAACCTTGGTCAAAATTTCATTCTTGAAGACTCAACGTATAGTTGCTTTCTTATTCTTTGAGTAGCTGAGGATGTTATCAATAAATACAATTTACTTATCCAAGTACTCCTTACATACCACGTTCCTTAATTCCTTATAACCACCTGATATATTTGTTATTTCACATAATATCACCAGATCTTGCAATGCTCTTAACTCACTTTAATCGTAATCTTTGATATGTTTTCAGGTCGGATCTTAAGTTATTTCTCGAGACATAACACACTTCTTAGATTAGGTCTCATAAGTAATTAATCTTTATAGGGGTCACTTATTCTTATTCGTTGTTTTATTAAACTCCCGCTAATCAGTACATAATCTCATAATTTCATTTCTTTTCTCCAGCACATCACTGATACATTTTACGATTCGCTTCTTGTAAAACCATTCCTTGGTCTTCCTTATTTACTAGGCTTCGATACTTTGCCTTAATTCTTTGACATGTCCAATACTTTCCACTATATTTTGAAATTTTCTTATTATACCTGGTTATCACTATTTTTCCTTAGATTTCCATGTATTTTGGCATCTCTTCAATAGATTAAATGCTTTATACTATGAATTCCCTGTGGCATCTCATTTCTTAATTCTACTACTTGTAATTTCCAAGTGCTGGAAGAGAACCTGGGGATATCGTGATCGTTCTCCTGGGCGCATAAATTTCCTCTCATTACTGCTAACATCGTGATCCATTATCTTCTTTTGACGTCTCCTTATCTTTCTCTTAACAACTTTGACTGAAAGGTCATATTATCTATCCTTGCTCCTGTTTGGATTATAAACTCCGACTCCGAATTCCAACTTCTAAAATTCTCTAGAAAATTCTTTCGGTATAGATTCTATGTCCGTTATTGCTTTCCTCTATCTTTGCTTTTCCTCGTGAATACATACTTCAACCTCTTATGGTCTGCATAGTTCCTACACATTTCTCCATACATATCATGTTTTCCAATCTTTCAAAACAATTATTATTACTGTTAGTCCCAATTATGAGTGGGATACTTCTACTCATAAGGTTCCGGTTGTCTGGGTGCATATATAATAACTTTATTATACCGCATCAACACACATCCTACTCCCTTATGAGAAACATCACTATAAACTACCAAATCTCCTTGATACTTTCAAAATGATAAAGCAAGTGCTATAACCATTCTTTCACTTAACTCCGTAAAACTTTCTTTACCCTTCTCCACTTCATATAAACTTCTTGCTTCTCCTGGTTAGCTTCGTCCAAGATATGGCAACTTCCAAGAAATATTTTCGATAGTAACCGGCTTATGATAACACTTCTTACTTTTGTTGGTGTTTCTGGTTTCTTTTCATTCATAGTAACTTTAATATTTACTGAATCCCTTTTGATCTTTTCCACATTGACTATTTATGCTAAAAATTATACTTTATACAACTTCTTTATTCTCTAACTTTTCAATCATCATTAAATACTTTGCCTGGCCCTCCGTTGACTTTAAGTATCATAACAATAGCTTCTCCAGATATTCCTTAAAGATTCTATCCATCACATTCACATATCACTGATATATTGGTTAATCCAAATGACAGTACGAGAACAATACTTGGTTCTGAAAATTTATCTTTGATATATCCATAGGTTTAATCTTTAATTGGTGAAATACCAAGTCTTAAATCAGTCTTATAAAAGTACTTTGCTTCCTTCGTTTGATCAAACATATCATTGGGTCAAGGTAACAAATACTTGTTCTTAATAGTAGACTTGTTGAGCTTCCGCTGGTTGACGCATAATCTCCTGCTTCCATCTTCTTATTAACAAATAATACTAGTGCACTTCATGGGATATACTGGGTTTAATTGCTTCTTCTTCTAACATCTCTGGTACCTGCTTTGCTAATTTCCTCATTTTAACTGATGCCATTGTGTGGAAGGCCTTGGTTACTGGCTTTGTTTCAAGTGCTAAGTCAATCGCGAGCTTCATTTTCCTATCTGGAGAAAATCTTGGTAATTCGTCTGGAATATATCTTGAGACTATAAAATCTTCAAATTCTGTTTACTCCTAACTTCTACCCATAATCACCATAGTGCTTACCTCTTGGTCACCGTAACCTCTTAGCTTAAGTTATTGTTAACAAATACTTTACCTTCTCTCATCTTCTGAACTTCACCACCTTTTCATTTGGCGTCTTCAGAACTATCTTTTCATCACGACGGTCTGTCTGGGCATCATGCTTTAGTAGTCAATCAAATCCTCTTATCTTCCATGATATCAATTATGCATAACTTATTGCCAGGAATCTCAATTTCACCATTGGTACTTACTTATTTAACAACTACACGTTCTTGACTTGCTAGTCCTTTAATCACAATCTTATCAATTCAACAGGGTAATTCATCTTATCAACAAAACTTTGAGAGATAAGCAATTAAGTTTCTCTCACATCTTTTAATACTTTAACACATAAGGTATTCACCTTAATCATCTACGTCATCACAGTTTCTCGTTCCTGGAGACGTATTCCTCATTGGAGTAGATTCCCTTGACTCTTAGTGCATCTCTGACTGGGCTAGTGATTTGCAATTTTTGTCATATGCCTTTGTTTGCTTTCCATGCGTAAAATGTAGATGGAACTTCGTCCACTTAATTCAGGATATGTTGATTTCTGTTTGAAAACTTCTTGCAAAGAGCGACAGTACAACGAAACGACTAGAAGGATTCAAAGTCCAACAAAAATAGAGTTGAAGAGAAAGGAGAAACAGGAATTTGAATATGAAGGAGACAACCACATTGGTACTTAAGATGGCCAGTCTTTCATACCATATAGCATACAGCACATGATTAGGTGGCGTCCCACCCGACTCTTCGTCATTCTGACAAAGTGTCTCACCATAACACCGCTTGTCCCAATCAGAAATCAAAACTTGAGGGAAGCAATTAAGTTTGAAAGGAATGGAATATCATCCTTTTCGATATCATGGAAAAGAGTTTATTTGAGAAAAGAAGTTCATACATTTTTTTTTAGGAATTGAGAAGGAATATACACTGTAATATTGAAAACTAGAACGATACCATTGGTCACCATCCATATTTCACTTGTATTCATCTCCCGAGCTTGTTCGATCATATCCCAATTGTGTTATATAACAACTTTAGAAAGTACGCTGAAATGCCTTCGCAAATTAAGCATTATGGTAGATTCCTACTTGTCACGTCTTGCGTCTTTAATATCATACCCACACGAATAATACTTTAACAATTTGATCATAATGGCGTTCCTACTAGGTAACTTCGAGATTCCTCTTTTAATTTAGAATAACCACGTACCATTTGACATAACGGTCCTTTTGTTAATAATATTCTGTTTTTAGAGAGGTCTGGAAATCTTTCCAATCTTCTGCGATCACGCTCCGGCTTCTGTTAAATCAATGAATTCTTCGAATTCTGATAGTCCTAGTAATTGAATGTATAGTTACTCTGTACGCTGATTCTGTTGTAAATTTTATCAAACAATACTTGCACTTTACTGTTAGGAATAATCAACTTCTTCATAATAATAAGTTACTTCGTTCTCGAAATTAGCAATACTAAGTCGGAAGTAAGTATCCTTCCAGGCAATCCAGGTTTTTAACAAACAAGAAACTCAAGTAGTAACTTGACAACCAAGGTTTAAAACTTATTTTATTCAAAAAGGCTTTGGAAATTTTGTAAGGAAAATCTTCTTCGAAAACTTGTTAAAAATTTTGAAAATCCCAAATCTGGTTGTCCTTACTATATGAGTTGGTTGTTGTCCTTCCGACCTATAACAAGGTACCAATTTTAAAGAAACAATCACATAAAGGTCCGTTCACTTCGATCTACCTTTTCTCCTTTATCGAGTCCACTTACCTTCCTTACTCGACGAAACTTTAATTGTTGTCGCACATTATCTCATTCGTAGCTTCACATCAAGGCTCCCATAATGGTAATACTTCCATCATCAACTTTGCAATCGTTAAGGGGGAACAGACTATTCAATAATCAACAAATCTATTTTATAGAATCAAAATTTGCTCATATCACATCATTACTTTACATATCGCATTTATCATAGCACCATCATTTAATTCCACCAAAATTCCAAATTTATACCTTTTTCCCTAACTCTTTCAAAATTCATCTAATTCATCCTATAATTATTCATGGGTGGCTTAGTCACTAATGGTTTTTTTTTCGATCACAGCTATCCACTGAAACACTTAAATCTTCTCTCTAAACTTCTTCTCACCTTTATTTATATCTCAAACGTTCACCATTTACTGTAGCTCTCGAATCCATCCTCGTAGGTACAATTGCTTCATAGAACAAGTTTTAAACTGGGGTATGGAACAAGGTATAGGGTAAACTGAAGAGATACACTCGCAATTGAATGTCCAGTAAAACAAAAATGAGTAGGTGAAAGTCTTTAAATAAGTAGTCTCATATCAAGAAGTGGTAGAATGGTGTGGAATAACTTGAAGAGGTGCAACTATTATAACAGAAGGTAGTACCATTAATGTTGGTGGAGGAACAAGGTGCAAATCCAATCTGAAAGAAGATGACGATCCTTGAACGGGAAGCTCCAAACGATCAGATGATATGGGGAAATCAGAATGTGCCATTGCCGTTGTCTGGAAATCACGTCGCAAGCTGAGAATCCCGAATCGCAACACGAACCGTGCCAAAGACTTACTATATAGTCGCACTCATCCTCACAACGTCTTATCTTTCTGTTTCCTATTCCTAATCCTAACCCCCTACCCAATCCCGACAATCTAGGCTTGTTTCAATGACTTATAACCCGTGGCTCTGATACCAACTTGTAGCGCCCTCCAAACCCGGGTCAGAAGTTTGGGGTCCATAACACATACAAAACATATAATTCTGTAAAAGAGATATTATTTATAATGACCCTGCTTCACAAAACCACGGATCGCAATAGGTTAAAGTATGAAAACAAGCCACAACCTTAACTTTATTACAACGTACCAAATCCCAACTAATTTAACTTACAACTGATAATAAAATTCTTCTTACAATCTTACTATCTCACTACCACCACAAGCTTCTGCTAGTTCGATCCAACTCAATCTGGAATCCTAGCTCGTACATTGAACTGGAAAATCTCGCTATCAACCGTATCCCTTTCAACTGTAGAATACATAGAAAGATTCGCAAGAGTGAGCTAACTAGCTCAGCAAGTCATAATAACGATATCTGAGGTTAAACAATGATCAAGTGAAATGATTCAGATGAATCAAGTTTCTTTTAACTAATCAATAGAATTGGATATTCATTTTAAGTTTTAAAACCAAGGTTAGGCTGCTGATCAGTCACGCACTAACCCCGAGCAAAGCACACGACACTGCTCTAATTACTGGATCCAAGGCATACATTGGCCTAACTTGACCATTGATATGGTCTGACCACGAATCTGGTCCACATATATAAAAACTATCCAATCCTAAAGCAGTTCAATATGATAAGCAATACAATTCGATAAAACAGGATCATAATCAATGATGATTAAACATTTGAATAAAATGTAAGGAAACTCATGGATATTACAAGGGTATATCAGGGTATGTAAAAGAAACGGCTTTCAATCTGTAAAAGAATCAGGTATTAGACAAGTAGTAATTTTTCAAAGTATAGTCCTTTTTATAAAGGATGGCTGGAGTATAAAAGTTTCTGTGTTTTAAAACAATTTTCTTCCAGTGTTTGGTGTTTGGTAGTTATACATTTGAAGAGTAGTATCATATTTGTGTGATTTGGTATCCGAGGGTCAACATTGGATGGTTTACAAAGAATAAGGCTTACGGCTCAAGATTAAGAAAATCAGGGTTCAAGGCTTAATAGTTTAAAGTGTTTGCAATATAAAACAGGAGTTATTTTGAATAATAGCGACATGTTATGAAACAGTTCGAAAACATTGGTAATATATCTTGAAGAAAAATTCAGAAATACTTGCCTTACAAGGCTTTACAACTATTACTGATCAATTATGGGCCAACTCTGCCGCTTAGGCTTTTATGTCCAACCACCATATTACTCTGGATTCGACCTCAACACCTAAGTCCTTTGATTGGGACCTTACTGAGCTTTTCGACTCACCACCGACTATCTTTCATCCAATTCCAACTCTCGGGCATTCCGACTAGAACCTACAAGGTCGAAACATCCTAACTTAGACATTTGATTATGCTTGATATATCCTCGCTAACAATCTACCCGAAGGTTAACAAAATCTGACTCGTAACATACTTCATATAATAATACACGTATCAATTAGGGTTCATGTTCTCGAAAATCGGTTCAGTGTTCGTTTTCGAAAAATACTTATACTCTTTATTTTACGAAATCAGGGTTATCGATTTAGAAAAATATTTCATCACATCGTACAATTAAGTTTCGTATAAAACACACATACACACACACACACACATATATACATATATAGAGCCTCTCGACGTCCTGATATTCATCGGATACGTTTCTGTATTTGCGTAATTCAGTTTTCTGAAAATCGGACAGCGTTTCCTTTATTTATCGGACTACCCGTCGAAACATCAATCGACGTCAAATCTCAAACACAACAATTGCAACAATTATCCAATCAACACCCACACATTTTCAAATTCCAACTCAATTACAATTATTAATTACTACTCGTATTTTATTTTCATTTATTTAATTTTAAAATATTAGGACTCAGAACCGTGTCATCACAGTCCACCGCCCGCTCATCGAAATTCATCGCGGACGGCGGTAAAATACGGAGGTACCCGGGTTGGGTTTCCAATCACATATTTCACCGATTAATTAATAACAAATCCCGCAAATAATTATTTATCTCACGAAACCCAATCAAGTTCTTCCTGCAGAAATTAATAATAAAAATAACTGAGAAGATCTTATCACAGCACACGCGTGTAACCACGCGGTAACAACACCGAACAACACAGATACACGCACGACTAACATATATGCAGGCTACCTCGCCGGAGGAAAATCCAGGGCAACCGGAGAAGTGAGACAGGAAACGAACAAAACAGAGATGCAGCCACAATGGAACCAGGAGGCCAAGAATAAAGTGGGCCACCGGGAATCAAAGAACACCGACATCGGAAACTTACCGCACAGGGTGAACACCACCCGTCATCCCTCGCCGGAAATCGGAGAGGGGCAGTGAGGAAGGTAAAGAGACAGAATAGGGAGCATGCCTATTACCGAAAATGATAAAGCAGGGAAATGAAGGAATCCGAAATTGATAGATGGGGGAAAAAGAACTGAGAGATTAACCAGGGCGGCGAGATGCACAAGGGGGTGGGGGGTTTAGGTAATTTAATTATATATATATTTAAAAAAAATCTTTGTTAGACAGATGGTTGCAGCCTAACACAGGGAAACAACATGTGTCTCTCCCCAGTTTCATAAAATTGACACGTCTTATATGGGATAAATACGAAAATTTAAAGGCTTGCTTTGTCCCGAAATTCAAATTTAACGGACCGAGGTGCACTTAAAATGATTTCAGAAAATCATGAAAATAGTTTTAAAATTTTAGAAATATCCCGAAGTAAATAAAAACATAAATTTTGAAATTTTAAAACAATTTTTGAAACGCAATTTATACCCGCTTTTCAACAATTAACGAAACCACGCGCGGATGAAATTAATCCCAAAAATTTTCAAAAAAAATTTAAAATTCTCGGAATATTCCAAACTTAAATAAATATGAGTTTCATAATTTTTGAAGAATTCTAGAATTAAATACAGATTTTATAATTAAATATAATCAGAAAATCATACAGGGCTAAGTAATTGATAAAATATTGATTTCTAAATTTTGTAAAAATCCAAAAATAATTATTGAAATTATAAAGTTATACAACTAATTTTAGAGACAATCCAAATATTTATGGATTTAAAACTGTAATAAAATTACCTTTAAAAGTAAAATAAAACCATATAACTCAATCTGTATCTACACATTCTGATCCTTTACACCCATAATTCACAGACAAATAGTATATATCAACATACTGCTGCCAAAACCAAGACACATATTTTATTTAATATTCCACAATTGCATATTTAAATAATTCGAAAATACACGAGTCGTTATAAAAACCAAATCTAATCATGATGCGATTTGGGTGGTAATCGATCAGTTGACGAAGTCAACACATTTCTTGCCAATAAATGAAAGATTTTCATTGGAAAAGTTGGTCAAATTGTATTTGGATGAGATTGTGATGCGTCACAGAGTCCCTGTATCTATCGTGTCTGATAGAGATCCAAGGTTTAACTCGAGGTTTTGGAAACAATTCCATGATCATTTGGGAACTAAGCTGAAAATGAGTACGGCATATCATCCGCAGACGGACGGACAAAGTGAAAGGACAATTCAGACAATTGAAGAAATGTTGCGAACCTGCGCAATAGATTTCAAAGGAAATTGGGACGATCATTTGCCGTTAATTGAGTTTTTCTACAACAACAGTTATCATGCGAGTATTGGCATGCCGTCTTATGAAGCGTTGTATGGAAGAAAATGTAGGTCCCCTACATATTGGGACGAAGTTGGTGAGCGAAAATTAATTGGCCTAGAGCTAGTTCAACAAACGAAGGAAAAGGTAGAAATGATTCGAAAGAGATTAATTGCAGCTCAAGATCGACAAGCAAAGTACGTAAATCAAGAACGAAAAGATGTGCAATTTGAATCTGGAGACAAAGTCTTGTTAATGATATCTTCTTGGAAGGGTTTAACCCGATTCGGAAAGAAAGGGAAGTTGAGTCCTAGGTATATTGGACCATTTGAAGTACTGCGACGAGTTGGGAAGGTGGCATATGAATTGGCGCTACCTCCGCAAATACAACATCTGCACAATGTATTTCATGTATCTCTTCTGAAGAAGTATAATGCTGATGCGAGCCATGTGATCGAATTGGAACCAGTGGAAATTCAACCAGATTTGTCTTATGTGGAACAACCAGTTCGAATTTTGGAACGAAAGGAGAGGACACTTAGAAAAAAAGTTGTACCTCTAGTTAGAGTATTGTGGAGAAATCCACTAGTTGAAGAATCGACTTGAGAATTAGAAAGCGAAATGAAAGAAAAGTATCCCCATCTATTTGCTTAGACTAGATTCTGGGGACAGAATCCTTTTAAGGAGGGTAGATTGTGACGACTGAGAATTTTTTGATGTAATTAAGTCAATAAAGTATGCTTTATGTGATGTGATTATAATTATGTGATTTAGTGTTGATTAATTATCTTTACTGTATATTAGAATCTAGGAGCGTAAGTAAAAGCGTTCCAATTTAAAGAGTCAGCTTAGGAGTTAAGCTGTGTTGTCGGACCGTCAGGTAGAACGGAACCCGTCCTAATAGGGGTTTTAAAGTATATGAAATGTGAACTATGTGTTATTATGTGAAATGAAATGTTTAAGTAAAGTATTGCATCCTAGTGACGTGTTGGTCATTAATAAGAAGCGTAATCGAAACGCTGAGCGTCGGGCCGTCATGCTGAACGTGACCCGGTATGCGTAGAAAAGGATAAAGATTAAAGAAGGACAAATTTTCTGATCAGACATGAGTTGTTATATGTTCGTATGTGTGTGATTGCTTGTCTGTGTGCATGACTACGTGATCTGTGACATTTTTATGAATTTAAGGGAATTATTTGATTTAAATAAAGGTTTATTTAACCTTCACACATTTTTATAAAATTATTTGAGTAAGATAAAAGTATGGGATTTACTCTGTTATTGTCATAATAGTCCTAGAGACTTTTTAAAAATGAGGGACGGATTTATTTGTTGGTCGTTGCATTTTAAATTGATTTTTATGTTATAAAATGTTATTACTAGCACGAACTTGCGAAAATTATATAAAATCATTCGTTCGCTCAAAAGTTTATTTTTGAGTAATGGTTGGAAAGCTAATTTCGAGTATTAAAATTTTCATTTGCAATAATTTTTGACTTTCCGAGAGAGATATATTTTATATTTTATTTTTATTTTATTTGAGTAAAAAGAAAGGTTAATCAAACTCAAAAAGGGATTTAGTATAAAATGCCCTTGGCCCTAATACACTATAAATTCTCCCCCCCCTTTCTTCCTTTCTTTTCCCGTGATCACTCTTTCCCCTCTCCCTCACTTTCTTTTCCTCTCTCTCTTTCTCGAACACTCTCACTCTCTCTCGGCTCTCTCCATCTCTCTTCTCTCTCTCTCTTGCATGCAACACCCAATATTCACTCAAACTCAAAGATATTACCATCTATAGCCTCTATTTCGGTATACTTCTCAAATTCCATTTGCATGTAAGTGTTTGTGTAAGTGTTTTTGGTAATCATCTCTATGGTTGTGTTCAAGGAAATCAATTTCTTGATACAAGATCATAAGAGTAGATTAAAGAAGATTTTGTGGTTTAAAACTCAAGAGGAGACCCGTTACGGGCACTCTTAAGTTCGACCACCACCGGCTATGATCCAAGGAGAGCCGGTGGAATTTTAATGATGTGTTAATGTGATTTTGAGCCTTGCATGTTTTGGTTCTTGAAAGTTCAAAAAGGGGTTTTAGTATTTCCTTTGAAATTTGAGTATGTGATTGAAGATGGATTGTTTTGATTGTTTGATGTGTGTGTAAGTCATTTGATGCTTAGGAAATCAAAATTGAAGGTTGCATGTAGGGTTTATAGTTCGGCATTGTACTAATAAAAAGGGGAATTAGATTTGATGGCTTGATCTTAGTATAAACTAAGCTTAATTAGTGTAGAAAGTGACTGCATGTTAGTTTTAAAGAAGAACAAGTAATGCATGTTATTGTTTGATCCTTGAGATTGTAAAACCTGATTTAGCCGAATGAAAAATGGGTTTAGAAGAGATTGATTTGATGATTAAGTGAATGCATGCATGTTGATTGAATAATTTGATTAAGGTTTGACTCATTAGGTGATGTTTGGTTTTGAGCTTCGAAAATTTTGATGAAAATGAATTGAATGACTAAGTTAAGGTTTAAAACAAGTTGGAAATGTGATATAAAACTTTGCATGTCAAAATTGATCCTTGCATGTGTGATTTATTGAAAAACCTGAATGGGTCATATGGTTAAAAGATAATTAAGTGGATTTTTGTGAGAATATATGCTAATTATCTTAGTTACTAATAAGAACTTGGTTGCATGACTTTGATTGTATTATGTTTATGTTCGAATTTGATAATTAAAGAGGGTGTTGAATTTTGATTTGGTTTTTGGATTTAAAGAATGCCGCGTAATTGCGAAAAGACCCTTGTAATATGCTTACCAAAGAGGTTTATTGTGTTTGATTATATGAGATTGAATTTGAGTATACGTGGTTGTGTTTTATGTGTATAGCTGAATGGAATAAAAGTAGAAAAGCGAATGAATTGGTTCCAATACCTTGCTAAGTAATTGCATGTGAAATTCTAGGAGATAGGTGACTTATTTGTGGTTGTTGTGGTTCGAATTAAAGAATAAAAGAAAAGGAAATAAAGTGGTTTATTATCAAAGAACTCTAAGTGACAGTTATGGTCGCAAAAGATTTAGTCGTGAATAAATCATGTACTCGTAAGAGCTATACCAATATGATTTAAGTCGATTGTCGAGTATATATAAAGGTGTAAAGGTTATGAATAAAGTATATGATGTGTGATGTGCTATGTGCTTATGTGTAAAAGCTATACTCGTATATTGAGTCAAGAGTATAATCGAGCTATCGTATTGAGTGATCGTTCCGGGAACGAGAGTTGAGAAACTGATTAAGATTTTGGTTTTTATCGATGATTCGGAGCGTGAGGGCAATCAGGCTAGGAAAGGAAAGGGTATACTAGGTGGCAGTAGTTCAACCTTCAGGAAAGCGAATTCAGGCAAGTAACTCTCATTACTTGTGAAAATGGTTATAGAGAGGTTATTGTTCATACCATGTAGAGTATGGAACTGTTTAATTAATGAACCCCTGTTAATGACTTGAGATACCCTGTCTTTGATCTTGTTAAACTGTTAATGATAAGCTTACTGATTCGACCCTTTGGTAACCTGTCTTTTCTGTTCAAGATATTTGGTAAGCCATGAACTGTTATAAACCCTATAATTACCTTTACGAACCCTTTTGTAACGATACCTTATTTCTTGATCACCCTATTGATCCTTGAAACATATATTGATCCTTCTAATTTAAGTACCTTGTTATCCCTGATTCAGAATCCTTGGAGTTGTTCCTTGCTTGTCTTTGAATCACTTCCTCAACTTTGATTTCTTAAAATTTGACTTATGTTAGGGCGAAATCACGCACTAATATTCACGCAAGTATACGCGTTCGCAAGTAATATAGAATACTTTCTAGTTCGTTCCCACAAAGACTCAGACTAAATTATTGTCTAATTAAACTCACTCACCAATGTATGATTACTTCTCAATATTAAGACACTAACACTTAAGATTGTTGATTAAATATTAACTACAATTAACTACTTAATTAATCACTTACTTAACACTTCAAATTATCAATAATAAAACACTCATGAGATCACAACTTCATTATTACTTCCTTCAATAGCCATTGCTATTACCTTTAGCATGTGACAGTGATGATATTAATCGAATAACACGAAACTGATAAAAGCCAACTTTCATTGTACTAATACCATTCTACCAAGCATCCACAATTAAGATAGAAGTTGAATAGTCATCAATTATGTTGAGTTCCTATATGTCTACAGAAATTGACAACACAACGATTTAAGCACAAGTTATTCCTTTTGATTGCATAGGGAAAATAAAACTGTTAGAGTTACCCACTAATCATGCACAACATACATGAACCTATGCTAGCATGGCAAGTTCTAAATCTCAAGATCCACCGTCGCTTCACAAGAGATCAACACCCTATCTTATATGTTCGCGACGCACATAAGACGAATACGCACAACCAATACTAGATATCATACAATCATCACACACTAAAGTATTAAACAATTAACTAAAGAATTCCATAATAAATCCGTTACAACCCCATGATCACGATTAGCCCATAATAGCACTCATCGTCATCATGGGTTCATATGAAATCATGATAAACAAACACAAGAAAATAATAACTAAACTAATTATATTAAAATAGAGTACGTCACAAGAGTAAATAAGTTCAAAGTAAGAAAATTAGCATCCAACGTTACAACGAAACAAGAATCACAAGAAAATATGCTTCCTCTTCGTTGCGGTGTGCTAAATCGGTCTTCTTCCTTATCTCCTTCGCTCCTTGCATAAAAACACAATCTTCTTCAATCCACACTTGTGAAAACGTCTCAAATCTACTTATATAATAGTCCCATAAAACTCAGATTACATAGAATTGGAAACCAAACAGAAGTAGAAGTCCTGAAATAATATATTTTTTTCCCCGACCCTGCGCGGCCGCTCAGCAATGCTGAGCGGGCGCTCAGACCTCTACTGGAAAAAATCTGATTTTGCTCCATTTCTTCGCCGTAATCTGCCCGTTTCTTTCCTCTCGCAATGGTGAACACATGCCAAGGCTTATTCTTGATGATTCCTCTCCCGAAATGCAACTAATACCCTGAAATGCATAAACACTAGAAAAATGCATCAAATACACAAAATACTTGATTTCAAGACACCAATTTAAGCCATTTTAAGACGTTCTAAGTGGTATAAAATGCCACTTATCACACCCCCAAACTTAAATCGATGCTTGTCCTCAAGCGTCACAGACTCAAAAATAAATAAAAACATGCATGAATGCAATCTATATGAAAATGCATCAATCCCCCTTTCTACAATTAACCAACCAAATTGCAACATCTTAACAAATGCAGTTAGACAACTAAAGATCAATAAACTCATGCAAACAGACATACAGCCATAAACATGGTGTGTGCAAATGCTTAACAGATATGCTTCGGAACTAGACCAATTATTATGACTCGACTATCCTCAAGGCAATCACATGATTATACAGAGAATAAAAATTCTAGGCACAAAGTGATATTCAACACTACAAGAATTCTGGAGCTTATTACGGAATCGTGCTTTTTATTCACAACACAAATGCTTATTTGACCGTGCAATGAGTGAGGTCCACAAAAGACTTATACAATGGTATCCATGTAACGAGCGTTAGGTTAGCGGATCCCAGACTCTAAAAGCCTTAGGTCACTAGGCACAAAGTCCCCTAAGAACTTAATAACTCGAATACCAAAGAGCCCACTCTTGATCAATTATGCATAAACTAAATATTATTATTATTATTATTATTATTTTTTCTAACTTCTGAGCAAGTGCGTTTCGCTCCATCTTGCTCAACCCTAGACTACTCGCACCATATGCGAGCCGGCTACTAGCCATTTGACGCCTAGCCACAACTAGCAACGAATTCCTTTTTTTTTTCCAAATTTTTTTCTTTTTCATGCCTTTATCACTAAGAACCTATTATCGAATTCTAAGCATAATAAATAGATTGACCTCGAAAACAACCAAATCATAACAACAATCTAGCCCTTACGCATTCTCTAAGACTTAGTGGAATTACAAGTGTTTCTAGCATGCATATCAACCTACACGACATAATATCACTTTAATGCTATCACTACACTCGCATCAATATCACAATTCAGTCGATAAATCATTGCAAAAGGGATCATGGTAAATGCATGAGCTACATGACATACATAAAAAAAAAAAAACTATATGGCATAAATTATGCAACTATATGAACTAAGCTATCATGAATATGCAGCTATATGACACACACACAATATTCCTTAACTACCACCCCCAAACTTAAAATCTTCACTGTCCTCAGTGAAGGTAGTAGAAAGGAACACAGGGTATACCTACTCGGAGTCATCATCATCATCACCCTCAGTGGGTGGAGTATCAGGCGGCGGGTATGCAGAGTCCTTACCAAAAACTGGCCACTGGATATCAGCTCCAAGGCCCCGAAAAGCAGTCCCTAACGCAAGGGTGAGCTCCTGAGCAAATCTGCTCTGCGTCTCGTACATAGCATCCATCCGCCGTGTAAGCCTCCTATACTGGGCATCAACCATCCCAGCACCCTCCTGAGCTCTCGAAGAACCAGCCTCATCACGCCCTGGCCTAGCCATAGTAGCACCTCGTGCTGGACGCCCTCCTGGAAGATGATAACCCAGCCCATGCTCCTCAGGCTCACTACCGGTCCACTCCTGCATCCCATTCAGCATCCCAGAATCAATCGGAGCTGCCGGCAACTGCAACTGCTCATGAGCCGGCCAGTTCACTCCCACTGCTTGGCATAGCTTTGTAACCGTGGATGCATAAGGGATGTTCATATGCTTCGCTCCCCTAAAAAACTTCAGAATTCCTTGGTAGATAAACTCACCAAGGTCCACATAGTACTCCTCATTCAGAATTCCCCACAACAACTGTGCTCTCTCAACTGTGACCTCATGTGCATGCGAAGAAGGCAAAATATTAGCACAAATAAATGCATTCCATGCACGGGCATACCTGTTCATGGCGATCGCCGGAAAGTGACGATACTCATTAGTGCCGGTCCTGAAGGTCCAAACTATGCCCGGTCGACAGAGAGTCGCACAAATCAAATCCAAGTCAAAATCCTCAGCAGTCTTTTCATTCCAGTTCTCCTCCTCGGGTTTCCTCTCTCGCTGGCCAATCACACGGCGAATCGCCGCAGGGTGATAATCAACTGTCAGCCCTCGGACCACAGAAAACCCATTCTTTTCGGCCTTCGCGTTCGCGTAGAACTCGCGAACAACGCTCATCGGTACCGCCTCGGGTGACTCACAAAAAGCTATCCACCCCTTCTCTGCAATCATGGGCAGCAACTCACCATCCCTCCCTGATGGTAAAAATCCTCTCTCCTTCAGAATTGGCTTCCCCAACAGCCTAGTGTACTCCTCCTCCGCGGCTCTGTCAGTTAACTGAGGCCTTGCAGCAGTACCCCTCGATGAATCAGCAGTAGGAACTGTGCTGCTGCTGTCAATAGCGCGTGCTCTCTTGGGTGCCATTGATTCGTGAATAAAAGTGTGTAAGAACTGAGTTTTGGTGCTTGGGAGAGAGTTTAAGTGTAGGAAGTTTGTGGGAGATATGTAGGATAGGTGTATGTATATATAGGGTGTGGAGTAGGTTAAATTAGATTAGGAGTGGGGTTGAGGGATAAAATCATGGGGTAATGGGAAAAGAATTCGTGGGTTTATGGGCTGTGATGGGTTTTTGTGTTTTTGTTTTTTTTTTCTGAACTGTAAAAAAAATTCTGGTACTCGACCCCTGAGCGGTCGCTCAGCAATGCTGAGCGGGCGCTCAGGGGGTCACTGGAAAAAAAAAATTTCAGCCCCTGTTTTCTGATTTTTTTTTGTTTTTGGATAGGTTATTAACTTCTAAGGGTTCCTGTAATAACAATTCATGGGTTGCCTCCCACGCAGCGCTTCTTTTTCATCATTAGCTTGACGTTTCGTACCCTTCTTAAGTAGTCAACAAAATGGCACTAACCACTTCTCGGTTTGCCATGTCCCCATAGTAGTGCTTCAAACGCTGACCGTTAACCTTGAATGCTTGGTCCGGATCATTCTCAAAAATTTCCACCGCTCCATGTGGAAACACAGTTTTGACAATAAAAGACCCAGACCACCTCGATTTCAACTTCCCTAGAAAAAGTCGGAGCCGAGAGTTGAATAAGAGAACTTGTTGCCCCGGCACAAATAACTTAGGATGTAGCTTCCTATCGTGCCACCTCTTCACCTTTTCCTTATACATTTTGTTATTCTCGTACGCTTGAAGTCAAAATTCATCAAGTTCATTAAGCTGAAGCATTCTTTTCTTACCAGCTGCATCTAAATCCAGGTTCAACTTTTTCAATGCCCAGTAGGCCTTATGCTCAAGCTCCGCAGGTAGATGACATCCCTTACCGTACACCAACTGAAACGGGGACATACCAAGTGGAGTTTTGTATGCTGTTCTGTAAGCCCAAACAGCTTCATCGAGCTTTAAAGACCATTCCTTCCTTGACGGACAAACAACCTTCTCTAGAATGCACTTTATCTCTCTGTTAGACACTTCTGCTTGACCATTTGTTTACGGATGATAGGCAGTAGCTACTCGATGATTCACATTATAACGCTGCATCATAGAAGTGAACTTACGGTTGCAGAAATGCGATCTTTCATCACTTATGATTACCTGAGGTGTTCCAAACCTTGTGAAAATTTGCTTATGAAGAAAATTTAGCACTGCCTTTGCATCATTTGTCGGTAAAGCTTTAACTTCGACCCATTTTGAGACATAATCGATTGCCAGCAAGATGTACTGATTATTGCAAGACGAGATAAAAGGCCCCATAAAATCGATTCCCCAAATATCAAAGACCTCGACTTCAAGCATCACATTTAATCGCATCTCATCCTTCCTTGTCAAATTTCCCACTCTTTGGCAGCGATCACCCCTTAAAACAAACTGATGAGCATCCTTGAACAAAGTAGGCCAAAAAAAACCTGTTTGCAGAATACGAGCTGCCGTCTTCTCACCACCATAGTGTCCACCATAAACCGTGGAATGGCAGTCTCATAATATCCCCTCCGTCTCACAGAACGGGATACATCTCCTGATGATCTAGTCAGCTCCCTGTCTAAACAAATATGGTTCATCCCACATATACCACTTCACCTCATGCAAAAACTTCTTCTTTTGAGCGGATGTCAAATTAGGAGGCATTACATTGCTGACGAGATAGTTTACAATATCTGCAAACCATGGTTCTTCCTCCTGAACTGCAAACAACTGCTCATCCGGAAAAGATTCATTGATTAACGTCCTATCTTGTGAAGTAGAATCGGGATTCTCCAACCTAGAGAGATGGTCAGCTACTTGATTCTTATTACCTTTTCTATCCTTGATCTCTAACTCAAATTCCTGAAGTAAAAGCACCCAACGAATGAGTCTCGGCTTCGAATCCTTCTTGGAAACCAGATAGCGAATAGCCGCATGATCAGTGAATACTGTTACTTTCGTACCAAGTAGATAAGATCGAAATTTCTCGAAACCAAAGACTATAGCCAAAAGCTCCTTCTCAGTAGTGGTGTAGTTCAATTGGGCCCCATTTAAAGTCTTACTCGCATAGTAGACCACATGGAAGAGATTTTTCTTGCGCTGTCCCAGAACTGCACCTACCGCATAATCACTCACATCACACATCATCTCAAACGGTTCTGTCCAATCTGGTGCTGTAATAACTGGTGCAGTGATCAAACTCTTCTTGAGAGTTTCGAATGCTGCCAAACATTCATCATCAAATTTGAAAAGCACATCTTTCTCAAGCAAATTGCACAACGGCTTAGATATCTTTGAAAAGTCCTTGATGAATCACTGATAAAAACCCGCATGACCAAGAAAACTACGGATTCCTTTCACAGAGTTAGGTGGGGGAAGATTTTCAATGACTCCCACATTGGCCTTGTCCACCTCCAGACCCTTGTTAGAGACCTTTTGCCCAAGAATAATGCCTTCACGCACCATAAAATGACATTTCTCCCAATTGAGCACCAAATTAGTTTCCACGCATCTTTTGAGTACGGCGCGCAGATTATTCAAACATTCATCATATGAATGTCCAAAGACGGAGAAGTCGTCCATGAACACTTCGACATTATTTCCAATCATGTCATAGAATATAGCCATCATACATCTCTGAAAAGTGGCCGGGGCGCCACATAACCCAAACGAAACTCTACGAAAAGCAAACGTGCCAAATGGACAAGTGAAGGTAGTCTTTTCCTGATCCTCTAGTGCAATACAAATCTGATTATACCCTGAATAACCATCCAGAAGACAAAAATACTCATGACCCGCCAACCTGTCAAGCATCTGATCAATAAATAGAAGAGGGAAGTGATCCTTCCTTGTGGCTTTGTTCAATTTTCTATAATCCATGCATACTCTCCATCCTGTAACTGTTCGAGTGGGGATGAGCTCATTCTTTTCATTTGCGACCACAGTGATACCTCCTTTCTTAGGTACACATTGTACGGGGCTCACCCACGAGCTGTCAGAAATAGGATAAATGATGCCTGCATCCAGCCATTTCAGAATTTCTTTCTTCACCACCTCCTTCATGATGGGATTCAGTCTTCGCTGCTGTTCCACAGTTGGCTTACTACCTTCCTCTAGCAGAATTTTATGCATACAATATGAAGGACCTATCCCCTTGATGTCTGCTATGGTCCATCCAATAGCCGATTTGAATTCTCTCAAAATCCTTAAGAGCTTGTCTTCCTCACTACCTGAAAGGTCAGATGAAATAATAACAGGTAACGTAGATGAATCACCTAAAAAAGCATACCTCAAGTGTTCAGGTAATGGCTTGAGCTCCAAGGTAGGTGCTTCCTCTATTGATGGTTTGAGCTTTCCTTCAGCATTCTTAAGGTCAGAAGTACCAAGAGATTCAAACGGCATGTCCATCTTTCGCTTCCAGGGAGAAGCGTTCAGATATTGTAATTGCTCGTTGCCATCTTCATCATCGCTGTCAAAATCCCCCACTAAGGCCTTTTCCAATGCATCAGACATTAACATGCGATCGAGTTCCGAAGTAATCGCAGAATCAATCACATCTACTTTTAAGCACTCCTCATCTTCTGTAGGGAATTTCATTGCCTTGAATACGTTGAAGGTCACATCCTGCTCTTGTACCCGCATAGTAAGTTCACCTTTTTGCACATCTATCAAGGTACGGCCAGTAGCCAAGAAAGGCCTTCCCAAGATTATGGGAATCTTCTTATCTTCCTCAAAATCCAGAATAACAAAATCTGCAGGAAAGAAGAGCTTATCCACCTTGACGAGCACATCCTCCACTATGCCCCTTGGGTAAGTAATGGAACGATCAGCCAATTGTAGAGACATGTATGTAGGTTTTGGATCAGGCATATCCAACTTTTTAAAGATCGACAACGGCATCAGATTAATGCTTGCTCCCAAATCACAAAGGCACTTGTCAAAAGTTAGATTGGCAATGGTGCAAGGAATGGTGAAGCTTCTTGGATCTTTAAGTTTTGATGGTAACTTTTGCTGCAGAACAGCGCTGCATTCTTCCGTGAGAGCAACGGTTTCAAGGTCATCCAGTTTCACCTTCCTTGAAAGAATAGTCTTCATAAACTTCGCATAACTAGGCATTTGCTCTAGAGCCTCAGCGAAAGGTATATTGATGTGAAGTTTCTTGAACACCTCCAGAAACTTCCCGAACTATCTATCCAGCTTTTGTTGCTGCAATCTTTTAGGAAAAGGTGGTGGAGGATAGAGCTGTTTCTCCCCTGTATTAGCCTCAGGCAGAGTGTGTTCAACAGTAGTCTTCCTTGGTTCCACCGCTTTCTCCTTTTGCTTAGATTCTTCATCACTAATTTCAGCTTCTCCTTCTTTTGCCTTTTCAGCATCAGCAACTTTTCCAGACCTTAAGGTAATAGCCTTGACTTGCTCTTTAGCTTCCTTCCTGCCTGGTACTTCCGTGTCACTGGGAAGAGTGCCAGGTTGACGATTGAGCACTGCATTGGCTAATTGACCGATTTGATTTTCCAAGGTCTTGATAGAAACCGCCTGACTCTTGCATAACAGCTTAAGTTCCTCAAAATCAGCACTAGTAGGTGCAGCCGTACTTCCCTGTTGAGGATATGATTGCCTTGTAGCATACTGCTGTGGTTGCTGGAATTCAGGTGGGTTAAACTGTTTACTCACTCCTTGCTGATATGGTGGCTGAATAGCATTCTGATTATTCCCCCAGTTGAAATTTGGATGATTTCTATTGTTAGGATGATAGGTCGCTGGCACAGGCTGCTGTTGTCGCTGATAATTATTCACATACTGAACAGATTCGTTGACCAGAGAACACTGATCCGTAGCATGAGAACCTGCACAAAGCTCACAAACCATAGCTATTTGATTAACTCCATATGTAGCCAAAGAATCAACCTTCATTGATAGCGCTTGGAGCTGGGCTGCAATAGCGGTGGCTACATCAACTTCCAGAATACCTGCTACCTTGCCTGACGTCATCCTCTGAGTTGGGTTTTGATGCTCATTTGCAGCCATCGTCTCTATAAGATTATACGCCTCAGTATAGCTTTTAGCCCATAAGGCGCCTCCAGCTGCTGCATCGAGCATGGGCCGAGATTGGGCCCCCAAACCATTATAGAAACCAGTGATCACCATCCAATCCGGCTGTAACACCCCCAGATCCGGGGTCGGGGATCCGGGTTGTCACGAGTTCCATTTCCCCTAATAACACCCAATCTTAATAATAAATCAACTATTCTGTACTGTGACCCCACAATAAACACACACACCACATGTTATAGTCTCAGAGATGAACATCCAAAAATAATCACAAGTCATTTTATTCCACAATTATCTACCAATACACCTTAAAAGGTTTTCTGAATAAATTTACCTTTTCTTTGCCATTATTATAATTCATAAATATACATAAGTCTGGTACATCATAAGTTGAAAACCTAGCCTATTGGTAGTTCCTACCTCAGCTACAGCGACATCCACGCCTACAGGAAACTGCGGAATGTTTCCTATCCGCCTGCGAATTGGGAGCTTAGTCCTGTTCATCTTTTCTATCTGTTGTTGTGTGATGAAAGAAGAAAGCAAGGGTGAGCAGCAAGCCCACCAAAATAATATGTATAATGATTAATAGTATATGAGCCTTCTCATAGTACTCATGAAAGTCTTGGTCAAAAGAAATGAACCAAGTTGATATCTTAATGCGATGAAGTCGCAAAATATTTAGTATATATACATATATACTTTTCAAAATCTTGGAAGTCCTCTTTCATGCATAATACACACAGAGTTCCAGTGTATAACTGTATAAAAAATATCGTTGCCAGGTGATCTCATATATCTAACCTTGTCTCAACGTTTTTCAGAAAATCTTTGTCATTCATAAGACAATTATTAACTAGATATAAGTTTAAAAGATGAAGTTACCAAATACTTCACTACACTTATATCATTTATAAAGCTACTTGAACTACCATTGTTCAAAGTATAATGAGCTTTCAACAGTTCATCACATAGATGAGACTACAAGACAAGATTTGAATAGATTAAATCTTTAAAATATTATTAAAGGAAATGAAGTTATGATATACTTCATTAAGTTCTGATATATATATCTATATATATATCCACATATACATCTTCCTTTATACATTTCCTGAAAACCTCTGTTATGTGAAGTATGAACAGAATTGCAATATCCAATAAATTTGGAAAGGAAAGAATTTTGGCATAAACCTGATATCTTGCTGATCAGGCAAAGATACCAATAAGTAACCTTTTATACTAGTAGATGGATGAATTCCCCACTGGTCATCACCCTGGTCGCAATAGGACCTTATGCTGGACTGCCACTCAGCCATTTATGCATTTGATGGACTCCCACTGAGCCACTTACACTATCATGGACGCCCACTGAGCCCATGTTGCTTATGCCAACTCAATAGATGGACTTACTTCCCGAACCTTGGGTAAGTAATCAATTCATTAACCAAAACTGCAACCTTGTTGCGAATATAAAATATACCATAGAGCCGGATCCCTTAGATTTTTGAGCGAGTATTCAAGTCCCCTTAAAATGGAAGATCTTGAATTTGAAAACAAGTTTTGGGATCCGCTCTACCCTTTTTAAATTCATTTTGAAGACTCGAAAACATTTTTAAGAATGTTTGGAGTAATGCTGATTTATGAAATAAATCAGTCCCAATATGAAAGAAATATCTGAATATTATTATTTAAATAATATTCCCATAAAGAATAATGGAGGTAGAAGTTGGAAAACTTATACTCGAATGAATAGCAAATAATCAAAGATATACTTATACGAAAGTAATATCTTTATTTGAATAATCAAAAATAAGTTTGATTATCGACACCTTATTCTTTAATACAATAAAGAATATTATTAAGTAATAAGCGGAGTCATAATACCTCGAATGAATACTATAAATAATATTCATAAAATAAAGGAGTCATACATCCTCAAATGAATATCCAAGTAATATTCAATAATAATATAAACTGAGTCATAAGCCCTCGAATGAATATTCAAATAATAAAATGAACTGAGTCATAAGCCCTCGAATGAATACTCGAATTAATATTCAATTAAGTAAAATAAAGGTATCGAATAAACCTTATTCGATCAATAGTTTTAAAAACTATAACCATATATATATATAAATATATGTATATATATATAATATACTCGGGAGCATCGACTCCCGGTTTAGAAATATGTTCACCTTTTATCCCCTATACTAAGGGTATACGCAACTACTGCTTATCTCTAGCATATGTATTATGCAACTCATAAGCATTGAAATCAACAGATAGATAACCAGATTACGAAACAGACATGCATATATACCATATCAGGATGCTCCAATATATCGCAAAATTTGCTAATAACAATCATGCACTATCACAAGATAATACATATACACATATACATCACCACAACAGTATAACGGGTAGAAAACTTTCCTGAGCGACTGGGGGTTACGAATGGCTCGGGACGAGTCTGGTAACCTATAAACAACAAGTAAGTTGGAATTAAACAAAAGTCACTTGTAAATCTATACTTTAACTAACTTAGACTCTAACGCTTGTTTTGCGCTTATTGATTCTCTTAAGTCACTCGGGTACCCTCGGCTCCACCATTTTTAATAATTTAACCTTTATGAGTTTTAAGGCGATTCCTTCGCGAGTGTCTTACCAACTGCCTAACACTCTTACCATAATTGTTTCATACATTAATTAACCCTTTTTGGTCTTTAACCTATGTTTCAAAGTAAGGCGAGGGGAAAAGTTTCGTTCGCGAAACGCCATTACTTAAAACGGTCGTTTCTCCTAAACCGTGCATCGGAATCGAACGAACCACATATCAAAACGAAGCTCGTAACACGAGCTATCTAGACATGGAAATGGTCATAATCTAGCAGGGGGTTCTCGGGTCCTAATGTTATGCACAAAAATAGTCTAAAGAAAATCGGACGTTACAACGGCTATGTTTACGTGATTTCCCAGATTTAAACCATTCAAAACCAACCACAATTCAACCCCAAATCAATCATACCACCAACATCCATCCAAAACACACTCCAACAGCCCCATCGAATCAATGTTACCAATTTATACTTATTTCTCAATTATGAACTAAGAGTTTTACTTAAGTTCATTGACTAATTAACCAAGATTTCCAACTCCAAAAATATCACAAAATCAACCAATCTCTAAACACACAATAATCATGCCTCTCACCAACTAAAATACTCATAACAAGCTTTAACATGATTACACACCCATTACCCTAACCCTTCATCTAAACATTAGGAAATCTAAACAACAAAACTTAAAGCTAAGATCATGAAGAGTTATACCTTCCTTGAAGCTTTTAATCCATGAAAGATCCTTGGAATGCCCATGAAAGCCTTAATATAACCTCCTACAAGCTTGTTCTTTCAAAGAAATCAAGAACACAAAAATTAATTTCAAGAAAGTACTATTCACCATCTTCTTTCTTGATTTATAGAAAAAGATTGGCTTGGAATTAGAAGCTTAAACTTATAGGAAGTATGTAACTTAACTAGGAGAAGCTAGGATAATTACCTTGCTAAATAGTAAGTGGAGGAGCTTGGACTTTCATTTTTTAAGAAAAGAGGCCGAGAGCTTGAAGAAGAAAATGGGGGTTTTGTGTTTTTTTGATGAAAATGAAATGTTTTGGCTTGGTTGGTTGCTTTTTGTCTTGTTTTTGGTTAATTACTTTTCTAGCCTTGACTTTGTGTGGTTTTAAATCAACCACATCTCTTTCCCCTTATGTCATGCTTATGTCACATTGCTATGTCATCATCCCTTCTAATCTCTTTGATTAGCTTCTAATTGTTTGCCTAATGACCGCTGATCCGTTATACGGTTCGCTTAACTTTCGTTTTCGTTTATCGTTTGAGGGATCATACCCGGGATCTTATTACTTAGGTTCCCTTAACCTTTCTCAATACATTATATTCCTTTTTATGATCCTCTATTATAATCCTTTAATTTAAATCCTTTTTATCCTGTTACCTTATACTCAATTCTCTCTGTATCTAGTGTATTTCCGGGAAAAATCAAAGTGTTCGGAATTGGATTCTGACGATCTTTGCATACACTTATATACCATATAGAGTACTAATAAAACCTCAGAATATCCATATCAGAACCCCTACATAGTGTGGCATGAAAAAAATTTCTCAATCAGCAAAAACACTATTCATAAGGGTTTCAAAAATAAATTCCCAAAAATTGGGGTTATTACAGTCTCCCCTCCTTAAAAGGATTCCGTCCCGGAATCAGATAGAAAAGAATAGAGATACTTTCTTAGTATTGCACTTTCTAACTCTCAAGTCAATTTTCCCACATTGTGGTTCTACCATCAAACTCTTACTAGTTTGATAACCCTTCTCCTAAGCACTCGTTCCTTCTTAATCTATACCCTTCCTGGTTGCTCCATATAGGTTACGTCTGGTTGCATGTCTATGCGCTCCTATGCCCCTATTTATCTGGCATCCGAATTACACTTCCTTAATATTGATACGTGAAACACGTTATGACTTGCTACATGTTCTGGGGTAAGGCTAGCTCATATGCTAACTTCCCAATACTTCTTAATATATCCAAGGGTCCAACAATTTGTGGACTTAGCTTTCCTTTCTTTCTGAATCTCATTAATTCTTTTCAAGGGAATACTTTTAACAATACAAGGTTGCCTCCTTCCTATTCTCTGTCCTTTCGTGTCAAATCGACATACTTCTTATATCCTTCCTGGCTACTACCAGTCATCCTCTGATTAGATCTATTATATCCCTGGTCCTTTGGACTACTGCGGGTCCGAGCATCTTGCGCTCTACAACTTCATCCTAACATAAGGGAGATCGACATTATCTTCCCTCAAGGATCTCATAAGGCGATACCTCAATACTGACATATGATCTATTGTCGTAAGAAAACTCAACCCGTGTTAAGTGATCATTCCAATTTCTTTCAAGTCTATTGCACAGACTCTCATTATAGCTTTTAGCATTAGAGCTTTTGCTTCTCACTACCCATCCTTTTCCAGTTCGTAGTCGCTACTACCTTCCGTTCCTAATATTATACTAGTTATACTTTTGCTCGTTAGCGTTCTATAACCTTTTAATAACCACGTCAACCTTAGTATCACGAATGTGTTTCCATTCCGAATACTACCACAACTTTATTACTCCTTTTTCAGCTGTTTCTATTTCCCAAAGTTTGATCAATCATATAGAAGTAAAGGAATTTGTTGAGAGATCACTATGATCATGAACACTTGTTATATCGCATAGTTAGTAAGAAGGTGGCCAGCCTTTAGTACTTGACAAGCAATTAAACAATAGATGGTATCCTACTAGGCTTCTATCACACAGATAGATAGTCATTCGGCAATACCTCCCCTTCTGGAAGGGTTGTTCTTCTCAGCTTACATGAAATGAAAAGAAGAGTAAAGAACGAATTGAAGAGAATTGTATATATATGAAAAAAATATATACTGCCACAAAATATCTGGCTTGGAACCTACCTCTGAACTATAGAGGTTTGTCATAGGAGAACAAAACATATGTATTTATATCAACATCAAGTATTATCGCATCGCATTTTGCATGCTTAAATATTTTTTGCTATTCCGTCCATCATTCTATGGACCCATGCTCTTCCTCGAGCTTATACACAATCACCTTTGAAACTCCCTCGACATCGAAAATCGAATCTGGGTTTTCATTCCAGACATCACCGTTACTAAAATTCTATGCTTGCACTGCAACCTTCCTCGTATAGTAATACGACTCTCTATTGATAAGTAGAATAAATATACAATAGGTAGATACTCTACTTAATTAGTCTATCAATGATAACTTATACACTACCATGACCCGATTAGTGGTACTCAATCTCAACACCATTCTAA